>NW_005842149.1:634707-666744 GCF_000455745.1 Alligator sinensis | reverse complement strand
GCAGGGCCTCTGGGTGGATAGGTGGTGTGGCATGGTGCTGGTCCAGATGGAGAGGGCATCCCAAGGAGTCAGTCTTCACTACCCCTTTTATGGGGCAGACTACCTCTGATCTCCTATGGGGAGGGCCTGTCCAGGCAAGGTCAATCCTGTTCCAGAGGGCTTCAGATGTTCTTACTGAGCATGTGCAGCCTGGCACAAAGGTGGGTTGCCTCATCTTTTGTTTCTTGAATGCTGAGGGTGGTTCCAAGGGCTGGGTCCTTGGTCCAGGTATTGGTGTTGATGGTTTGGTCATTCAGAGGGAGCTATTTATAGACCTACTGCCATTGTCTCTCAAGCACCCTCATTCATCCCCATTCATTCAGGAACCAAGTTACGTAGGAGGGGTAGGTGTGAATCATGGGTTACACAACTGGACCTGGGGACAGGATGGAGACTTGACAAAGAAAATGGAAACTTGACATGACTTATTCTAACTTACATATAAGCCTAAAACAGTAATCACACAATATAAAAGCAGTTAAAAAAAAAAATCAATACAAAACATAATAATTATCACTTATAAAACAGTGGATATCTATGTCAAAATAGCAGGGCACTTATTTGCAAGGAGGGGAGAAAAAAATAAAACTTACTACCTAAAATAAAATGTTAAAGCTTATCCTACACCTTAGCTTACTTATACTTATCTAGGAAATAGAGAGGGAGAGAAAAAGTCAGAAATGGTTGGGGAAGGGGAGGGAATGCATTTTAAAATTAAAAAAAAAAAGAAAAAAACTGGGGGTTTTGCTACAATGGTACACTTGGTACCGTGAGAAATCCTGTGCCCAGTGGTTCTGTGGCACCCTCTGGTGGACACATGACTCCTGTCTCCTCCAATTCCTTGGTGCTCTTCCCTTTTACTCATCTGCCATGCCTTGATGTTGTTTGAAAAGAAAAGGTTGGAAGGCTTCCCTCAGGGTCCAGAGGGAGTCCAGTCCATTGTCAATTTGTCTTTGTTCAATCTGTCAGAGCCATTCTGGTCCTATGGTTCCCCTAGACACCAAGTGCCTTAAAGACAATGTTCATGGCCTCTGTCCACTCCTACAGCCACATGACATCAATTCAGTGGGGATGCTCATGCTCACCAAAATACTTGTCTCTTTCTGGCCTCCACCTTTGGGGTTTTGGCCTTCTCAGTCTTGGCCCTTTTTCTTTGGCTGTGCCCCCTCAGCCTAGACCCACAGTGTTAGACCTCAGCTTTCTAGGTTACAGCCCTGTCTTGCACTTTTGGGACTATAAGCCCCCTTCTGCTTCTAGTCTCACCTTTCATAGGTTCTGGGGCCCTGGTTCCCCTGACCCTAGTCTTGCCCTTCTTGGTTTCTGATCCTCCAGGGCTCAGCACACCTTTCCTACCCCTTTCTGGTTCAGGCTATTGGCCCTCTCAGCCCCTGCTACTTGCTTCTTATATCCCAGCCGCTGTTAGGGGTCAAAGCTTGGCATGCCCCTCAGGAACCCTGTGGCTCATACCCCTGCCTATGGCAAGGCTCAATAGCATGCCTTTCAGATATCTCTGTTGCCTCCTCTTCACCCCTTTTAGCATCACCTGGACTGCCAGCCTAAACTAGAAAAAAAACAAGCTATTGCTTTTAACAAAAAACTTCCCGCACTCTGGGTAAACAAACAGTTGAGGAGCCCTTGCTACCTGGGGCTGTCACCTCTCTGCCTCCCTAGTAACAGGAGCCTCTGGCTCCCTGTTACACATACCATAAGTTGTTCAGGAATTACTCAGAGTCACAAAGTCTGACAGAGATGTGCTTCATTCACTCTAACTGATCAGGACTCAGTAACATGAGCCTTTGTACAACATAGTAGTAGTTCACTTACAACTTTCACTAAATGATACAGTAGAATTAACCATAAAACTATATATTATATAATAAGAAAATTACATGATTTCTGGTTATTGGTAAAAGCATACTATAATTATATAGTCTACTAATTTAAACAAAGTAAAATTAAACATGTGTTGATACATAAAAATAAATAAAATGAAGCAATATGAAATAGTAGAATAAAAAAATTAAAACAAGGAATTCTATTTGATTTTTGGTCTTTTAATTTTTGTGCAAGTAGTGCAAATACCAAGTATAGGACAGAATGTAATATGCTAGAGAGGAGCCAAATTGTTTTTTTTTCTACATTAGCCAAGTACTTAATATTTCCACTAATGGAGAGATCCATTTCACTCTTGTTTCTTCAATGAACAAAACCACAAATAGAGATTTAGGTAATCTGTTTTCTTGTTCCTGCAAGAAAACCTCCTGTCTGAATATGGGGTCTGACACCACCTACTTATGATGCCTGCTGATCTCATTAAAGTGAATTGCAGTTTTGTAATGGCCTCTCATTGTAGTTTTGTCCTTCAGATGGATATCTAGGCCAAAATAGTGTTTTATTAATTTAAAGGGGATGTTCAAGACAATCTTACTGCCTGTATATTTGTCTGCATCTTGGCATCTTCTTAAATTTATATCTAGTTTTAAATATAGGGGAAATATTGGGTCAATAGTTATCAGCACATTTCCCAGGCCATTTGTCTGGAAAAGAGCATAAATGAGTGTTTGTACATGTCATGGCGTTTGAACCTTGTTAATTTACCACGCCTTAAAAATGTTAACCTGGGTTATTTTCATGCATCACATTTGTTTTTGCACACCACAGGCCGTTGAACGAGTTAAGTGTCATGTGTAATTCCTCACGTATTCCAGCAGGGGGAGGCAAATACCAATCTACCCCCAGTAATGACTTTCCTAATGAATTACAGTAGGAGGCACATGTAAACTGGCCTCCACAGTCCCTGTCCCCTTCCCTCTACTGGGAGTCTCACACTAATTCCTCCCAACCCCCTCCCACCTGGGAACTTGCAAAACCCTGCCACTTGCAACCACCTGGGCTCCCAGTAGGCGATCCCATGGTGATCCTGACAACAAGCCATATGAATCACCCCCTCCCATCCCTTTCCCTTACAAAGTAATGAGAGTTTATATATATGACTATTTTTTTTTACTATATAACTGACATGATATCAGAAATGTACAGGATTGAGAGTAGCGGGTGGGTGGTGGCAAATGTACGGGATTGAGAGTAGTGAGTGGGTGATGGTAAATCCAATAGCTCTTACTTTTCTGCTTTTTAGGACTACATTTCCCAGCATTCCCAAGCTGCCAGGGCTTGGAACAGTTTCCATGGGGATGTGCCAATGAACGGGGCTGCTGGCCCTGCTCCCCTTCCTTGCCCACGTTCCACTGTGAATCTTTTTGTTTAGTGCGACATACGGCTTTTGCAGGGCTGTTGAGAAATGTTTTTGAAATGGTGGGTTAAAGGTGGTCTTGGGGTGGAATATGTCCCCACCCTCCACCCCCAGCCACAATCCTAAGCCAGACTGTTCAGTTGCTCTCTGAACTCCTAAAATGAGGCTGTTTACTCGCTCCCCATCCACCCACCCGCTGGCCTCCCCAGTTGGCCACCTAGAGGTATACTTAACCCTTCCACCCATGGGACATGATTCAGGCTGGCTAGGTGCCTGTGTGTAATGAGCCCCCCATCTCCCCCAAACCACTGCCAGCCCTGAAGCAGTAACACCCTACCCCAGTCCACATGCCCTGCCACCCTGCTCATCCTCCCCTCCACTCCTACCTGCTACCTTCCCCTGCACACCCCTGCAGACAGATACAGATGTTCATGTTGTAATTTGTACAAGAATTTATTGTAATCTAAAGAGTAAGCACTACTAGTTTCATAGACATTGGCGGGGCTGGAAGGAACCTCGTGAGATCATTGAGTCCAGTCCCCCTGTCCGAGGCAGGAAGTCTGCAGGGATTCATAGATATTAGGGCTGGAAGGGACAAGATCATCGAGTCCAGCCCCCCGCCCAAAGGGCAGGAAGTCAGCTGGGGTCATAGGATCCCAGCAAGATAAGCATCCAGTTTCATCTTGAAGGTGTTCAATGAAGGCGCTTGAACCACCTCCGGTGGCAGGCTGTTCCAGACCTTGGGGGGTTGGACAGTAAAGAAATTCTTCCTTATGTCCAGCCTGAAATGATCTTGAAGTAGTTTGTGACCATTTGACCTCGTCATCCCTTGGGGCGCTCTGGTGAACAAACGTTCGCTCAGATGCTGGTGGTCACCCCTGATAAACTTGTAGGTGGCCATCAGATCACCCCTGAGCCTGCGCTTTTTCAGGCTAAAGAGCCCCAGGGCTCTCAGCCTGTCATCGTAGGGTCTGCGTCCCTGACCTCTGATCATGTGCGTGGCTCTTCTCTGGACTCTCTCAAGCTTCTCCACATCCTTTTTGAATTGTGGAGCCCAAAACTGGACGCAGTACTCCAGCTGCGGCCTCACTAAGGCCGAGTTGTCCAGGTCAGCCTGGATAACCTGCCTGTCTTCTGGTGTGGATGCTTTGCCCCAAAGTTTGGTGTCATCGGCGAACTTGGCCAGTCCGCTTCTGACTCCAGTGTCCACATCATTAATGAAGATGTTGAACAGTATGGGTCCAAGGACAGAGCCTTGGGGGACCCCACTGGTCACAGGACACCACGATGAGTGACTTCCATCAATTACTACCCTCTGGGTCCGACCCCGGAGCCAATTTTCCAGCCAGTGGATCGTGGAGGACCCAAGGCGACAATTGGCCAGTTTCTCCAAGAGGCGATCATGGGACACCAGATCGAAGGCTTTTTTGAAGTCAAGATATATGACATCAATCTCTTCTCCCTTGTCCAGGTGATAGGTCACCTGGTCGTAGAAGGAAATGAGATTGGTCAAGCAAGACCTACCCGCAACAAACCCGTGCTGGCTATCCCTTAAGATGTTGTCGTCGGCCAGTCCATTAAGGATGGCCTCTTTAATAAACTTTTCTAAGATCTTCCCCGGGATAGAAGTCAGGCTGATGGGCCTATAGTTAGCCGGATCCACTTTCCTCCCTTTCTTGAAGATAGGCACCACATTGGCCTTCTTCCAGTCTTCGGGCACTACACCAGAGCGCCAAGAGTTTTCAAAGATCCGTGCTAGAGGCTGGGCTATGATGCTCGCCCGCTCCTTGAGTACCCTGGGGGGAAGATTGTCAGGGGCAGCTGACTTGAAGGTATCCAGCTTCTCAAGATGTTCCTTCAGAAAGTCAGCATTAAGGGAGGGCAGGGGATCACCCTCACCCGGACTTCCCGGCCCTGTAGCGGGCATGGGCATCCCATGGGACTGATGAAAGACTGACGCAAAGTACCTATTTAATAGGTTGGCTTTTTCCTGGGCGTCAGTTGTCAGTTGCCCCATCTGGCTCAGCAGGGGTCCAATGTTGCCCCTGCTTTTCCTCCGGCTCCCCACATATCTGAAAAAGGACTTCTTATTGTCCTTGATGCTCAAAGCTAGCTGGAGTTCAGTTGCAGCCTTGGCTTTCCTGGTCTGCTCCCTACAGGACCGGACCAGTGCAGAATAATCCTCCTTGGAGGTGACTCCCATCCTCCACCCTTTGTAGGCCTTTCTTTTTAGTCTCAGGAGATCTGCTAGAGATCAAATGGTTAAAGCAAGATAAGCATCCAAACACCTTTTGAATGAATCCAGAGTAGGTGCTTGCACCACCTCTGGGGGGAGCCTGTTCCAGACCTTGTCACTTAAACTGTACAGAAATTTTTCCTTATATTGAGTCTGAATCAGCCTTCTAGAAGTTTGTGGCCATTAGGCCTAGTTATCCCTTGTGGACACCTAGTGAACAGGTGTTCTTCCAAGTCCTGATGTACCCCCCTTGTATACTTATAGGCAGCCACCAAAGTCCCCCCTGAGCCTTCTCTTTGCCAGGCTAAAGAGTTCTATGACCCTCAGCCTCTCCTGGTAAGACTTGCTCTCTCGGCCTTTGATCATATGGGTGGCTTTCCTCTTGACTCTCTCAAGCTTATCCACATCCCTCCTGAAATGGGGGGCCCAAAACTGGATGCAGTAATCCAGTTGCAGCCTCACTAAGGCTGTGTGAAGTGGAAGGATGATGTCCCTGATTTTACTTCAGATGCATTGATGGATGAATGCCAGAGTTTGGTTTGCTAGCCTGGCAATGGCATCACATTGAGGGCTCATGATCATTTTGTGGTCAATCAAGACCCACAAGTCTCCTTTGACTGTAGTGCTAATGAACGTAGCACTGCCAAGCCTATATGTATGATTCCATTTTTTTTTCTCTCAAGGTGAAGTACCCTGCACTTTATAGTTTCATAGTTTGTAGGGTTGGAAAGGACCTGAGTATATCATCAAGTCCGACCCGCTGCAATGGCAGGAAAGAGTACTGGGGTCAAACGACCCCGGCAAGGTGTTCATCTAGCCTCCTTTTAAAGACCCCCAAGGTAGGAGCCAGCACCACTTCTCTTGGGAGTTGGTTCCAGGTCCTAGCCGCCCTGACAGTGAAGTAGCGCCTCCTGATGTCTAGTCAACATCTACCCTCCGCCAGCTTGTGACTGTTATTTCTAGTCACTCCTGGTAGTGCTCAGGGGAACAAGGACTTCCCCAGTGCCTGCTGGTCCCCTCTGACTAGTTTGTAAATGGCCACTAGATCCCCCCTCAGCCTTCTCTTGTGGAGGCTGAACAGGTTCAGGTCCCTTAGCCTCTCCTCATAGGGCCTGCCCTGCTGTCCCCATATCATGTGAGTGGCCCTCCTCTGGACCCTCTCCATGTTGTCCATATCCCTCCTGAAGTGCGGCGCCCAGAACTGGACACAGTACTCCAGGCTTGTCCAACATACAGCCTGCGGGCTGCCATGCGGTCCGCCAAGCCATTTTCTGTGGCCTGCATTGCTGTGACTGGAAATGAAAGTAAAACACTGTTTACTTTTGCTCCCACCCCTTGTCCCTCCACCAGCCCCTCAGCAGCTTACTAATGGCTGCTAAAGGGCTGGGGAAGGGACAAGGTTCCCGTGCTCACATGCACCGCGTCAGCTTGACGTTGCCGACGCGGTGCATGTGGGAAGAGGAGTAGCCATGTGTCACTCGGGACAGGATGAGCCCAGCCGGAGCAGCAGAGGCTCAGCTGCACTTTCCCCCTACCTGCACTTGTCAGTCCCGAGTGGAACAAGGCTCCACTGTCGCCTCTGCTGGCTGGTGCTGATCTGGGCAGGTCTGTCCCATCCAGAGCAGCACTCAGCTGAAGCTGGATTCCCACTTGCTGCTGGGGTTGGGAGGAGCCTGGCCGGGTCGGCACTGGCCAACAGAAGCGGCAGCAGAGTCATGTGCCGCTCGGTACTGACTGGTGCAGGCAGGGGGAAAATGCAGCTGAGCCCCTCCTGCTCTGGCCAGGCTCGTCCCATCCCGAGCGGCACACGGCTCTTCCACCGCTTCAGCTGGCCAGTGCAGACCCAGCTGGGCTTCTCCCCTCCCCAGCATCATGTGGGAACCCAGCTTCAGCCACATGCTGCTCCAGTTGGGATGGACCCAGCCAGGTCAGCACTGGCCAGGAAAAGCAGCATGCAGCTGAAGCTGGCTTCCCACATGCTACTGGGGATGGGAGGAGCCTGGCTGGGTCTGCACCGGCCAGAAGAAGCAGAAGCGGAGTCATGTGCCGCAAGGGATGGGATGAGCCCGGCCAGAGCGGCAGGGGAGCCCCAGGGGCCACGTGCCCCCCCTACCCCTTCTGCTGGCTGGTGCCAACCCGGCTGGGCTCCTTCCATCCCCAGTAGTACGTGGGAAGCCAGCTTCAGCTGCCTGCTGCTCTGGATGGGACAGACCCGCTTGGGTTGGCACCAGCCAGCAGAGGAGCTGTTTCCTATTTGTTTGTCCAAGTCTAGTACAGGGTGACCTTAATATTGACTGGCAACTCATTTAGATCTAGCTTGTGTACCTCTACAAAACAATGCATTATGTCATGTAGGCATACTGTACATCAACAGGAATATGGAAGGGAAAACAGAGGGAGGCACAGAGATTAGATCAAAGTTACAGATCAGTGACTAATCTGGGAATGGAACCTATCTTCTAAATTCTGCCAAATGCCCTAGCCACTGAAACTTGCTACCATTTTGAATACATAAATAATTGTATCAATAGGTATGCCATAAAACTAAAGATAGCAGAGTCCAGTTTTGACATTTTACCTGAGAACCTTGCAATGCTGCTGGATCAGCATTTGCTTTTCACAAATAGTTTATTTGCCCTTAGAAGTTTGGGTTTTACAGTGAGACAGCTGTCAAATCCAAATAGAAACTGGAAAAGAAAGTGTTGATCTTTATCAGATTATTTACTTGCACTGTATCTTCCTTTGCTATTTTTTTTCAACCTCAGCACTATTTCTATATCAAATTAGTTTTTAAGCATGGTGGGTGAAACAATGGATAAAACAGAATAAAAATCAATATAATAAAGTAATTTAGCATGAACACAAGTACTTGAAAAACTCATATGTTTGGTTTAGTATTTGGTATAGAAATCCCTACCCTGGATCCCCTCTCCTTAATAATCCGGTATGATTATAGATTTTTTTTTTTTTTTAAACAGTTTTTGCTTTCATTATCCTTCATCATAATGCTTTCATCTCAAGGCCTCTATCTTAATCAGTATTACAGAGTATCAAAACAAGTAATAATAGAATTATATAGGTTCATATTCTACTCTTATTTATAGATAAACTAATGAAACCCTTGGTATTTTATTTGTGTTTCTCAGAGAAGATTAGTGTGTCATATTTGAGGTCTTTTCCTGCAGTCTTTGCTAAGGCTGAAATCCAATGCATGATCATGTGCTTATTCCTGGCTTAGAGGCTTATTCAGTATTTGGCTGTGGAAGTAATGCACAATGTTTGCTGATAAACCAGGCCAAAACCTGATATAACAACACCTTTTAGATTGTTAAAAACAGTAGATCACCATAGAAAAGTGAATTTCATAGAACATTCTATGATTCCAGACTATGGAAGAGAGACAAACGCCTTAGAAATGGAGCAAACCATAGGGAACTTTCACAAAAAAAAAGTGATCATACTGACAAGAAGATTCTTTTTGATGTTGCTTAATGCCACTCATCAACTGTAGAGTCTAAGTCAAGGAAATGTACAATGACCTTTACGTTATTCAGTACCATCGGATGCTCAAGTCATTTGTCTGTCTGTGTTGTTCAAACACAATTTTTCATCACCTTCAATTTGTTATAAATTCCTTCCTCTTCAAAAGATGTCACTGGGATTTTTTTTATTTGTTCACTGAAAGGTCTTCTATATTGTCAGGGGAACTTTATAGTTTTGGCATTCCAAGCAGTTGACTAAAATCTGCATTGTTCAGATTTATGATGTTCTCAGCAGTTTTCCAGAAATGTTTAGCTCTGCAGTATGCTACAGCTCACTGACAATAAGGAAATAGCTCCACAAAAATCACAACACTTTTCTGGATCACTTCCATGAGGAACTTATAATAATAATAATAATGGGTTAACAAGTTTTTGGTGTCTTCATCAATCCTTTTTTTTTTTAAGCTTATTAACAAATACTATTGGAGACTACATTAACACTATTGATGAAAAATTGTTAACATCACAAAACCTTTTTTCACACTTGACTTTGCAGACACAAATAACTTCACCATAAAAACGTACTTATTTTCTATGGGCCTTACAAGATGGATTAAAATCCATGTAGTTGATATCGCCTACTTCTGGTGAAGTATTTTTAACTTACTACAGTTTTCCAGCTTTCTTACAAGCTTCAGTCTGGTCTTTATCAAACCTGAGGATTCCCTCATGTAACCTGCTATTGATTGTGGTAGTTTACATGTGGATAAAAAGTCTAGATTTACTGCTCATAGAGCATATACTAGTAGATTTGTCTCGGATAGTATTTTACACAAACATCAACTGTGAAGTGAAATTAAAATTTTGTAAGTGCTGCCAGTGTAGTGAGAGTAACTGAATTCTTTGGTGAAGGCTTTGATAGTCAGTGGGTGTGTCTACATGAGACACTTTACTGCACAGTAGAACCAATTACTGTGCAGTAAGTGTCCACACCTACACATGCAGATGATTACTGCACAGTAATTAGCTCTAATCTCAAGTAAATTTGTTACCTGCAACTACAAGTAGCAAATTTACTTGAAATTACTTGGTGCACAGTAAGTGCTCCTGGTCAGCCAGGCAGCAGGGGGCAAGAGATTTCTCCCTGCTCCTGGGAGTTGCCTGCTGCTGAGGTGGGCTTCACCACTGGAGCCCAGGTGGGGACAACGTCCCCCTGCCCCAGCAGCAGGGAGCTTCCAGTCCCAGCTCTGCAATTGTAGGGTGGGAGACCCTCATTTCCCAGTCTGAGCCCCATGGTCATGGGACCCAGGCTGGGAGATCCTTCTCTCCCAGCCTGAGCCCCATGACATGGATCCTGTGCTGGGCTGGTGCAGGCAGCTGCCAGGGACAGGGAGCAATATCCCAGCCCCTGCCAGGTGACATCCATCTCCTGGCCCCTGATCTAGCACCCAGGGAGAGCCTACAGCTTCCCCTGGCTGCTGCAGGGGCCCATGGCAGGTCTGCAGGGCACGGAAGCAGTCTCTTCCTAGGAGCAGCGAATCTGTTCCCACTTCCCTGTACCTGTAGACATGTGCCTGGAAGAGCTTACTCTTGAGTAGTTTGCTCAAGAGTAAACTACTTCCAGACTATTTGCATCTGTAGATGCATCCACTGGGGCACAATCCACACAGCAAACTGAAGCAACTAAGTAGGAAAACTACTTCAAGGAATAGACTTCAAAAGGCACAGAGGGAGGTAAATCTTGATGACCTATGAATCTCTGAAAGATCCTTCATTAGAACCTTATTTTTCTATAGTGTTCTTGAACAATATACATCCTTTACAACTTTTGGGAGAGAAAAAACAACCTCTTACAGAATCTCAAACATACTATGCATACGTTTGCTGCAAGTGTCTTTGATGATTATGTTGGTGCACCAGTTCTTTTGATCCAGTATTCAAAATATGTTTCTGAACCCCTTCAGATGTGCCTGACATATTTGCAGCAAAATTTAAATGACTGAAAAGCCAATTTTAATTCAGCAATATCCTGTCATTTAAGTGTGTTCACTGCTGTAGTTAGCCAAAATGTTTCTTTTGACTTCAGTCAATCCTACCACCATGCCTAAGCTCAACCTTGGGAATCCACACAGCAAATTGCTAAAACTAAGCAGCCCTTGTGACTAGCAGCTGTACCTATGTTTCCTTTTGCTTCTCCAGCCACCAACAGACTTATTCCTTGTTATGAACTGAACTCATAGACATTTCCCTTATAGAGGTTCTTGCCTTGCTATGCCAGATCCCATTTTGCAAGGGTCTTGAAAGGGTCGTGGAAATAATGATCAGTCTGTGACATTCTTTTGATTTTGCTTTTTAAGTGATGTTGGCTCTGACTTTTCTAAAGCTGTTTCAATTCAAGCCTTCTCAGACCTAGAATTCACAATGCTTGCCAATGCTGCATGATGATTCTGATGAAATGTAGTTCCAGCTTTCCCTCCCGCCCCCCCCGGCCTGGGGGGGGGGGGTGGATCCCTCTCCCCCCCCCCCCCCCCGGCCGGGGGGGGGGGGGTGCATAAATCAACATGAAACCATAGCCATGTTTTGACCAAGCATCATCTGCTCGGTCTCTTAGTGCCCCAGCTGGAGATAAGTGGCATTGAAAAGGGTATACTCCATCTTCTATAGTCAAGAAATAAATAATCATTATGCTACGCTTTGATAAAATAAATAGTTGCAAAATATGCCAGATGTATTAGCTGTCAGGAAATTTCTTTGACCCTGATTTAGAATGGGATTTGTTCTACTAGGGCCTTGTTCATTTAAGTGGAGGGACATTTCTAGGATTGTTTTCAACTATTACTGATACTACAACTACCAATGGTGAAGTAGGTTGCAAAGTATTTGCAATAAATTGAGGCAGTATCAGTAATGCTGCTTCAGACTCAGATGTTGCCAAGTCTATGATATCCAACTTTACCGGACACTGTGACATTTAGTGCATTTACTTTATTCACTAGTTCTCTACATCTACCATAATGACATCATAACATAAACATCAGAATTGTTGTGTCTGACCAGATCCTAATCCTTCACTTGCATGAGGAACTTGTATTTTTAATTATTTGGGTGTTTTTTCCTTCAGAAATAACCACCCAAATCTGTTTTCCAACAGATATCTTGATGCTATCTATTTTAAGCATCTTGGGTCTATTTGTAGCATCCCCACCTGTGCCTTTTAGAAGAATCAAAAAAGACAGACTTCTTACTGGATGCCAATATCCACAGCTATGGGCTCAGATTTGGTATGCCTATGTGCTTCTTGTGAATTGTTGCCTTGGATTCCATAGATTGCATTCACGCAGAAGACCATGCAGCTTTCTGGTTAGCTTTTGGTCTTATTTTAACAGTAGTTCAGTATTGCATTTCTTACATATTTCTAAGGATGAGTATTTTTGCAGTTGTTTGCAAATGCTGACATACAGCATGAATGATTTAAAAAAAACAAAACCCCCCCCCATGATTTTCAAATACTAACATTCCTCCTATGGCTTTATGCCTGAAACAGAAGCAGCTGAATTTAATGAAGATGCTTTTCCTTTGTTCCATGATTATATGGGCACCAATGGACCAAAACTTTTCCCTCAGTGGATTTGTGTGCATCTGTAATTTCACCTGTGGGCCATGTGTGAAGGACTAAGTCCCAATGCCATTTTGAGGCTTATAAAAACAGGTTTTTATCTGGCAGATACCTGTGGTGAATCTTTGCCAAAAGTAGAGGGTGTGTGCCAATATTACTTTCCTTTTTCTTTTGTTTGCCAGTACTTTGAAAGGCATGATTCACTTCCACTCAAACCATCAACTACTAGTCCCTACCTGTGCTATGTAGACAATTTGATAATGTATTCAGATACAGCTCAAAGTAATAGAGACTGAAAGTCATTATTCTTGATATCTGTTCAGCAGCCTACTCTAAATGAAATTGATTGATTGATCTAAATCTAGTTCCTAGTGGTCAGTTACAACACCACAACTGGCATTTAACAGAGAAAACAAGGACTAAATAAGAAGGGAAAATTACCCACTTACTCGTCCTTTGACATGCTTTCTGCAGAATTACTGAATCCAGAATCCCTAAAACGACACTTCTAAAGCTTGGCCACCTGCCCCTGTGCAATATTAAATAATAGCTGAAGGGAGGCATGACAAGAGTCTACAAATAACTGAAGCATGTGTGCATCAAGGACAGAGAGAGGAATTATTAAAGGTGGCACACAACAATTGTAACTGGCATTAACTGCATAAAATTAAGGAAAGAGAAATTTAGAAATTATGTCAGGAAAAGCTTCCTGACAATAATGTACATCACAGTGTCAAACAGCCTCCCAGAAACCATGGCAGAAACCTGTCACTTGAGACTTCTAACTAGACAGGACAAGATATTAACAAATGTACGAGAGAGAGAGAGAAAGAGAGAGATGGGGAAAGATTTATTAAAATCATCCAGTCTACTACCGAGCATTTTCTGAAAGGCATTCAAAGTCAGCTTATTTTAAACAGAATACACAATAGAGTACCTTTTCACTCAAACCTTGTATATACACAAACAATGATCCTCTCTGACTTTTATTCAAATGATTAATATTTGTAAAGCTCCTGCAAGTATAGTTCACCTTCACAGGAACAAGAGAATTAGGGGTGGGGAAAAAACTAACAAAATGTTTGTTATCTGGAGGGAGAGGGGTACCCCCTGCAATAGTCATGCATTAGATCAGAGCTGTCCAACCTCCTATCGCCAGCAGCCATGGCCTCCTCTGACTTCCCCAGCCATAGGCTTCCCTGCTGCACTGCACTATGAGCTCCCCCAGTACTGCTTGCTGTGGCCCCTTCCACCACTGCCCCACACATGCAAGTGAGTGTCCCCTCCCACTGTACTGTGATCATATGCAGGGAACCCTGCTCCCTGCCACTTCAGCCACAGGCTTCCCTGCTGCATCACACTGGTCACTCTTGGCCTGGCACTGCAGGCTGTGTTGCATTGTGCTGTGCCACCCTCCTCCATGGGGTGGGGCCAGGAAATTAAAGTAAAAAAAAAAAAAAAAGGAGGGGAAGCCAGAGATGCGTGTTGCAGTGGCAGCTAGAACTATAAGGGAAGTGGTGGCTGTGGAAAGCCTGGGGGGGGAGGGGGGGATGTAGATTAACCCCTCATGGACCACATGCAGCCTATAGGCTGTTAGTTGTGGGCAGCCTCGTGGTAGATGATCATCACAAGGCTGCAGCTACCTGTCTATGTGGTTGTGACATGGAGTTTTAGAAGGCGTTTATAGATGTGCTCTGGGAAGGAGGGGTGGAGGATGCAGTTCAATAAGGACAAGTGCAAGGTGCTGCATCTAGGGAGGAAGGAGCCAATCGCACCTTGTCATGCATCTGTAGGTGCTTCACAAACAGGTCCAGGGAAGTGATTCTCCCCCTCCATGCGGCACTGGTCAGACCGCAGCTGGAGTACTGTGTCCAGTTCTGGATGCAGCAGTTCAAGCGGGATGTAGACAACTTGGAGAGGGTCCAAAGAAGAGCCACTTGCCTGATTAGAGGCCTGCACGGAAGGCCCTACAAGGAAAGGCTAAGGGACCTTAACCTCTTCAGCCTTTCCAAGAGAAGGCTGAGAGGAGACCTTGTGATGGCATACAAATTCATAAGGGGAGAGCAACATGAAGTAGGCAATGATCTGTTCACCAGGGCACCCCCTGGAGCAACAAGGAAGAATGACCATAAGCTACTGGAGAAAAGGTTCAGGCTGGACATTAGGAAAAAGTTCTTCACGGTCAGGGTTGCCAGAATCTGGAATGGGCTCCCAAGGGAGGTGGTGGAAGCCTCATCCTTGGGGGTCTTCAAGAAGAGACTGGACAGGCACCTGGCTGGGATCACATGACCCCAGGGTTGGTGTTTCTTTTCTTACTTGCCAGGGGCAGAAGGTTGGACTTGATGGCCCACTGAGGTCCCTTCCGACTCTAGGAATCTATGAATCTATAGTGGTTAAAATATGCTGAAAAATTTGAACAAATATTTCTTGGAAATGTCTGCAGTATCCATACAGCTCTGTAGGAGGCTCAATGGAAAAAGATATTAGGATTTAAAATTTGCTCGCTATAGTTCTACAAATGAAGACTATGCAGTTCTCTTGAGGGTTTTTGGCATTTCACATGCATGCCACTATTATGACCTAATTTTTCCCATGGATACTTTCCTGCAAAAAAGTCTATTAAAATCAATGAAATAGACATGCGATTAATTTGGAACAGAACTGAACCCAACGTTTTAATCTTAAGGAAAAGACAGGAGACTGTGTGATGTAAGAGCATAAAAAACCCCCAAATTCTTAATACAATAAGGAAAGCAAAAATTGTGACGAACCCAATCAAACTCAGTGGGACTAGGAATATGCAAAATACATTATATTGTTCAGAACAAATAAAATTTTAAATTAATTTTAAGGAGTATGTGGGAATGTGATCTGCCCTAATCTGCCATTTATGTTTGAAATTTTAATTTTTTTTTAAATAACAAATTCCAGTTTCTATTGAATTTTCTTTTTATAGATCTATATTTTTAGAAGTGTAAATGGCCAAAAAATGTTATTTTATTGAAAAAGAAAATCAACCAACTCTAGATATATAATGTTCTACATAGGAATCTTTGTTTCAACTGTATTTCTTGATATGTTTACAAGTGCATATAGTCACAGAATATTTTTATTTGGAAGCTGTCTGTCTGTATTTTATAAAAACTCAAATTGATATTTACTTGAAACAGGTTTATAACGTGACATTCAGAATACCTTATATAAACTCAATCAATCAGAGTTCAATAAATAATATCAAGCGCTGCTTTATGGTATTACACCTTTTGTTATAATACGAATACTACATCTATGATGGTGACCTTTATAACATGGCAACTTTCTACTGCATTAAAAAAAATTAATGTGCTAATACAAAAGACAGAGTTGTAAATAGGATAGAAGATTTTGAGAATAAGGTTTTTGAATAAGGTATTAGCACAAGAAATATGTTTCTCATTTGTAAGTAATAATATGCCATTATTATCACTATTTTCTCTCTCTCAGCATGTGTTTGTTAACAATTTGGCTTAAGAATCTTAACAGCTCAGTGTTGTAAATTGAAGAAATATAGCTCCTATGCCTAAAGCCTGTAGTGAAGGAGATGGGCAGTGATAAGCTTGCCAATATTCATTTACAAATATCTGTCTGTCTGTATAAATCTTGGATAACCATCTCCAAAAGGGCTTTGACCCTAAAATTCACATATTTAATAGAAGATGGGTAAATTTGAGGGCAGGTCTGGTACTTTGTTTTATAACTACTCTATGGTCAATGTTGAAATATGATTGTTTAGCAAGGAGCCAGGTTTTCCACTTCCCACGGAAAAACGGAGAAAACCACGGATTTCCTGTTTTTATTGAATTAAAAAAAACCATGGATTTTCCCTTTTAGCAAGAAAACCGACAGATTTTCCACTCTTGCAAAGAGCTCTTGCAGGCTGGCACAGTTCCAGCTTGCTAGAGCCGATTGCAAAAAGAGTGGGAAACACCCAGTCCTGTCTGGAGGGGGAGGGAGAGGGAGAAGGGTAGGGCCTGAGGCTCTGAGTCAGCCAAGGCTGGGCTCAGGCTCGCTCATCTTCACCCCTCACCCCTGGAGCCTAAAGGTAAGTGGGGCTTGTGGGAGCGAGGAGGGGTGCGCTGGCCCCAAGCGGCACACCTCGGTACCTCCCTTCCCCTTACCTCGGCCCAGGCACCAGCTGAACGGCCGGGAGGGTGGTGGGGGGTTGCACACGGTGGCCACCACTGCACCACCATGCACTGTGCTGCTTTCCCGTGGCCGGCTACACGGCTCCCCTGGCAAGCAGCACAGTGCACAGCAGTGCTGGTGCAGTGGATGCTACCATATGTGACCTGCATACATACCAGCCAGCTGGCTGAGCAGGCGGCTGTCTGGCTGGCTGGGGGGAGGGGTTGGGGGCTCACATGCAGCTGCCACCACTAAACACTGCTGCCACCCCATGGCCAGCCACATGGCTCCACAGGCAAGCATGGGTGCGGAGTGGTGGTGTACACTGTGTGCAAGCCTGTGCCACTGGCCAACTGGCACACAGCTGCCACCACTCTGCACCAGCTCCACAGGCAAGCAGCAGCGGTGATGGTGCAGGGCAGTGGTGGTGGCAGTTGTATGCCAGCTAGCTGACAGGGTAGAAGGGGAGCGGGTTCACACACTGCTGGCCACCACTACCTCATGCCACTGCTTGCCTGTGGAGCCATGCCCATGGATGGGGTGGGGGGGGCAGTTTTGCACGTGGCAGCCGCCACCCTACCGCTGAAGCCTATGCTGCCTTCCCATGGCTAGCTGCATGGTTCCACAGGCAAGCAGTGGTGAAGGGTGGTGGCACTGTCATGTATGAGCCCCCACCCTGCCAGTTGGCTGGCACATAGCTGGCACCACCCTGCGCCAGGTCCACAAGCAGCAGCGGTGGCGTGGGGTGGTGGCAGTGGCAGCTGTGTGCTTGCCGCTTGGTGGGGGGGGAGAGCTCACAAAAGGTGGCCCACACCACCTCATGCCTCCACTTGCCTGTGGAGCCATGCGGCCAGCTGCAGGAAGACAGAGCAAGGTGCAATAGTGCGGTGGCGGGCACCTTGTGCAAACCCTTCTGACTGGCTGATGTGCAGCCCGTAGAGGAGCAACCCTGCCCTTGCCCCTCAGCCCTGCTCCTGGGAGCAGGTACAGGGACTCCCCTGCCCCCCTTCTCTTTCTGCCTCCCCCAGCCCCATCCCTTTTCCTCACCCTGCCCTGCCCCTCCCCCCTGTAAGTGAATGAGTTAATTTAATGAGCTTGCTTACATTACTGTTGGGATTTGGTGTGTGCTAGTCTCAAGGTCTCCACAGGTCTTTTAACTAAGATTTTTCTCAGCACATCTGCCCCATCTCTCCTGCCATGACTTGATGTACCAAAAGAAGAAGGAGGGAGGATTGCTGGCCTAAAATGCTATGACTTCTCTGTACACACTGTTCTGATTTTTAAGGCTCACCAATAGACCAAGGCAATGAGCTGTCTGGCTTGAATTTTGGTTCTGTATATATTATCATACAGTGGATGGCTATCCCCCTGTCCTCAGCCTCCGCTTCCTGGGAAGTGGCAGATTAATTGTCTCCAGCAGTGGGGATCCCCGTCTCAGGTTTACCCCTATTTATCCTTAATATTATCCTCAGGTGGGCTGCAGGATAGTGGGTTTTGGGTTTCTCACGGATCTCCAGTCTTGCAACTCCACCACTCAGAGTTAGTCATCTTTGGGCTCTGCAGATTTTCCCAGATTGAGTAACTGGTAGCCCTCTGAGCCCTGCCACAGTGTCCTGTTCCTTCTGGATTCAGGTAAGTAGAGAGACTCCTCCAAGCCTCAAAAGGAAAGAGTTCCCTAGTCTCCTCCTTTGCCCCTGCTGGAGCATAGTCCAAGAGGGTTTTTTTTGTCTGTTTACTCCTTCCAGTTCTCTCTCCATCTTCCTCTCTCTCCTGCAGTTGTTGTTGGGAGTATTTTTAAACTGCTCTGTCACACACCCAGCCAGCTAGAACTGAAAGGAACTGATAAATCAGTGTCTGTGATCGCCTCATATCCTGTTCTTTCCCTTCTTATCTGCAGCGAGGTAAGTGTTTGTGCTCGGAGCAGCTTCTCCAGCTCTCCTTATAGTCTTCATGGTCCTTTTCCCAGGTACTCGGAACATCTTTAGGGCGGGCAGCACGATCCTCTGTTCCAGGCCCGCCCCCCCGCCCCGACACACACACCTACCTGCTGGGGTGGGTGTCAGTGTCTGTATGTCTGTTCCTGCATGTGTGGGGCTGGGGGACACCAGCAGCACCAGGTAGGGGATTGCGGGGGGCCATTAATTTTAAATTATGGATTTGGGGGTTACGGGGTAATTATTATGGATTTGCAATTTGTAATTGGGGGAAAAAAAAAATCATCATGTTCCCTGTTGTTCAGTCCAGAACTCACTTTTACAGGACATGGACAGGGGTGGGGATGTGGCCACACCACCTTTTGGTTGTACAGTGCCAGAACAGTGACCACTCTTGGTTCACTGGCTTGTTCCCTTGGCTCCCCAGTCAGAGCCAATGCAGATGGTGAATGCCCTGCCCCTTTTCTCCTGCTGCTGAATTCTGTGGTGGGCAAAGGGACAAGGGCAAGTAGCAGTGGTATTCACCCCTTGGGTTCTTCAGATGCATCACAACATTGCCTCTGACCAGGAAATGAGCTAACAAGCTGCTGAACTCAGCAAGTATATGTTCCGCCCAGCTGAAGGAGATGTGCAACTATACCCCCACAGATCCATCCCAGCCATAAGAAGTCAGAGGCCAACACTGAAACAGGACTCAGAAAAAGGTTCAGGTTAAGTCAATCTCTAGACCTCATACGGAGGGATCTTGCAGCATCTGCACATTTGGTTCTTACATCTTCCTGTGAAATATGTCATACTGGTCACTATCAGAAACAGGATGACATCCTATCAGACTGTGTGTCTGATCCAGAACCTATTTCTTTCTAATTCAGAAGTTTCTAAAAAGTATACCACACCAGTCAAACTGTGGTGGTTGCTTAAGCCTTAGTACCTTATTAGGCTGTACCATGAATTAATACAGTTTAATCCATAGTTATGATGTCCCATATCTGTAGCATCTAGCCTTTACAGGACATAATCAATACAAATATGCATTTACTAAAGAGCCATTACATGAATAATTTGACAGGTTTACCCCCAAATTTTAATCCTGTTAAGAATACTTTAATCACCTTTAAGAGAGCACCCCTTATGCAAATACAGTCCTTGTAACACACATTTTCAATTTCCCTTTTTTCTTTAATTTGTGTCCTTTAATTGTCTCATCTAAATGCATAATTTTTTCCATTAAAAAAGGCTTAAGCAATGATGTGGGAATGATACTCTTCAGGGGCTTTTTACTTTTAAAGTCTAGTCACCTGTACATTGTATCTTATTTAATACTTGAGTGAAGACCTGCCATTAGGAAGACCATAATATATATGACTTGTTATCTGAATACAAATGGAATATAAACCCATACTTCAAAACTGACTCGTTAGTAGGCCTCTAGGAGGAGTTAAAACTTGATTTATATTAAATCCCTGCAGATTATAAGGCTGTGACAAACAGTTCTCATTACCTATACTGTGACTACATTTTATCTATTACAAGCTTCAGGGCAGATCATTATACAATTACATTATGCTCATGATTATCTACTTTTCCTAGTTTAAGTCCAAGAAGAGATCTTATAAAGTTACCCACAGTTAAAAAAAAAAAAAAAAAAAAAAGAGTCATGACATCATTCAGAAAAATGCTGATAATATTTGCTGTGGGAAGGTATTAATACTAATAACCTTTACAACAGACATGGTTTCCTCCAAACAACTTTCTAGCTGATGAGAAATTAACTTTGTCCTGAAAAAAGTCATATTGTTGCGAGCCCATCATCCCAGAATCTGGAAGGGCAAAAAGGTTTGAAAATGATTCTGATATATTCTATTATTTTGGGCAAAAAGTATTTTGTCTCTCGTACACATATACATACATACACACACGTATTTTTATTTAAAAAAAAAATAAATTAATTAAAAAAAAAAAATCAGAAGAGATTGCATTTCTTGGAAATTTTCCTTAATCTGTATAAGAAACTCTCCTTGTATTTCTCAAAAAGCCTTTCCCCCCCACCCCTTTTATTCTCCCTTCCCTTATATTTTCTAATATTTGATGATCCAACACAGGAGAGAAAGAAAGCAAATATAACATTAAGGAAGAAATGAAGAAAAATTCTGCCAGTTCTAAATGCAATCAGATGCCAAGGATAGTTAGCAGAGCTGAGTGTGTGGCTTGTGATAATTTTCTTAATTCAATATGAGATGACAGTTCAAATTTGAAATCCACAACCAGCAATTTGTAGACATCATCCTTAGTCAATAAAGTTTCCAGGAATACTGGGTGTAGGTAAACTGGAATACATCTCCTCAAAAGGTACAAGAAATTAAGACTGCTTGTGAAGAGTAATTTCTCTTTAAAGAAAGAATAGCGAAGCATTTCTTTATCACCTCCTCCCAACACATATACACTATTTATTAGCATTCCAGATCACAGCCTGTCCAAAGAACACTTTCCAACTTTAGATCGGGTTTTGCACTTGCTTTCTCAATTGAAATTCATTCTCTTGGGACCATTTTTGCTCTGTGAGTTATATCTCAATCAACAGATAATTCACCAAGGAGACTCGGTTTGAATTCTTGCTTCATCTAGTCACACTCAATTGAACATAGATGCCTGTGATCATTAAAGGCCACTGTTTCTTCTGACAGTTTCATGGAAGAGGTCCAGAACCACTCATTGTCTGAATTTCATATTTCCCTGAAATTGGAAATGCACACTGTGCAATGAAATGACCTTTTCCTATTTTACCCCACATATCAAAGATTCCTCCGTAAGGATGACAGCATAATAAAATATAATGGGTCATAGATATGAGATGCTTATTTTAAGTAGTTGAGGGCTGTTCTCTGTGCGTTCCATAGTTCAAAATTTAATGATTTGGAGATCAGGAAATGAGAAATCGTTTTAATCTGAAGAAACCGAACAAGAAATATGCTATTATAAAATAACAACAACACAAACTCAGTCATTTAGCCCTGAAGCATTCCCAAAATACTTTATGAGCAATGGGGAAACCTGGTCCTATCATCTACGTTTGCAGTAGCTGCTGGAATTAATTCTCTAGTATAGAACAGAGAATTTGTGAAGCTCATGCAGAGAAATGGTTACCCAAACTTTCTAGAAGAGTGAGCTTGGAAGTTTCATAGTTGATAGGGTCAGAAATGACCTGAGCAGATCATCAAGTCTGACCCCCTGCCATTGGAAGGAATGAATGCTGGGATCAAATGACCCCGGCTAGGTAATTATCTAGCCTCCTTTTGAAGAACCCCAAGGTAGGAGCAAGCACCACTTCCCTTGGAAGTTGGTTCCAGATCCTAGCTGCCCTGACTGTGAAGTAGTGCCTCCTGATGTCTAGCCTGAACCTACTCTCTATCAACTTGTGGCCATTATTCCTAGTTACTTTGGGTAGTGCTCAGGGAACAGGGCCTCTCCCATTCTCTGCTGGTCCCCCCTGGCAACTTTGTAAATGGCCACTAGATCCCCTCTCAGTCTTCTCTTGTGGAGGCTGAATAGATTCAGGCTCTTTAGCCTCTTTTCATACAGTCTGACCTGCTGCCCCTTGATCATGTGAGTGGCCCTCCTCTAGACCCTCACAAGCTGGTCTCATCCCTCCTGAAGTGCGGTACCCAGAACTGGATGCAGTACTCCAACTGCGGCCTGACCAATGCTGCATAGAGGGGAAGGACCACCTCCTGAGACCTGCTTGTGATGCATCTGTAGATGCACGACAAGGTGCAGTTAGCCTTACTGACCACCTCCTCACATTGGCAGCTCATGTTCATCCTGGAGTCAACAAGGACTCCAAGATTCCTTTCTGCCTCTGTGCTGACAAGAAGAGAATTCCCCAGCATGTAGGTATGCTGCTGGTTCTTTCTCCCCAAGTGCAGTACCCTGCACTTCTCAGTATTGAATCCCATCCTATTCTCATCTGCCCACCCCTGTAACCCATCTAGATCTAGCTGTAACCTGTTCCTCCCTTCTAGCATGCCCACCTCTCCCCACATCTTGGTGTCATCTGCGAATTTGAACAAGGTGCTTTTCACCCCCTCGTCCAAGTCGCTGATAAAGATGTTGAACAGTACAGGCCTGAGGACTGAGCCCTGGGGGACTCCACTGCCCACATCCCTCCAGGTTGAAAATAATCCATCCACCATCACTCTCTGGGTATGGCCCTCTAGCCAATTTGCAACCCATCTGACTGTGTGTGGACAAGGTTGAGATGCATATGGTATCAGCAAGGTGGAGGGCTCTTCCACTGCTGCTGCTGAAGGGGAGATGGGCTAGCCATGACTCCATAGAGCTTTATTTCATCATCAACACTAGGATGGACCTGGAGCATTCAATGACAGCAGTGGCATGGAATGGGAGGACTGCAAGGAGCCTCTGGCCTCAGTGCTACCCCACAATGACACTTTTTGGACCTTTTCTCCCATTGAGGCCATTCCTCTCATAACTGGCCAGCATATCTCTGTACACTTGGGACTACTATTATTATCATCATCATCATCATAAGTGTATTCGTCAGTCCTGACACATTCTTAAAATGATATATCCATTGCACTTGATTAAATTTCCTAAACTGTGTATGAAGAAATATACACAAGCCTAAGAGGAACTATAATAGCACAGATAACAATAATCATAGATGGTATTGTTTTCAATTGATGAAATGCAATCCAAAGCTCTAGGCTTAAAGAACTGCATCTTAAAAAAAAAAAAAATACAGTAAAAAAGTTCAGACAGACCCATAATCAATATTAAGCATTATACAAAAACTAAATCAATGCCCTCTGCTCTCACCTAAGCAAAAAGACATCTTCCTTATTGAGCCATAAAGCCTTCCCATACAATGGAGATGAACTAAAAAAGGAAATTTCATGAGGCAGCTTCTGTTATAAACCAGGAATAGGACAAAGATCTGTACAGGCTTTGAAGTTGCTTGTGTTGATGTTTTAGGAGAACTTAACTATGTTATTCTCCAAGGCTTTGAAAGGAGAATAGCAACGTAATAATTTCCACCCTCTACATATCCCAAATAAGAAATAATAAGAAATTAGAAGTGGAAAAAGCCATTAGATCATCCCATCTAGGTTTGGATTTTCTGACTTTTCCTTCAAGTTGTTTAGAAAAAAATCACATGTGGTACTGTTAACAGGGTTAGCATTTAAAGGCATTTCTATACAGCATAATGAAATGTCATGAAGGGATGCCTGAGTTAATTCTACATGTGCTAAGAAGCAGTAGTGTAACTGAGGGAGCAGAGTATGACCAGAGCACTAGCCCTGGGTGCTGTCTTTGTGGGAAGGTGCAAAAATAGTTGAGACTGCAGCAGTGCTTCAGGCACAGAATTGCACTAGTACACCTAAGCAGCAAAGTATATTAGTCTGGTGAAGAACCAACAATATGGCTCTACTGTGTCTAATACCTGAGCTATCTCCTGTATCTGTGCACCCCAGCATTGTATGATGTAGAAGTACTTATATGGATTTAAAGTAAACTCAGGGTTGAAGTGAATAGTAATAAGACTCATACCTTTGCTTGTGCTATTGTTTAGATGAAGAAAGCTTTCTGCAACAACAGTTTACCAAGAGGGCAATGCATCAGTTCACACAGTGAACGCAGCCTTGCAATGAGCAAGGCAAGAAGCTTATTCAATTATAAATGAAAGCTTGAATTCTATCAGCTGTAGTACTATCAGGCAGTGACAATCAACTGACTCAAGCTGTGGGAACAGAGCACTCTTGGCAGCAAGGCCCTGCTGGTAGAACTCATTGCCAAGAACAAGATCAGGCTGGGTCTAATTCTCACAGCATCAAGTTGTGAAACATACCTTTTCAACACAGACTTGTTCTAGGATCAGTGTTCTTAAAAGACACAGATACACAAATTCACTTCCCCATACCTTTGCCCTGGAAAACTGGAGGGTAGAGAGTATAACTCTGCTCTGATGTTTTATGCTCCTCAGGAATATTTGTCCCAATTATAGCCACTGGTGACCAGTCATTGTCAGAACTGCATTAGTATAAGCCATTAATGTTGGCAGCCAAAGCCACAGTTTGCATTCATGGAGCTTACCCTGGTTTCAGGCACTATTGAAGCTGGCATTATACAGCAGCATTCCCAGAGTGCACTGAAAGCTTGCTCCACTCCCTGGCTGCAACTAAGGCTAAATATCAAATGCCAAAGAGATAGGATATATAACTAAGGTACATTTTCACATAACATTAATTTAGATTAAGTTAAAAGCAGTTCTTTGCTGATATTTGTGCTGGTTAAAACCTCATACAGAAAAAGTAGCATACTTTGCAGATATTCCAGGTAGATATGCATTTTAATATCTGGGAAACTGAGCTAATTGACAAGAACATGACACAGGAAGTAAAGCAAGTAGGTAAGCAGCTCCACTTTCAGCAGTGGTTAATAGGACCCAGTGGGTGCATCTACATGTGAAATCAATTCAAAAAATAAATTCTGGAGTAGATTGATCCAGAGACAATTGCTCCTGGGTGCAGTGTGTGCCCACAACGACAGCAACTTGAGCAGGGGTGAAGCAGCCACAGGCTGGCAGAGGGTACAGGGGGTCAGCCTTGGGCTCCACGTGGCAGCATTGGGTGGTAGAGGGGCTGGCAGGAGTCAGGCATCTGGACCCAGCTGGCTGGGCTGAGTGGGTGTAATTTGCACCAGGTGGTCACTGTTTGTGTGCATTTAATTGCACTTAATGACTCTACCATAAGAGAGTATTGCCCCCAACAGGAACTGTGGGTGGAGTTAATTGACTTAATTACTTTGCTCTTCCCATAAGCTGGTGGTATAATGTGGGAGGCTGCCCATTTTTGCCCTGATGCTGGGGTGGTATCTGCAGCTCCGATCCTCCCCTACACCACAGCCCAAGTCTTGCAAATGGCATCACAGCTGTTAATATCTCCAGTCCCACACTGGGCCCCCTAATCCTCCTATCTGGACCCCAACTGGATCCTCCAATCAGGTGGCCTACTCTGCCCTCATTCTGGGCTCCCTATACTCTTTTCCCTATTCTCTTTCCCCTCTAGGGCATGCCCCCCCAGGACCTTTGGCCACACAGGCCTTAGCCTCACCTCCAAGGCAAGTCAGAACCCCAGGCCCTCAGCACTGGGCATCCCTCGTGGTGGGCCTCTGGCCTTTTTGACCCTTCGGGTTCTGGCCCCAGCATTGATAAGTTGAGGGTGCCTCAAGTCAGGCTTCTTGAGCATCCAGCCCACTTTCTCTCATGGGTCAGCCTTCTCAGCCCTACTATGGGGTTACCTAACCTGGTTGTGGAAGCTGGGGTTATTAAGGCACCCTGACCTACCTTTCACCAGGGTGGTAACTGGCCTGGCATTTCCTGGGGACTCCCATGCCACTAGGAGCTCCACAGGGCCACCCAGTCCCAGCAGGGTGCAGTTTTAGGTCATGCTCAGGACCAAGAGCCTCCTAGAAATCCCCATAAGCTCTTGTCCTTACCTCCTGGTTGTTCCTGCTGCAGCTCAGCTAGGCAATCTTTCTGCCTTCCTGCCAGCAGCAAACTGCTCTGTTTATATAGGCGACTATGATTCTCAAATGGTTGCCACAATCAAGCACCTGCTGGCTGCTTGACACAGCCCTTAAAGTGGTAGGCACCAACAGTGCCCTGCCATAATTTAGTATGGATAATACTCTTAAAAATATCCCTGAAAGTGTTTACACTTATGATACATTATTCTTCTCTGTATATGTATTTATATACCTGTAGAATCTTCATTCTAAGGTTCATTCACAAAAGCAAACCTTCCAAACGCTACCTGAAGTATCCATCATTCTGACAAGGGCAAAATAAAGAATATCTAATGCATAAAAATCATAGAATTAATGTCAGTAAATAATATATTAGTTTTTTGGAAGATTATAAGGTACAGATGGGGAATATTTATTATCTTTGGTAAAATGCTCACTTGGGGTAAACTGTAAGAAAATTGAAGATTGTAGTATTTCAGGAAGTGGCATTTGTATCCGTAGCTACCCATTGAAAATACTAATTTGCCTACAGATTATTTATACAATATATGAAGCAGAATTCAAAGTGATTGAAGAGGCTGACAAATACCATACTCTGCCTTCAGGATATAGATGATGCCTTTAAAACTGGAGAAAGACTAATTAATCTTGAACTGTTGGCGGATGATATACAAGACAATATGCTTTAGCCTGATAGCACTTTGGGAAGGCAGAAAGACAATTAAAAATGGAGCCACAATTTTCTTGACAGGACAGCACAGAAAAGAGGGTTTAATATACAGGTATGTGAACACTGTAAATACCGCTTAAAATAAAATTTGAAATTGAATTGAATTTCCACAGCCCACACTATGATTACAGGACAGCTAAATTAAGAATGATGGAACTTATGATTCTGGACTATGTGGTGCATATGTAATCAGTTGGAGGAACTGTTATATTTTATTAATATAATTCATGGTAGTCACACCTCAAAAACATAAACCATGCTTATTTCTCTAATATGGCAAAATATTAATATGGCAAATCACCGTTATATCAGCTACTTTACTTTAGCAGGGCAGTCAAGATGTGCCTATACTAAATTGGAAGAGCAGTCTTATTCTGCTGTAACCCCAGTACTGTTAAGAAATCTAACTCTTTATGTCATAGCTAAACTTAGATTAAAAGCTTTTTTGAGCAGTGACCATGTTTTTAGGGATGTTTATGCAGAAGTCACAGGTGTGACCACAGAATAATGTAGAGATACCCATTTTAAATTTCTAGTAGCCACAGCAGAAGCATAACTAGTAGGGTTTGTGCCCTAGGTGAAATCCTGCTGGAGAATGATGTGTGTGTGCGTATCACAAACTCCCAAAACAGGAGGGGATGGTGAGTGGAAGTGGGGCGGGGGACAGGGTTGGGACTCAAAGTCCATGGCTGGTGCCTCTGCAGTGCTGTCTTCCCACCCAGTTGTTGCTGCTGTAACAGCAGCATGGTAACCCTGAACCTAGCACAGGGATGCTGCTGTTACTGAGGCATAGTGTCCCTAGGGTGCCAGCATGCTGGTACATCCACCAAGTTGGTGCCTGAGTCTAGTACCCTACTTGCCTATCACAAGTTATGCTACTGAGCCACAACAGCATGCGCTAATTTACTGTCCTTCTCTGGTGAGATCTATACCCATGCTAGGCTCCATGCTACCATGGCTAGTTTGCTTTTGATACTGGAGTGGGCTAGATTAAAGCTAGCATGGGTATTTTTACAGTATAGTAAAGTAACTTCTGTAGAGTGCTTGACACAATTTAGGTAGCAGTGACAATGGCTAAGAGGATTTAAAAAAAAAATCTTAAACTTATGATCTTAGCATTTTAGTTAGAAGTCCAAACAAGTGGCTTAATTTTCAAAAGGTGCTGAACATCCACAGATTTATTGGACTTCTGAATGTAGGAACCTAATATTAAGCATCCATTTTTTAAAAGCTTGCCCTCGGCAAAGATGTGTGCTCAGCATACTGACAAGCATCACATCTTGGGGTACATCCAAAGCAGCTTTCCAAAAATGAAAGTACAATGTCTGGTATGTGACAAGGAAGGGGAATGAACGACTCATTTCTTTTAATTTCCCCATAGAAAGGATTTGTTTTTTTCCTGTATCAGATATTGTAGCTTGCATTGTTCCATGTGATATATTATGTTACCACATGTAACCCAATATAAAATGACACTTAAGAGGTGTTATCTTGTTTGCATGTAAAATTGAAATTGTTACCTGCAAGTTAACCTGCAGGTAATTGGTTTTCCTACAATGATCCATATGGGTGGCTTCAGGTAGCAGATGTCTCATGTAGCTCATACATTGGTAGTATCATCTCCTACCAAACACTCCATCCTTGTTTACAGTACCTAAAGTACATTTTACAGTGTGGTGTTTAATGATATCTGTATTTCAAATAAACAATCAAACCAATGAAAAGTTTATTCAAATGCTAGGAACAATGCCTACTTTATGATTATTACCAATATGATATTTTACAAGAGTCTGTCATTTTAATTGAAATAAGATATTGTTCTAATATGACATCACATTTCCACCATCTCATTTTCAGCTGCTCAGCGTGGGAGTCAGTAAGCAAGGATACATGCTGCTAATAAAGAAGAAAATCTTTCATTTATTATTCACCGATCTCCAGTGTTTCAGTACAACTCAGACTTAACATACTTCTCATACAAATTATTTAACACTTTGCCATTCAAAACTTTTACAGTTGAAGCAGACACTAAAGATTTTTGAATGTACCCAACAACTGCTACATAAAAAGTTATGCATGCAATTTGCATTTGTAGGAAATGCTTACACTGTCATAGAATTCTTCTTTGGGAAGCAGAAATAATTCTGGAATGCTTGCATCTTAAAATGAAGATCCCAGGACAGAAAGAAAACACTGAATACAATTTAAAACACTGCTAACTACAAGGCATAGTTTATAGATTGCATTCTTTTGGGGAGGCTTCTGGGACTTGGGGAATCACCCAAAAGGCAGTTCCAGGGGTGTGCACCTTTTATACCTGCCCTGCAACAATGAGCTGGAGAGAGGGAAGCTTCACTGGAAAGTCCTTTGAGCTGCTCCTTGGGTTCTCTGGTCCATGGGAAAATTGCTAGAGAGCATGGGTCCTTCTGTGTTGCAAGAAGCCCCTTGTTGCTCCCCGCGATGCTGTAGGGCAATCCCCATTTTCATGTGCTGGCCTTGAGGGGTTAATTGTGGCTCTAGACAGCATACAACACCCCTACAGTCCTATTCCCAATCCCAGAAACTGCAAAAAGAAAACTTTGAACAACAGGTCATGCCTACCTTACTGGGCCTGAACTGAGCAGTAAAAGCTGGCCAGGCCTATAATGCACTAACACCTGAACATATAGCTGGGGTTCAGCCACACAGCTAAAATGAAATACCATAGCTGCAGAAACCGCTATAAAATAGACGGAGGCCTATGGCTGCAGCCTGGACATCGGGTCTCAGCTATACCCTATGCTGAGACTTTACAATTACACCAGGACCCATTCCTAGGCAGTTGGCTCCAGTGATTAACACTCCCATGGTGTTAATCCCACTTAAAGCCAATGTACACGGTAACTGCCAGGACCCATTCCTGGGCCATGGTGTTAACCCAGTTAAGAAAAAAAAAAGAGGGAGAAAATAGGAGTCTCAAACTCCAAAATAGACTTTCTCTCCCTGTACCTGAGGCTTTCCCTTCAAATAGTGTTTGCTTGCTTCTCCAGTGAAAAGAGGGGAAGACTCCTCAGATGAATAAAAGTGCCAGAACCTTCATGAGTTGTTCTTATATACCTGGTGTGGTATCACCCAAGCCTTGCCCAATCCAGGAGGGGCACATTTCAGTCTTTCTTCCAACCAATCTGCCTGAAGCATCCTCTGCTTCCTCTGGCCAATGAAGCTAGAGGTTTTACATATGTTCTGTAGATACAGGCCCTAGCTTGCCATGTGCTGAGCACATGGCCAGAACAACAGAGGCCATCTTGCCCATATCAAAACACACACACACCAGCATGTGTGTGGGTGTTACACTAATAATGTTTTGTTTATAGGGCTTTTACTCAAAATCGGATCTTACATAGATTGACCAGTGGTTGTGTACACCTGCATCTTCTGCTGAGTGGATGTAGAATTCCTCTAGGCTGTAGGAACAATACAGCCTAAAGTATGGACAGGTATAAACATTGTACTTTTACCAGTATAGGTAATTAGAAACCAGTTTATACCCATGACAAAACAGAAGTTCAGCACACACAGTCCGATTTTAAAATGGTGGAACTTGGTCTAAGATTTGCCACTTCCCACCAAAGGGCAAATGTGTGTTCTGCTCACTACTGATTTAAGCTATGCCTCTTGCAGAAAACTATGCAACTTAGATAGATTCTGCCTAGGGCTTTTTGAATGTCTGTACCTAGCTAATAAATCCATTTGTATTTCTGTCACTAGGGGTGACTTTGGGTGAGGTAGATTAACTCACAAGAGTGTTGTAAGTCTTAAAAAAATGTTTTTGGTAAAACAATTTGTGGATGAAATGCACCACATATTTGGGATCAATTTTCCCTGTCCCTGGAAATACTTAATACCAATAATCAGACCTGTCAACATCATTTTGTGATGACAAAAGTAATCATTGTGTTCTAAGTACAAGTGAAAGTTGTGATAGATTAAATATTTCTTTAACTTTGAGAAAGCCAATGTTTTGTGAAGAACTTTCTGTTCTGACAATCAGATTTTATTCATATAGAAACAGAGAAATATAGGAGTGAAAGGCATACACAGTGTTACACAAGTTCAGCCTTTGTCTGCCTGTTTCCATCCCAGGGCAGCCTTTTGCTCCATTCAACAGAGTCCTTCATCACCGAGTCCTGGCTCCTTAAACAGTATTTTCACTGACCCCACAACAGAGGCACACATAGAAAAGCACTGGAAGCTATTGTTTCTTTGTACAGTTTGTTACTAGTTTTTAAATGAAGTAGATGCAACTCCACAGGGATATCCTGGCTTTACTGTATGTGTTGTCTGCAGTAAGCATTGCCTGAACTGAGGAAGTAAGAAGGAATGAGTTTGAGAGAAGAAAAAGATGACAGCTCAGTGATTTTGATACGTTGATTCTACCTGGGGATTTTGAATGCATCTGCCTAGGGGACCGGCTGGACTGGAAATTGCTGTTAATGGGTTTAAAAGAAGCTGAGTGAGGAGAAGAGAGAAAATATGAGTATGCTTCTTTATGTATGCCATGGAAACCAACCAGACCTCACATTTAAATCGTTTTTATTTGAAAGTGAGTGTCATGAAAGTGATTATAAAATAGTAATGGAGAAACATCATGAATATTTTATCCCCACACAGAACTTCAGCCATGGGAGAGCTTGTTTCTACCAAAGGAACCACAACTCAGTGAAACAAAGAAAGCTTTTATAAAGAAGCTTGTGTGAACAAACAAGACAGTTCTAATTTCAGTGAGAGTAAACAGAAATCCATCTGGAACATGATTGTCACTAGGATCTCAAAAACGCCATTCCAAACCACAGGTAGAGTTAGAATGTGATTTAGCTCTGGAGAAAGCAGCAAAAGCTAAATTTATTAAACATAGATTTTAATACATATATTAAGATTCCATAAATTCAAATTACCTGCCTCACTCTGGCCAATAGCACTGCCCCGGCCCTAGCCCTGGCTAGAGCACTGGATACTGCTCATCTCCGCCAACCTCCAGCGGCTCCTCCTCCCCCTCTTCCTT
>NW_005842149.1:604319-634676 GCF_000455745.1 Alligator sinensis | reverse complement strand
TGAACAGTTTTGGGCAGCAGGTAGTGCAGAGATGTGAAGGCAGCTGTGGGGATGTGTGTTGGGTACCACATACCCGGCCAGGTTGGGGGGAAGCTGCAGGCAGGTGTTCCTACCGCAGTGCATAGGGCTCCAGCTCCTCACTGCCTTCCACGCACTCAAACAACCACACACAGGTGGCTGCTCATTATGCCAAGCAGCTGCAGCAGAAGCATTGGGGATGTTGGCTGGGCTGAGGCAATATTGTTGGTGAGCATGGGGCAGGTGTGGGAGGGAACATGGTATGGGCTACCCTTGGTGGGAGCAGGAGGGGCTTAGCCTCATGTGAAGCATCATGAGGGCAGCCACTGACTGGATTTGGGGGGTGGGGGGCAGACTGCATCTGCATCTGAACATCAGCACCTAAGCAACCTTTGCTGCACACATCCCCTACCCCCATCCTGCTCCTGGAACCTAACACGCTGGCAGCCCACCTCACATATGCACACACCCACCCCCCCACCCACACACCTTCCCCACGCTTGCTCACCCCCACCCCCAACACACACAATATACAAGAATAAGCCTTTATTTTGAGATATTATGCAATTGGCTCTATATATATTACTCAAAAAAAAATCAGGACAAATATTTTAATTTTATTTCAAAAATAATTTATGTTATAGTAGGCATTTGATTTTATCTGTAATTTATTAAAATTATATTTGAAGAAATTTTGTGTCTGCAGCTGTTGACAGATCACCAAAACTCATTAAGTGGTCCACCAGCTGAAATAATTGCCCACCTCTGTTCTACATTCTCATCACAACTACCTGATCTTTCTCGGCTTTTAATCCAAAGTGCTTTGACTTCACTGGTGTTGGAACTGAGCATTTGTAAAACACTTTTCACCTAAAGCTCTCAAAACACAATTAAACACTGAATTAGCCCAGATAGAGCACTTGCTATTGCAGGTTTCTGTTAGCAGAGGTAGCTTGCTCAGATCTAATTCAGGTACCTCTACACAGCTGAGGAAACCTGGGGAAATAATAAGCTAACAGTTATATCCACAGAGGGCGTGTCTACACATTCATTAATAAGCAGTGTTCAGTGTGCATTTAATTTAGTACTTGTATAATCAAGTACTAAATAAATGCACAGTCACTGAAGTTACTGTGCAGTAGCACCAGCCAACATCTTTTAAGTGACGCTACTGTGCCGGAGCCTAATAATACTGTGCAGTAGCATATTAGCACTGTTTGTGCTGTGACACACTACTGCACCGTATTATTAGGCTACTACACTGTTAACATCTCATGTAGATATACCCAGAATTACTTAAGTGCTTGACTACTACTTTAGGTTCCCAGATCTTGAGTTTAGGTCACGTAACCTTGGATGCACTTGATTTCCTTCCAGTGAAGTTGCCTAGGTAAACTTACAAATACTGAAATCTGGATAGTACCAACCTGGCTGGTATCTGAACCACTAAAGGAGTCACAAGCAAGGTCTTCTCCACCTCTTTTTCCTGATGGGCTCTATCCAATATGTATTCTTAGGAAAGTCTGGACCTCTGCCCTCCTGACTTCATGTGTTAGCTAGGAGACCTATCTTCATTCTCCTAGGGGGTGGTTTCATATTAGGGTGGACCAGGGCATGAGCAGTCAGTCCAAAAGAGACTGCATTATAACAGGGATTACCATAGAGTGTCATAATCAATCTACATATCTGTCCAGGTCCAAGGTCTCAAGCTAGGGATTGCAAGAAAAATCAGGGTCATGCTAGGAATTGTGACAAAATCAGAAAGTCCAAACAGGTGGAAGGAGCGTTAAGAGACAGGACAATTCAGGATGAGAAGAAGCAGTTACAGTAGCAGGCACAGAGACAAGCAGGTGCTGGGCAAGGATCTAGGCAGGAGTGAAGCTTGGGCTCAGGTTAGGCAGGACATAGGTAGGAACTAAGCAGGGGAAAGGCACAGGTCTAGGCTAGGAATTGATGCAGACAGGATTATAGGCAAGGGTTACGTTAGACAAAGTTCAGGTGAGATCTTGGTACAAGTATGTAGGTAAACCAGGCTCTAGGCAGATCAGAAAATGCACCTAGATTATCTGTTGCTCAGCCTGAGTTCTGTGGTCCATCCTGAGTTAATGAAGGCTTGTGTGGGTAGGTCTTCTTCCTGAGGGCTAGGGATAACTCCACCAGTGCCTGATTATCTCCAGATTGGCCTGGAAGCTCATTCAGCCCCAGCTGGGCCTAGACTCCTTACATTATGGATGTATGCTTTCTTGATATATCCATGAATTTAGTTTTCATTAAAAAGTAATTTTAGACTAAGTAGATTATTTGGAGGGGATGCTATCTTTTATGTTTTCAATTTGAAAACTTTAATAGGAATTTTGAAAATTCTCACAGTTCTGACTGCATAGTTTGCTCTTCCTCTCATAATGGATAGTCAGTAAAGTATTGCCCTTTGATTTCATGTTATTTGTGTTCCCCCTGCTGTTACTTTTACTCACATGTTCATATAAACTGCTGTCAGATTTACAATGTAATTAGTATTTGATTCATTTATAAAAGATTACAGAGCAATGCTATTCTTACAGTCTAATAATACTGTGCAGTAGCATATTAGCACTGTTTGTGATGTGACACGCTACTGCACAGTATTATTAGGCTACTACACTGTTAGCATCTCATGTAGATATACCCAAAATTACTCAAGTTACTTACAGTTGGCCTCTATGTTTCTCACTCTCATCACTGACTTTAGGGAGAAAGACTGCTGCATTGAAGAGTTGAGCTAAATGTTCTTAACTCAAAAGGGCTTTCCTCCTGATATTTTTTGAAATTCCTGTGCTAATTTCAGATTAGTAATTAAACATTAAATTTATACATTACACTTAGATCATACTAAATCTGTTGAATTTTAAGTGGTTTTAAAAGAACGTGCTGTGAAGAAGGGCAGGTTAAAGGTTAATATCATTTCTTGCCTGCATAGCTCTGACTTGCCACCAGGGCTAGGTACAGACAGTCAAAAAGCCCAAGGCTAAATTGATTCAGTCTTTGCAGGTTAGTCTAAACTGAAAAAAAATTGAACAGATATTTACCTTTGATTCAGGAAATGCAGCCACATGCCTACAGTGTCTCAGGCCAGAAGCTGCGGGGGCGCTAGTACATGACTCTCTGGCTGTGTTCACTTCCTTTTCCTGCTGCCCCTGATGTTGCTGGGGTTTGTAGTCCAGAATTATAGCAGCAGGACTCTGCAGGGATGCTCATTATCACTTCCTCTTTCTGCTTCCAGGTGCCTCTGGGATTTGTAGTCCACAGTTGTAGCCAGCAGTAAATTTGAGCGGGGGAAGGGGTGCTTAATTCCCCTCCCTGGCCCCAGACTCCAGATGGGGTTTGCCTGGGGTGGGGCAATCCCACCCCCCATAGACTGGGCTGCATCCCCAGCTAGGCTCGTCCCCCTCCAAATCCCTAGTCAGCCAGCCCTCACTGCTCTAGCTAGAGAGCAGAGGGACAAGGCCAGCCCTGCTCTCTGGACCAGACAGCACAGGTCAGCCCAGGGTTGGAAAGCATGCTGGGATGCTAGAGGACTGTGATTTAATTTGAACGAGGAAGGGGTCTAGAACAGAAGTTTCATAAACAGGTTTGACCCGAATCAGTTAAGTCTGATACTACATTCAACCAGGTTTATCTTAAACCAGTTTCAACCATTTTGAAACTCATTTATATGCTCTGTTTAAACCTATAACAGAGCTTCTGTTCTGTTACAGGTTTAAACCAGTTTCTGATCACTTAAACTGGTTTATATGTTACTTCTCTCCCTAGTCCAGAAGGCTGACAAGTAGGGACATAGTTGGGAACCACTTCAAAGTTGACCTATCATGGCCTAAATTCTTTGCTGAAAATAGAAGTTGTAATATTGTAACCACAAAACAGACCCCAGTTAAAAATGGATAGAGCATTGTTCATAACCATAAGCTTTATAATCTCTAAGGCAGTTCCTTTTTAGTATTTGATGAAGTAAGCTGCTGCTTACAAAAAGCTTATGCGCCTCTGATTTACTTAATGCAAAAGTGATAAATTGCAAATCTACCCTGTCTTCTGCTTTTACAATCTAAACAATATTTAGAGTAATTTTCAGTTCTAACAAACTTGGAAATTTACTTTCCAAACAATTTATTTGACCTATCATTTCCTTTATCCTCCCTAAGTGAGTTGCAGCCTGTGCACAGTAGTACAAGAATTATTTAAGTTATCTGCAGGCCTTAAGTGGTCTGCAGGCCAGGCAAAGGGTGAACTTCACTATGTTATTATGGAAGAATTTTGTGTTTGAATCAAATCATTGGATGAACCATAGTTGCTGCTGCAGCATGTTGCTTTTACAGTATAGGTTTAAAGAACTTTTAGTTGGCATGGCCAGGATGACCCACTATGTGTAGATGATCTTTCAGAGCCACAGGGGCCACATCTACACATGCACATAACTGCAGAGTAGACTAATTAACTGAGCAGTAAACTAATTAGCATTGTCCTAGATAGTATTTTGCGGGGTACTGCTATCTTATGGCAGGGTAATTAATTGTAATTAAACACACATGTAGATGCTGATCATGGGTGTAAATTATGCCTAGTCAGCCCAGCCAGCAGGGGAACAGACTCCTGCCTGCCAGCTAGCCACACAGTTCCACATTTTCAGCACCTTGTTTTCAAATGGCTGTTATCCTGGGTGCACGTGTAGATGCTGTGCCTGGAAGTAGATTATTTTGGCTCAAACTGCTCTGGAGTTTATTGCTTCAAATTAATTGCATGTGTAGATGCACCCAGGAGATTTCCCAACTACTCTGCTCCCTACTGCTAGAATATCTAGGAAATGGGTACATTCTTAGGAAAGAAACTGGGTTATGTTAACCCAGGGTGGTTGTTTTATCATCTACAACTATCCATGTATAGCCCATATCAATTGAAATGGCTCAAGAAGGAACTACATTAGATGCTGCAAAGAGACACAGAAACTTTGGAGTTCTATTCTGAGCACTTTGATGGGAAAAAAAGAATTTTCTGTCTCACCATAATAAGCCATTCCATCAGTCTGGCAGGTCCTGCCTTTTCTATGGTATTACAACACTATGACTCTGGGGTTGCAAATTAAGCATTAAGACTTTAGTAAAAGACAAAGGAGATTGTTCAGCTTCTTGAAATGCAAAACATTTCTAACAACGTACAAATGCAGCAAGGAATACTTCCATTATTGTTCACATTTCTGCACTGACATTCATCCAAGTATGTTATAGCTTGCTACTCTTGCAAGAGCCCAAGGGGCACAGGAAGAGTACACAGTGCTTCACAATGTCAACTTGGGTGGAGGGCATTTTTTAAGATACCCAGAGTGAAAGGGGGATGGTGGATGAGTCCCTGAAGGGTGAGGGACAGGACATTTAAGGTTTATATGGAATTGATAAAAAGTTGTCATTTCCTTCTTTTTCAGTGCTGTATAGAATCAAAGGCTGCAGACACTTTGTCAGATTCGGCCCTGTGTTCCTCTATCTGCATATGCTGTAATTCATTTAACATACCTTTGTTCTATTGAAGTCAACCCAGTATGGCCAATGCGCACAGATTTATCACTGCAACATGCTCATTCTATATATAAGTTTTAAAGAAATAAGCAATATTCTTTGAGAAATATATTTAAATTGAAACCTTACAGGTGATATATTTGAGTAAAAAATATGTTTATTATTAAAAACATCCACTCTTTCATAGAACACCTATGGAATCAAGTGAAACATTAATGAGCAAAAACGTCAAGATCTTTTGTGTTTTATTGGCTCTGCTTTTCTATGAATGGCAGAAGATATAAATATTATTGCTAGCCTTAGGGCTCTCTTCTTAAATGCTTGTCTGGATCAGCTCATATTGTGAAAAAGTGTCAGTAACTGTGTTAAACCACTGCAGGCTGAAACTGAAAAATGGCACAATAATATTCCAACCAGTGCATGCAAGATCAAAGCTATTAAAAAGGGGTGACAGGTGGCATAGACATCTCAGGCCTCTGACTCACTAGAGGTATAACAATTAAAATAATCCCAATAAAGACACTGTAAAAAGCTGCAAGTAGCCTATTATATCTTTGACCTCAGGGTTACTCTGCTGATAGATCATCTGGCAGCTCAGGAAGATGAAAAGTATAATTGTATTTTATTTCCCCTTCCATAGCTAAAACTGGACATGTACCTTTCTAAAACATTTTTTGATATTTAATAAATAATTAAAATATCCAATAATTCTCATGCAGTATCCAATAATTGTACAGTATTATAAGGATGTGCTGCCAATTTGCATCAGCCAAAGATCTGACTTATTGTCTGTCAAATAAACCAACAATTAACCATTTGTTTCTCCTGTTTAGGCAAGCAGTCCTTGGAAGAATTAATGAAAGCTACTTAACTGAGTAAAGATAACTGAACTGGATGAAGATGTAGAGGCTCATATTGCCTATTTGTACTGAAATTACTGTTTTATTCAAGACACTGTAATGTGTAAACACCGGTCTTCCAATAATGTAGGCTGTTTTATGATTGTTTTTAATTTAAAATGTCTCAATCCTTGAAGAAAGGTCTGTAACGAAAGGAAACCATTCCATTTTTCTACACTTTGCTGAGTAATTCTCTTCAGGTTTCTTTTGTACCTGCACCTACAATAATATTTCAAAAGGGCTATCTATCCTAGGAGGCTGTATTCACTTTAGGGCAGTGGGAGCAGCATTTTGTAATACATATCAAGGTGGATACATCGTTACTAGATATTAGTGTCTTTCTCAAGAGAACATTTATTCTGGAAAGAAATATGATCATAAGATAAATAATTAGGAAAAAGAACACTTTCCTTCTCTTTTTTCAGCACTGTACACATTTAAATTTACTTATTGATTATTTAGGGTATAGGGCACGGTTTGTCCTTGGTGTATTCAGTGAGAATAATATTAATTGTGATAATATCCAAAAGGGTGCAAGTGGCTAAGAATGCAAAATGCTGAAAGGAAAGAGAAAAATGAAGTCAAAGGAATGAAATGGAATTTAAAGGAAGGTATTTGAATTTTTAGGCTGTAAAGAAATTATGCTACAATATTTCTTGTAACTGTAACCTTTTATTTAGTACTTTAGAGAGAAGCATGGATACTTGTCCATTCCTTTACATGAAAAACTTATTACAGAGGCTGAACTGGGAGTTGAGTGTTATTCTAGGAGCAGCACTGCAGAAGATGACTACCCATACATAACTACCCATTTGCAGGCATAGACAAAGTCTATTAGAAAATTAACTTTTAATGTAGGGTTTGTATCTAGAAAGGCTAGGTCTATCACACTAGTAACTGATAGACCTATCACATTGTTGTAAGAGTCTGTACAAATCATAGAAACTTAGGGTTGGAAGGGACCTCAGGAGATCATCTAGTCCAGCCTCCTGCTCAAAGCAGGACCATCCCCAACTGAATCATTCCAGCCAGGGCTTTGTTAAGCCAGGCCTTAAAAACCTCCAAGGATGGAGATTCTACCACCCCTCTAGGTAATTTGTTCCAGTGCTTCACCATCCTTCTAGTGAGAGTTTTTCCTAATATCCAACTTAACCCTCCCTTGCTTCAACTTGAGACCATTGCTCCTTATCCTGCCATCTGTCACCACTGAGAACAGTCTAGTTCCATCCCCTGTGGAACCACCCTTCAGGTAGCTGAAGACTACTGTTAAATCCCCCCTCAGTCTTCTCTTCTGCAGACTAAACAAACCAAGTCCACCCAGCCTCTCTTCATAAGTCATGTGCCCCAGCCCCTGAACCATTTTTATTGTTTTCTACTGGACAGTCTCCAACTTGTCCATCTCTTTTCTATAGTGGGGGGGGGACAAAACTGAACACAGTACTCCAGATGTGGCATCACCAGTGCTGAATAGAGGGGAATAATCACTTCCCTTGATCTGCTAGAAATTGTCCTACTAATGCAGCCCTATAATGCTGTTAACCTTCTAGGCAACAAGGGCACGCTGCTGACTCACATCCAGCTTATTGTCCACTGTAACCCTCAGGTCCTTTTCTGCAGAGCTACTGCTTAACCAGTCAGTCCCCGGGCCCTGTAGCAGTGCATGGGATTCTTCTGTCCAAAGCGTGGGATTTTGAACTTGTCCTTGTTGAATCTCATGAGATTTCTTTTGTCCCAATCTTCCAATTTGTCTAGGTCACTCTGAATCCTAGCCTTACCCTTCAATATATCTACTACCCCCGCCTACCCCCCCTGCCCCCCACTTGGTGTCATATACGAACTTGCTGTGGGTGCACTCCATCCCATATTCCAGATCGTTAATGAAGATGTTGAACAAAACTAGCCCTAGGACTGACCCTTGGGACACTCCACTTGATACTGGCTACCAACTAGATATTGAACTATTGATTACTACCTGTTGAGCCTGACAATCCAGCCAGGTTTCTATCCACCTTATAGCCCATTCATCCCACCCATACATCCTCAGCTTGCTTGCAAGAATGCTCTGGGAAACAGTTTCAAAAGCCTTGCTAAAGTCAAGGTATATCACATCCACTGCTTTCCCACATCCACAGAGCCAATTATCTCATTGTAAAAGGCAATCAAGTTGGTCAGCCATAACTTGCCCTTGGTGAATCCATGCTGACTGTTCCTAAACGTCTTCTCCTCCTCCAAGTGCTTTGAAATGGAGTCCTTGAGGATTTCTCCATGATTTTTCCAGGGAGTGAGGTGAGGCTGACTGGTCTGTAGTTCCTTGGATGATCCTTTTTCCCTTTCTTAAATATGGGCACTATGTTTTCGCTTTTCCAATCATCTGGGACCTCTCCTGATCACCATGAGTTTTCAGAGATGATGGCCAATGGCTCTGCAATCACATCAGCCAACTCCTTCAGCACCCTTGGGTGCATCCCATCCAGCCCCATGGACTTGTCCAGCTTTTCTAAATATTCTCTAACCTGTTCTTTCATCACTGGTGCCTGCTCACCTCCTGTCCAAACTTTTCTGCCCAGTGCTGTAGTCTGGGAGCTGGCCTTGCCTGTGAAGACTGAAGCAAAAAAGGCATTGAATTCTTCACCCTTTTCCTCATCATCTGTCACTAGGTTGCCTCTCCCATTCAGTAAGCACTGTCCCTGACTTTCCTTTTGTTGCTGACATACTTGTAGAAACCCTTCTTGTTTCCCTTCACATCCCTTGATAGATGCAACTCCAATTGTGCTTTGGCCTTCTTAACTTCATCTTTGCATGTATGTCTTATACTCCTCCCAAGTTGTTTGTCCAAGCTTCCACTTCTTGTAAACTTCCTTTTTGTGTTTAAGCTCACAGAAGTGTTCTCTGCTCAGCCAAGCTGGTCATTTGCCATATTTGGTATTCTTCCTGAACATCAGGATGGTTTGCTTCTGAGCCCTCAGTAAGGTTTATTTAAACTACAACCAGCTCTCTGGGACTCTCTTCACCCTCAGACTGGCCTCCCAGGGGATCCTGTCCATCAGTTTCCTGAGGGATTCATAGACTGCTTTTCTGAAATTCAAGGTCCATACTTTCCTGCTCTCCTTTCTTCCTTTTGTCAGGATCCTGTACTCAATCATCTGATGGTCGCTGCTGCCCAAGTTGCCATCAATTTCTACATCCCCCACCAATTCTTATCTGTTTGTGAGCAGTAAGTCAGGAAGAGCAGTGTCCCTTGGTCTCTCCAACACTTGCAACAGGAATTTGTCTTCAACACTCTCCAAAAACTTCCTGGATTGCCTGTACACTGCTGTATTGCCCTCCCAGCAGATGCCAGGGTGATTGAAGGACCCCCACAAGACCCACGGCCTGTGATCTGGAAACTTCCACTAGTTGTCTGAAGAAAGCCTCATTTACTTCATTTTTCTGGTCTAGTGGTCTGTAGCAAACACCCACCACAACATCACCCTTGTTGCTCTCCCCTCTATCCTTAACCCAGAGACTTTCAACAGGCCTATCTCCTACTGGAGCTCTGAGCAACCACACAGCCTCTTTTACTTACAGTTCAACTCCTCTTCCTCTTCGTCACTGCCTGTACTTCCTGAATATTTTGTACCCATCCATGACAATGCTTCAGTCATGCAACATGTCCCACCAAGTCTCTGTTATTTCAATCACATCACAGCTCCTTGACTGTGTGCGGACATCCAAGTCTTCCTGTTTGTTTCCCAGGCTCCATGTATTCATGTATAGACACGTGAGGCGACTAGCCAATTGTTCTACTTTCTCAGGAAAAATGAGGCCTCCCCTGCTTTTGCATCCTCTAGGTCCCCCACTTCCCCACTTACCTCAGGGCTTTGTTCTCCATCCCCTGTCAAACGTAGTGTAAAGCTCTCCTCACCAGGTTAGCGAGCCTGCCTGCAAAGATGCTCTTTCCTCTGTTCATCAGGTGGATCCCATCTCTTGCTAACAGTCCTTCTTGGAACAACATCCCATAGTTCAATAAGCTAAATCCCTGCTGGCAACACCACCTGCATAGCCATGTATTGATCTGCAGGATGTGTCTGCTCCTCCCAGGGGCCTTTCCCTTGACTGGAGGGATTGAGGAGAACATGACCTATGCCCCTTTCCCTTTAACCTTGCCCCCAGAATGCTGTAGTCACTCTTGATCTGCTCAAGGTTACCCCAGCAGCATCATTGGTGCTGACATAGATGAGCAGAATGGGGTAGTAGTCAGAGGATCGGATGAGTCTCCTAATCCCTCCGTGACATCTTAGATCCAGGCTCTAGGCAAGCAGCAGACCTCACAGGACAAGGGGCCAGACAGGTAGATGGATCCCTCTGTTTCCCCAGAAGGGAGTTTCCAACCACCACCACCTGTTGCTTCCTCTTCATGGCAGCAGTCTTGATCCTCCCCACCTTGGGGATTCCTGGCCTGGTGTCTTCCACCAATGGAATGAGCTCCTCCTCCTCTGTCACTAGTGTTCCATATCTCTTCTCTAGGCAAACCACTGCACATGGGGATGACAACTTCTTCTTGATGCCAGAAGATACAAGATTCTACCTTCCAGGGAGTCCATGTCCTCTTCCTTTTCTAGCATCTTCTCTGGCAGTCCTTTCTCCATAGTCCAAGAGGTTTCCTCTAGCATGGAATCCTGATGAAGTCCTCATGACAGAGGATGCCACAGAGGTTTGCTACTTCATCTTGTAGCTCTCTTGCCTTCTCCCTGAGGGACACCACCAGAAGGCACCGCCCACATCGGAGGCACTTCCCCACCTGGTTGACACGGGAAGGAACCTGCAAGTCACAGTCTGCACAGTACCAAAACAGGACCTACGTGGAAGCCTTGACAGTGAGTGGTCCTGCCTGGACAGATACCTCACAGGTGGAAGAAGAGGAAGAGCTGGAAGTGGCAGTGGCTCTGGGCTTGTGACATCCTCCAGCCATGTCTCTGGGTGTTCTAATCTGCTGCCTCTCACTTTGTGCTTCTCTTTCCAAGCAGACCTTCCCCAGCAAGCTCCTGTATAGCTGCTCTGTTTGCTGTTCCTTGATCTTAAGGGTTCCCTTTTGCCTGCAACCTCTTTCCTCTCAGGAAGCTTACAGTAAAGGAATGTGAGAGAGAGTTTGCAAGCAAACTGCCCGTTGCTCTGGACTCTAGTTAAACATGGGACTTAATCTTGGTCTAGCCGCTGAGTTTTAGCTACTAAAATAAAACTATGTAGGTTTGACCGTCCTAATTACTAGTGATGCACTGATACATCGGTCCGATACTGGAGCAGTACCAATATAAAGAAAATTGTCTATATCAGATATCGGCCCGGTGGGGCCAATAATTTGGCTAATAAATGCCTGTGCTGCATGCAGCCGCAGCACATCATGGAGCAAAGCCAGCAACGTGGAGAGCTGCCTCCAGCTGGTAAGTCAGAAGAGGAGGGGGGAGGGAAGGGGAATGAGGAGGCAGATCAACACCTGCCACGGTGAGGGAGGGGGCAGGGGCAGGCACTGCCCAGCCGGCATGGGGGGTCGTGGGATGGAGACACAGATTGTGGGGTAGGGGGGTAGCTCCCACCACTGCTTGAACCCTGGGAGGTGGGGGGCATGTGCTTCCAGATCTGTGTGGCACGGGGTGGGATGCAGCTGGGAGGTGGAGCACTGTGCAGGGCTTTTCTTGCCATGGGATGGGCTCAGAGTGGGCTCTTGCAGTGCTGGAAGGAGGCTGCAGCCACCGCAAATTTCACAACAGCTCTGCTCCCAGCCCTGTGCCACCACCTGCTGCCCAGTATAGCCATGGCTTTTCCCAGCACTTGAGTGGAGGCAGGGCATTCAGTCAGGGATGCACCAGGCAGTGGCATGGGTCTGGGAGCAGCGCTGTGGCAAAATGTGGGGTGGCTGCAGCCTCCTCCCAGTGCTGCTGGAGCCTGCTCTGGGCCCAGCTCCCAGCAAGAAAAGCCCTGCACAGCACTGGCTCTGACTCCACCCCACAATTGCTGCCCACCCTGCACTGCAAGTTCCGGGGCACATGCCCTTCCTCCTGCCCCTGCCCCCTCCCTCACTGTGGGCAGGGGCATTGATCTGCCCCCATACCCATTCCCTCCCCCCTCCTCTTCCACTACACCAGATTTACCGCCTGATGGCAGCTGTTTCAGATATCAGATCGGTATCAGCCGATATGCCTCCTTAAATATCAGCTATCGGTACTGGCCCCCAAAATCTCTATCAGTGCACCCCTACTAATTACATATAAAAAGAATCTTACCTTTTAGGCTCCCATTCAAAGAGGGGGACAGCAAACTGACCTGTGAACTGACTAGCAAACTGCTTGCAAACTGTCCTGTTTGCTTCTCTCTGTTCACAAATGACCATCATGGACCATATACTTCAATGGAATGAAGCTGTTTTGCATAATGCTGGAGCTAGCTTCATTTTCAAAGGGCGTATTAATTTGGTGTAAGACTGTTCTCCCATAGTACAAGGATAGTGTAGGGCAGGGCTGTCCAACTTCTTAGAAGCCATGCATGCTTCATCACTGGGGGCTAAGCCCCCTGGGCTGCATGCCACTCTGATGCTCCCTCACCAGCTGCATGGTTGCCACATTTCCTGAACCCTTTTTATTTCTAGGGGGACTTATTCAATGTAACACAGTTAACCATGCCTGGAAAAATCTTTTTTTCCCCTACATTTTGCCTTCCAAATACAAGGTACGTGTCTTATTTGGGAATGTGTAGTATGTGAAAAAATATGGTAATATGTTTTTTCTTTATATGATTATAAAGTGAATCATTTTTAATCATAATCATTTGCTTGATATGCCTTTCCTACAATATTTTGTCATTTAGGTATTAAAATGTACTTTTTAAGTTAAGCTTATTAATTAAAACAAAAATCTACAGACCAAAATTAGAAGGCTAAAAGACAAATATTTCTGTGTTCATTTCAGTTTGCCAAAGCTTTATATAACCAAATAGTTATTATTCTTCAAACAGGGGTGTTGTTTGCTTTCCTTTTTGGAGGAAAAGCAAAGTAGAATTGTGGCCAGTGGAGCTAGCAGGGATAGGAGAAGAGGCATTAGCTCTGTCTATTTTCTTTAGGTAAACAATCCTGATGGTATACAATAGCATCACTGATGTAAGATGAGCAGCATTTCACCCAAAAATATCTGTGAAAGAAAGTATGTCAGGAAAGGAAGACCTCATGTCTAATGTTTGAAGAAAAGCAGATCATATCAGAGTAACTGCTCAGAAACAATTTGTGTGTATTTAGAGATTATCCCTGTAATTCTGGTGAAACGTGTGGGTGTGTGGCATACCTGCTGTGTACCATATGTGCTGATGATGTTTCTCAAGGGCAGGTTTACCTTCCTTATCTGACTTCTAAAAATCTTCTCTGTTTATCATTCATGAATTACTATTATTTGCTCTCTTTTAACAGGTCTTATTCTTTCTCACTCCTCTTCTACCTTTTCTTCTTTTACAGCCACCTTCCTTATATAAAAAGCCTGTTTCAGATGATGAATACTAATTCCAGGCAATTTACAAGGAAGAAAAAGAATGCAATTTTTTTCTATGTAACCTATTAGAAAATTGTCCTTTGCAAGGTGTAAGACAAATTCTCAATGAGAACAGCCCTAAAGCTCATTAATGGCAATATTTGTTGCATGTTTAAGTCAAAAAAGCTTCCTGTGCTTTATTTGTAATCATCATTCTATAACTCATCTTAATTTTAAGTAAATGCTTCTCACAGGAAACAGGCGTATTAAAACTGATAACTGAAGAATATTCTAAATTCAAAAAGTTCTAATTACTTTTTGTCATAATTTTTAAAGTAGATTTTTAAAATACATATACTGTACATATTTACTAGGGGTCTGTGAAGTGGGCTGTATTCAATTCAGATTCGGATTTGGCCCGATTTGGGGGACAGTGATTTGATTTACTGATTTGGAATACTGTCCCGATTTGATTCAGCCAAATCTGAATCCGAAGATTCAAATCTGATTTGGAGAATCAGCAATTTGGCCATAGACATAGCTTTATATGTTTTTTTCTATGTACCTCAAGGTACCAGGTGGGGGCTCTTGAATGCTGAGATGGTGGGGTGGATGGAGCTTCCCACAGGAGTGTGGGGGGGTTCCCAGCGCATTTGGTGGCAGGCCCCCTCATGCCCCCCCACTCTGCAATCAGCCACAGGGGGACCCTGGGTTCCCCCCCAGACCCAGGAGGCACCAGTCGCCGAGCCGAGGGCGGGGGAGGGGTCCCCCAAGCACTTCGCAGCAGACCCAGAAGTGGACCGGAAGTACTTCTGGTCCACCTCCAGGCCTACCACTAAGCACGTGAGGGACCTCCCCACACTCCTGTGCAACACTCCATCTGCTCCACTATCTCAGTGTTCACAAGCCACACCTGGTACCTTGAGGTACGTAGAAAAAACGTATAAAGCTGTGTTTATGGCCGAATCGTCGACTCTCTCCAAATCAATTCAGAGTCTTCTGATTCGATTCAGAGACATTAAAGGGTCTCGTGATTCGATTCAGATTTGGAGATTCAGCTGCTGAATCAGAATGAACCTCCTCCAAATTGAATCAGTGACTGAAGCTTTGCACAGCCCTAATATTCTATTCTAGGTTGCTGGAAAATTAGGGATAGATTCTTCAGTGGAGTAAATGAACACAGCTCTATTGAAGTCTGAGCATGGCTTCCTGGAAGTGACTTCATGGAAGTCATTTAGTTAAGATGACTTATCTAGTGCTCAGAACATTACTAACCTTTTAATTTATACTATATAAGGAATATTCACTATATCCTGAACTGTCCTGCTTTGTGCCTATATTATTACTCATCTGTGATAGTCCAACATTGTGCCTGATGCTTTGCAGAAGCAAAAACAAAACAACCCCTCATAGTCTGTGGACATTCTTCATTTATCATCTATACTAGCAGGTAAATCAGATGTAAAAGAGCCTTGTATAACCAGACAAAGATATGAGTGTTCCAGATTTTTTTTTTATTATAAATTAGATGTATAACAGCATTCACAGTGGGTTAACAGTGGTAGGTCTGGTGGAAGGAGTGCCTATTAGAGGGTGATTTGAGTAAAGAGCTGGCAGTCACATTTCATATAAGTAGGAGAAATGCCAAGTGTAAGGGACAGCGTGGAAGTCTAAATGAAGGTGAAAAAAACCTAAGGATGAGCCAATATGAAGTTGGAGCAAACAGAGTGAAAACACCCATTGAGGCCAGAAGAGGTGACTTTTTTTTGGCCTGATTTCCAGCTTTATAATTCTGGATAATACTATGTAAATAGACATCAGACTGGAGAGGTTTGGAACCTGGAAAGATAATTGGGATGGTTCAGCACTTATATACTTTCTCCTTTGCCTAAGGCTAGGTCTACAATTTTTTTTAACTATCTTATTACAAATCTTAAAGTAGTGTTAGAGTGATATAGTTGTGATAGTCCCAGAATAATGTGAGGGGCAAGGATTTTTTTAGGGTGACATCTTTTATTGGGCTAACTGCATGATTGAAATAAATTTAAGCAAGATTTTAATGCAGTGTATTCGAGACCTGATGAAGAAAGCTTGTCTAACTTTATTCCAGCCATGCAGTTGGTCCAATAAAAGATATCATCCTAAAAAAATCCTTCCCTCTTGCATAAAAATCTTAAAGACATTATAAGCAGGTATTAACTGAACATGTGACATTTGCAAGTATTTGGTATTCTGCTTCCTTTAACTACAGTAAAGTGTTCATTTTTTTCTTTATTTTCTTTTTACACATCATATGAAAAAGTTCTGGCCATAGATATCTCTTCCTAGTCTAATGATTGTTTTGGTCCTTTATTTTCTCCTAATCATTATGGCATCTGAAAACATCTCTCCTAGTGCAGCTGCTTTCTGCAGACAATAGAGCAGTGATTCTCAACCAGGTTGTTGCCCTGGGGTGCCTTGGGATCCTTTAAAGGGTGTTGCTGGGTGCCGAACAATATTGCTACATGATTCACAAGCTAAACCCAGAGATTTCAAATCTGAGTCCATGGTGTTAAAAACATTCTAACCTGTTATGGTCTTTCAGTGTTCTTCCCAATAAAAGAGTTCCTGTTATTTTTCTGTAGTCTAGAAATTAGTGAAACCTAAGAGCTAACTTTTTTTGAGGGGTTTGTTGAGTCTAACAGGGTATGCCTTGAACCTTAAGAACTACTGCCAGAGTTATCCTTAAGAACCAGAGTTGTCCTTGAAATGCTGGCTATCTACTTGCATGTAGTGAAAGGGGAATGGTTTCCCACACTATGAAACTTAAAAAAAAAAATCTTATTTTTTTATCTCCTGCATTGAAATAAAACCAGAGCTTTCTGAAGTGTTCAAGAAAAAGGAGAGGTAGGAAGTGAGAATCATATATAATTTAGCGGTGGGATAGCCTAAGTACGATAGCCAGGTTCAAGCGTCTACTCTGTCTGATTCCAGTATGAGTGCCCTAAACACCAAACTATTTGTTGTTCTTCGGTGGGTCTCTCTATCTGTTTTTCACCAGAAATTCCATCTTTTATCATTTCATTATTCATGGAAACATTTTTGGTTTAGAAAAATCAGCATTTTCTAAAGGTTTCACTGAAAATTTTTAACTAACTCCAGCTTCTTCCATACTGCACACATATTAGTTGTTCCAAAAGGTGAGTCTTTGATAACTAGTGAAGTTACTTACATTGATTATCCAGCTATCAGTAGGCTCAAACAGTACGTCAATAACTTCTTTGGAATGGTTCAGATTTACCGTGGCCTGTAAAATAAAACCACTGATAAAAATATTACTCATATGTCACTTCAGAGAGAGAGGGCAATAAGGGAATAAGAGGCTTAAGTGTCATTATAGCATTGAGTACCTTTTTCTGTCCCACTTGTAGATACAGAGATATACCCTCTCTTCAGTTTATGAGGAGACTGTGCAAAATTGATTCAGAAGAACTTTATCATGCACTGAACATTAATGTCTCTGGAGCTTTTTTAATGTCAGCATCAGATGTTCTTCAAAACTTAATGGATTTAACATGGTCTCCTCTTCCCTGACCAATTTGCATCTTTGAAATTTTGTGCAATTAAATTTCACCCAACTTCTCACACTTTGGTGATGATGAGTAATGGACTAAGGAATCCAAAAGCAGGGATTATAAAAATGCCTTGAGAATAAAATCTATATATGCTTGCATATACATTTTAGGTCATTCAATCATTCTTTTCTGGTGGCAAGTAGAATTTGCAGAGAAAAATTGCCAGTGGATAATGAATGTGATGCCTGGTGGTCCTATACCAACACTCTATTATAATATCAAGCTCAATTAAGGTCACCTTGATGTAAAATTGATATTATAGAGATAGAGAAGGGGCAGTGAACAGAACCTTGAATGATTCATATAGTTGAAAGTTTTTACACAGAACAGATAGTGAAATAAGACCTCATCTTCTACAAGAGAAGAGATTGGATGTGAAATGAGATACATAAAGATGTTAAAGGAATATAAAGGATAGTGCTAAAAATAAATTTGGGGTGAATTTCCAATAGAATGTAAAAATTAATTCACAGTTATGTTAATGGGGGTCATACCTCTAATTTTTTTGATGCTGTGATGAATACCTGTACTGATACTGTATAAGAAATAGGTAACAAGGGGCACAAGTTGAAATAATCACAAAATGCAGTTTTGGGCTGCTGACATACCTGAACTGTAATGAACTTGACCAAAACTCCATATCTTCTTTTATTAAATGGAAGGGTGATAAGATAATATAAAATTCAATCCTGATGGTCTGATTTTTCTATGTGGTCAAGAGAGTGAGAATCTCTTCTTAAATGAAATATGAAATTCTCATGTAAACCACAATTCCAGGAACTGAAGCTTTATGAAAGATACAAAATATTGTGAGGGTTGGCAACACTGTACACATTCACAGGAAGCTAAACAACATTGTGACTGGAAAGAGATTTTTATGAATCCAAAGATTTTGTAGTAGAATTACAACCATTAGAATGCCAGACAATTCAAAGTCTACAGCCTCCACTCAAGAATTCTCAGAACAAGACTTCTCTTAACTAGTTAGGCAGTGGTTAGATGGTGCATTTACAAGTCAACTCAGAGTCAAAGATCAGAAGCGTCTCAGGAACAGATGCATGTAGGTCAGATGACAACCTGGAATCTACTTCAGTTCCCAATAGTTGTTTAATAGGTTCCTTTCTCAGAAGACCAAAGTTTCCATGGACTGGAACAGGGGATTCAATTTAATGCAAAAAAATGCAACACCAATTAAGATGGTGTGGGAGATAGAAGAGATCTGGGAATTGGAGGAAACTCCTTAGAATCTGTTTCATTCCCTCCTTAAAAAACAGTTTACTATATCTTTCTGTAGGTTCATATACACATGCACCTTTCTGACTAATTAGTAGGGGCATGTGAAATGGACCATATTCAATTTGGATTTGGATACAGGCCAAATCGAGAACAGAGATTTGATTTGTTAATTCATATCATTGTCCTGATTTGATTCGGCAGAATCTGAAAATGAAGTTTTGATTCTGATGCAGAAAATCAGCAATTTGGCCATAGACACAGCTTCAAATGTTTTTTCTACATACCTTGAGGTACCTGGTGTGGCTCATGAATGTTGAGATGGTGAAGCAGATGGAATGTCCCACAGGAGAGCGGGGGGCCCCGCATGCTCAGCGTCAAACCCGGAAGTGACCCCAATGTACTTCCAGTCCACTTCTGGGTACACTGCTGAGTGCGTGGGGGACCCCCCGTACTCCCATACGATGCTCCATCAGTCCCAGCATCTCAGCATTCACGAGTCACCTGGTACTTTGAGATATGTAGAAAAAACATTTAAAGTTGTGTCTATGTCCAATTCATTGGATCTTTCCAAATCCCTTCAAATGGATTCGGAGGGTTCCAATTTGATTAAGAGAGATTAAAGGGTCTCCTGATTCGGTTCAGATTCAGAGATTTGGGTGCCAAATCAGGCCAAATCTCTGCTTAATCAAATCAGTGACTGAAGCTTCACACAGGCCTACTAATTAGCTCCTCAGTAAAGCATCACCATCTACACACGTGCTCATATTGGGGCACAGTAAATTAATTAACTATGCCATAAGATAGTACTGTCTGGAACAAGTACTATCCTACAGAAGAGTAGTTACATGCACTGAGATGCACTTGTAGGTGTTGACTGGGGCTAGCTGGGGCATGAGGGTTAGCTTTGCCCTGTAGCACCTTTGTACCCCAGCCAGCCTCTCTGCAGCATGTTGAGCTGGGTTGGAGCAGCCCTGCTCTGGCAAACTGACCCCCTAGGCCCTCCTGCCAGCTGGGGTTGCGCTGCCTCGGCTTGACATGCTGTGGTCCCAGGTGCAAGTGTGCATGCTGCACCTCAGAGAAATAAACTCTGGTGAAAACTGCGCTGGAGGTTATTACTACATGCTAATTCCACATGTAAATACACCCTGCTAGAATTTTTTTTTCCTCCTGTCTTACTCATCCTTCCTATACAAACCTTGTATGAAAAATGGACTTTGAAAGCAAAAAATTCCAGTTTTATGGTTATGTGTACACGTCAACCTATGGCGACGTAGCGATGTACTATGTCACCATACAGCATGCTATGGTGGCATAGCAATCATGATCGCCGGCTACGTTGCCATAGCAGCATGCTCCCTGGTATAGAGTGCCACTATGGCAACATAGCAGCGAAATTTAACCCATGCTGTGTGCACAGCTCAGTAACTGCCCATTCTGCGCTGTGCTTTAGTACTTCCAAAAGAAAGCAATATCGATGTACAGCAACATGTAGACATGCCCACTGAGCACTTTGCATTGTTACCAATGGAGAACTGAAGACTATAACCTTTCTCACAGCAATATAACATTCTAAAACAGGAATTTTTTTTTATATATATATATATATATATTATATAACATCTATGCATCTATAGTGTATAGATATAAATGCACACATACATGTGAAGTTTTTGTCAATCCTGTACATTCTTGATTATATTCCATCACTCGGAGTACTGAGATATAACGTGCAGAGTAATTGCAACATGATATAATGTCAAGGTCCATAATGAGTGAATAAAAAACTAACATCATAGGAAATTTTTATGCACCATTTGAGATGCTAACTCATACAATTAGGGAAATATTTTCATTTAGAAATGACAAAACATCCTTTTCCACAGTTTGGATTATTATTACATTTTACAAACATACTGGAACTTTAATAAACAGCTATTATTTCTTCACATCTCCATTGTCATCATATGCTTTCTTAATTATGCTAATTAGCTTATTCAGGATTTGTCCTATTTATTGTAAGTGAAGTGGATTTTATATTCAGAGGAGGTGTTCAGAAGCCTTTATTCTGTGTCCCATAAAAGTAGCTAGCTGCTACTAGACTTGGATTCTTTCTGAAATCCATGTAAGCCCTGAAGAAGAAATAGGATGTAAAAAGTGTCAGAAAAAAGGTTCATTCATTGTTATTAAATCAAATGGCTGACAGAGTACTGTTAATCTGGAGCAGAGTTGAGGAAACATTTTACAGCAGGATGGTTCCTTTGAGATAACAGAGCTCACAGCAGATTCAGACTCCAATGTAAAAAATCTTATTACAAATTACAAATAAGAAAATGGGACAAGGATGACCTGGCTTGTGTGTGTCTGAGAGACAGATAGTATAGCAAACAGTGCAAAATGCAAAATGGATCACACTGACTACCAAATCATGTTTTAAAAATTAAGACATAACAAATAAGAAAATAAAGATTATTGTCTTTATGCATTTGAAATGAAATGACTGAAACAAAAATCTTACTATGATGTTGTTTTTTCTAATATGAGTTTTGAATAAAGATATTAGTTTGAAGAGACTCTAGCTTTTAAAGGCACATTTACATTATTAAAAGGAGAACGTTTAGAAATTGCTAAAAAATGGAGTCTGGTTTAGGAATAAGTTGCTAAAACCTAATGTTAATAGACTTTTTTTCAAAAGAAAAATAAAAGGAAAAAATATCTATTGGAGTTGCAAATATTAAATCTCATTATTGTAATGTTGAGCTGCTTCAGAAAATCCTGTTTCTGAGATGAGGAAGAAATTTTTCCTTCACTGCTAGATTGGCTTAGCAAGAGTGGGGGGTTTTTCCACCTTCCTCTCAGCGGGTGGACTGGTCAGGTCATAACGTGTTTATGTTACCATAACCTGGAAGGTGTCCAATACAGATGTACTTTCAGTAAAGAATATTTGCAGAGGGAATGGGAAGAACATCCTCTCATGTGGAATGGAATTGGGGCTCCTAATACTGGAATACAAGGAGACAATCCTTTCCCCTATTCCCTTAACTTTCATATGAGGGAACAGCAGTACGGATATGGCAGTGGCTGAGACCATGGGAAAGGCATGGGACCACAGGTAGTCTTTTCTTAGCCTAGACAGATTATGGACCAGCATTAGATATGTTATTGCTAGATATATTTTTAAAAAATGAGGCCTGGAACTGGTAGTGTTGGAGTGATGTTGTCACTGTGATAGATCAGGAAATATGAGGGACAAGAATTTAGTGAATCATATATTTTATTGGTCCACCTGAATGTTTGGGATAAACTTAGACAAGCTTTTGAATGCAATATGTTCTTCTAATGCATTGCATTCAAAACCTTATGTAAGTCTATCACAGCCATGCAATTGGTCCAATAGAAGGTTTGGAAAGTCATTTAACTGAGATGGAATAAAGTAGGTATGGTCAGGCTGCAGCTGCATTCCAGTGACTTCTGGGGATTCAAGGATTAAGCCCTTTGATTTCAAATAAAATGATAGTGACCCTATAAATCATAGGAAAATGGAGATTCAGCTATGACTGATGATAAGTTTTTAATACATAGGCAGCCACATGAATAAAAAATGAAAAGATGTGTTTACTTTCAACTTATGTAAATTCCAGCAGTAGAAGATCCACTTCTTACAGACTACATTTATAAAAATCCAGTTTAACATCTATACCTGGTGACTACATTCTTCTTTCATTTATGCCCCAAATTTAAATTTAACAAGCCAATGTTGAGCTTCTTGTCTTCCCTCAAAAACTCTCAATGTTTAACTTTTTTCTCTTAATCCTCATCCTTTCCAACATTCAAGTAATTATCCTTGACTTATCCCTGCTCTTGTCCTTCTAAGTTATACCCATATCATGTTACTCATTCCTTCTCAATGTCTTTAAGATATGACCTTTTCTCTCAGTCCTCACAATTAGAACTCTAATAAGGCCCTCATTTCCTGGCCTGACTACTATAGCCCTCCATTTTACTGCGCTCCCTAACACTCTTATCCATCCCTCTTGAGCCCATTCAAAACACTACTAAGATCATCAAATTTGTCTGTCACTTTGATCATAACAGCCTTGCTTTTTGACCTTTATTCAAAGGTCCTACTGAAGTCACTGTAAGTTTCTGCTGACTTCAAAAGACTCTGAATCAGGCTTGATAGCCCCAACTCAACAAAATACTTTGTCATGTACTTAATACCTCACCTACCTCACCCCACCTACAGAAAATTGTGGACAAACCAAAGAGTCTACTGGAGAGCAACAAGAATAATAGAATATTTAGAACACAGGATCTGTGAGGAAAGTTTGAAGGACCTGGTCTAGAAAAAGAAAATTTGAAGGGGGAAATTGTAACTATCTTCAAATATGTAAAAAGATTGCTATAGAAGGACAGCGATCAATTGTTCCCTATAGCCACTGTGGAAAAAGTGGGAAGAAATTAACATAATGTACAGTAAAGATTTAGGCTACATATTAGGAAAAACTTTTTAATTATCAGGGTGATGAAACATTGAAACAGGTTACCGAGGAATGTAGTAGAATCTTCTTCAAAGGAAGTATTTAAGAATGAGTTATGCAAACATCTCTTGGGGATGGTCAGGGTACATTTTACCTGCCTCAGTGTAAGGATTGAACTAAGTCCCTGAAACTATACATTTCTACATTTGTTTGATTGTACCAAACAAATTCCATACAAGTTGCTTGGACTCAAGCATGAAATGAATGGACTATTGAATCAAGGCTTAACTATTTCATTCCTTCATTGTATCAAGTTCAAGATTCAAAATCCTGCTTAGCTCTGCCCCCTATTCAGCTGGTGTCATGCAAGGTTTCCCTTATGCCAACCTCATTAGCTAATGGAAAACAAGTTTTAGGAGTAATTGTAAAAATGAATATAGTGGTATTACTTTAAAAACAAAACCTGAGTCACTATATGAAATATAACTATTACTAAGATGCAAGTCATATCCACTTTGGCTATTGCCAGTCTATTTGTAGAATATGAGATCCTTTTCTGCTTGCAAGGCATCTAGTAAATTGTGTGCATGACTAGACATAATATATAATCTAAGACACCATCTTACAAAGAAGTCAGACTGTACTGTCACATGCAAATTTTACTTTTGTTCTTTCTTTTGTTGTTCAATTTAAAGTAAGAGCTATTTAAACTGAAAGTCTATGATTTTTCTGATTTCTCTCTGGACATGGAAAATTACAGTAATAATAATATTGTATGCTTAGTTATTCCAGTTAAGAATGTGAAGGTGGTGTATACTTATTTCAGCCCCACAGTGAGACAAACAAGAATGATATAGGAGCAGGCTGTTGATCTTAGCTACTTATAATACAATGGCTTCCAAATCTTCAAGAGAGGTTATGAGGACAAGAGCCTACAGCCTTCTCTCCATAAACTAAACAAGGTTCTTTTCTCTGTTTTTAATGTGTAGCTGGAGGAGCAGAAGGAGGTGGTGGTAGTGCTACTTTGTACTTAGGGTACTTTCTTGGGTGTTAGAAGATGAGGTTTGAATCTTCTCAGGCAGAGAAGGGACTTGCACATGGGTTTCCTATGCCATAGGCTTACTGTGTAGAAGGAGGGGCTGTACTATTTCCTTTCATATTTTAAAAGCAAGCAACAGTCACAACTTCATTTTTGTGAGTAATACATTCCTACCTGTCTGCATTAAGCACTTTCTGAGAGGTTAAACTGCTCAGGGGATTCAGATGGAAGATTCTGAGTTGCCTTCGGCAGCAGCTGGGCACTGAATGTCTCAATTCTGTCAAAACCAGAGTAGTTCTGAGCAGTCACAGAGAGGCAACTCTAGGCACAGGTGCAAACGGAGTGTAGGTGGTTCAAATATCTAGGCAGGAAATTCTAAAAGATTTCAAGTTTGAAACCTCAATCTTCCAATATACCACAATGTAGTTATTTTCCTTACAGTCCCAAAATATCTTGTCTGTAGTCACACAGAAAGTGTATGCTGAAGTTGGAAATTGAATACAAGTCTCCTTTGTCTAAAGCTCCTCTGTCCCTAACCACTGTACAATTTATCCTTTCTAGGATATACTTCATTTTTAAAAATGGTTAAAATAAACCAAAATTCATATTTTTTCCCTCTCAAGGGAATCAAAATATATCTGATTTGTTCATTCTCTACTTGCATTAGGTAAAACAACCACTCAAAATGAAGACTTCTTCAGATTTTGTGGCTGTAGGCCATGAACAGTGTGCATTTTTTTTGAGTCTTTTAGAAGTTTGAGCTCTGCCAGAAAATTATAGATTGTATGAAGACTTTGCCAGTGGTTCTTGTAACTGCTGTGAGCCTGATGAGATATGCCAGTGGACTAATAATTTTAGTGAGGACTGAAGTGTGGGCTTGAGGCAATGACACGCTCCAGAGACTGTACTGGCAAAACTTTTCTTTTCTAAGACCTCAAATAGCATTTTCCTTGTGCCAAAAACATACTTGAGGTTTTCCTAAAGTTCTAAACTCTGTCAGAACAGACTTCAAAAACTAATTCTCAGGAGTACCACTGACAAATGCAAGTGAAACAAGACTCACTAAAATTAAAAGGAAAAATGTATTCAGACATTTTCAAATTATATGAATAGGAAATAGTTAGATAAAAAAAGATTTAAAGGTAAGATTGCCCTAAAACAATACTAATGGGAAGTTAAAAGAAATACCACAAAATCTGCAGTTACATTTCCAGACCTAAGCTGGAGTCTGTGATATTCCTCTATCTTCCAGGACTGGCTTGTTTTATCCATTATTTTTACCCTTGCTAGCCACAGATCTCACTATTCTCTAAACACTGATTGATGATGTATTTGCCAACTGATTTTCTTATGGATCAGGCCTTAACATTGTTCATTTAGATTTGAATACTGCTAACCTAAGCCTTGATCTTTCCTGTGGTCTGACTTTTTACTGGGCACATCTGCACATGCAATTAATGTAACTGAATAAACTCCAGTGCAATATAAGCCAAAGTAAACTAATCCTGATTTCACCATCTACACATGCATTTAAGTACAGTAATTTACGCTGCTCTCAGATAGTACCTGTGGTCGTATCTACACATGCACTTTACTGAGCAGTAATTTACTGCCTAGTAAGGCATCACTATTTACACATGCACTGCAATTAAGGCACAGTAGATTAATTTACAACACCATTGGATAGTTCTGCCAGACACAGGTACTATCCACCAGTGGAGTAAATTACTACACTTAAACACACCTGATGTTGGGATTAGTTAACTCTTGACAGACTGTGCTGGAGTTTATTCAGTCACATTAATGGCATGTGTAGATGAACCCTGTGTTTGATGGAGCTATATGATGGCACTGTGAATTAACCTAACAGTACCCTAATTGTGGCACATGTATAGACAACAACCTTTTACTGCACAGGAAATTAGTCTACTGTGCATTAAAATGCACGTGTAGATGTACCCACTGACATACTTCTGTTTTTATTTACTTACATTATTTCCTAAAAGAAAAGGGGGAAAAATCCCTTTTGTTATTATATTGCAAGGTTTTTTGGACATAAATGTTTCTTGAATTCTTTAAATTTTGGTGAATTTAAATAAAGTTTAACATCTAAATTGCAACATATTACAAACAAGTTAACCATTTGTGCTTTTTTTTAAAGTTAAAAATGTTGTATTTGTTGACTTCCATTGCTATGAGTGAGCATTGTTGGGCATTGTTTTAAAAACCAAAGACTCCATAACCTTTCCTTTCCATAATGTACTGTATCACAAAGGAAAGATTTTTCTCTTGACCAGTTCAGTCTCTTCATATCACAGCTGGCTGTTTCTGGCCAAGAGAGAATTCCCTGAGATGGCATAAAGCTAGTTGAGTTGTTTAATTAGCTTCTTTGCCACATCCCTCTGCTCTGCCAGAAGTGACATGTCAAGGACGGGAAGGAAGACCTAAACTAAAACCTAGGCTGAATCCTGGAGCTGTGTAAGGGTAGTACAATCTGATCCAGTGTTTAGGCTATGATGGTCAAATCCAGTCCTTATATTTCAAGTTTATGCTCCATAACAGACAATGACTTTATCTCAGGATATGTATAAATGGTGACACTCCTGAGTTGGAACAGGGGTGTCTAGCTTCTAAGTGCCTGGGGGCTATGTACCATGCAAGCTGCGCTAGTGGCTGCTGTACCCTGGGCCCCCTGGACAGCCTGCTGCAGGGCCAGCCCCTGCGGCAACATGTGCTACATGGGCTTCCCTCCCACATACAACTGCATCATTGTGCACCCACACAGCTGCAACCTTACCCTCCACTTCCCATGCTGTGCTGCACTACCCTGGAAGGTGGGGGCAGGTGGCAGACACTGGAGGAGGGAGTGGGGGGCCTGGAAACTCTGACTGCAGCCACAGTAATAGGGGGAGCAGCAACCAGGGAAGATGCTGGAGTCTACAACTTCAACTCTTGTGGAGCACCATGTGGCCCCAGGATGGCAGTTGCATAGCCCTAAATTAGATGAAAGAAGAAAAGTGATCCACCGGTGCATGGATGAATGCATGGCATTTAACTATGGTATAAACTATTCCAACCATTCAGCTGAACTAGACTCCACAAAGTAAATCTACAGTAACTCTGGGATCTGTAGGGATCCAGAATGGGGTTTCTCTAAAGACTAGTTCAGTATTAAAAATAACATAGTCCACCAACCAAGTAGCCAACTTTTATCCAGGTACTAGAATTGCTTTTTGATGAGAATGTATTTAGTCAAGAAAATAACAATGAAATCATATAGCAGGTTCAAGGTAATAGCAGTCTTTATTGCCAGAAATACATATACAGGGTAGGTGGCTTAGATGTCCCTAAACACTTAATAAACTGTATTTTTCATGTAAATTCCCAGTGCTCCTTTCATTTCTACACATAGAAATAGTTACTGTGTCTCTAGGCAACTGGCCTTGATGCTATTAATTTGCAGGACAGAAAAACAAGAGACCATGTCACTGAGCTGTGAGAATGTTATCCAAAGTACTTTCGCTCTTGGGGTTTTTTTTCTATTTCAGTTTCCATTTAGTGGAAAAATAAAAATTAATTGTATTCTGAGATACTTTCCATAAAAGACTATACATCTGAACTAACATAATGCTTTCTGTACAGGTAATTCAAAGCTGTTTGTAAATATTATTGAATCACATTTAACAATATACCAGAGAGATAGACCGGTGTTATTATTCCTGTTTGCACAGGAGGGTGCCAAGTGTCTCTATTCTTGTACTTCACCCTGATTTTCAAGGGTTGTAAAAAGATGAGGAGGGTTTCTTCTTTTCTATCTATTTGCTCAGAGCCTTCTGGTTCTAAAACTGGTGGTTCTAGGGAGAGTCCTCTATGCTATCTATCTCACAGAAACCTCTTGGACTGTTGTAAACATGGGGAGATTCACTACTGTACTTATATACCAGACTGCTGGCTGATGCGTGGATGGAACAGGGAGGGAAGGAAGAATTCTTTGTTATTCATTTCTATGAATATCCTAAGTGCTGTTATACTTTTGTAATATCAACTTTTCAGGGCTACCTATAGGCTTCTGAATAGCACTTGTGAAAATGACTAAAATCATATTCCATTATGCTTGCTAAAGCAGCAGAGCTGCCTGCACACTCAGAGAAGACGAACTAAAATATGGACCATGGAATGAAGATCTGTTGAAACTGAGGATAAGAAAGCGCAGCAACAAGCAATTTTCTTTCCTTCAAAGGAAAACATTTAGAGAGACTCCATGAGTACATGGAAATCACCAAGAATATTCATGCAAAGAATAGCTATTGACAAAAATGTTGCTACAATTAAGTAGTGAGCTGGATTCTATGCATATCAATATAATGATAACATAATGGAGTATAGAGATGTTTGTCTTGTTTCTTGTTTTTGGAAGAACACATTCTGTCTTAAGAGAAAGAGGAAAGTAAGCATAGAGACAATCCCTCTATTGTAGTAGTTAGGCTACTGTCAACCCAGAAACACACACAATACCAACTGACAGGCCAAACCTTGAATCACCTAACTCCCTAAGTGCCCAGAAAAACCTAACAGAAAAAAAAATTATCTGAATGACTATTTCGGGCATGGCTATACATGAACCTGAAAGTTCAACTCTACTAAGGAGTTGTGATAGTCATTACAGATGCTTCTCCTGGACATAGTCTTCCCCATCATACAGCTGTCAAAGAAGATGGATGGAAAATTGGGACCAGTTATAGGAGTGGACCATAAGTTAAAGCCGTCTGAAGGTACATAATTAGTTAATAGCTGAAGGTGCCAGAATACTGAGTTTACTTCTTGTTACTGTGGAATGCAAGTTATTTCCTGTATGTAGCTTTTTACTTAGAAGTTCTTAAGAGAACCACAAAAAGCCTAAATTTCTCAGCTGAAGGATAAACCAGAGACTGAATTTTAAAACCAATGGCTTTGGGTGTACAGGAAAAATAGGTGCTCACTTCTGCACTCATATTTAGTGCACTTGGGTTCCTAACTTCCAGTTTGCATTGGAGTTACCAAATTTATGTATCTAGTAGAGGAGAATGGCAGAGTAGTAGGTCCAGAACCTTGGTTTTAAGCCTTGCTCCAGACTTGTGCCAAAGGCTGTAAATAGGCAACTGCTCATACAGGCTGAGCAGTCAAAGTGGGGTGGAAGAGCTGCTAGGTATATTACTCCCTTGTATTCTAGATTGTAAACTAGTAACTATATCACTCCGTTTGGCTTTGGAGCCTGGTGTGTCTCAGCACTGCTTCCCTGATGGGTGACTGGGCTTAAGATGGACCTTTGAATGTTATATTTAGTTGGGATAAAGGGAACTGTGAATTCAGATTCACTTGTGTGTTTGTGCCTGGGCTTCTACCTCCTGACAATGTGGTCCTTGAAGAGTTTTAGTGTACATTCTTTAAAAAATTACATGCAAAACAACCCAATTAAAAGAACATTATGGATGTAATATCAAGTGCTCAAAAGCTAGGCAATGCCAAAATTAAAATTGCACTGTAACTTCAGTTTGGCTTCTTTGCACATGTGTATTATACTCCAGTCTTTAATGACATAATATGTAATTTCCTATAATTTTTAAAAAGCAAACCAAGGACAGAGAGAAAAATCTATCTTATGGAATTTTATTTACCTCTCACCTGGATTGTGTCTTGGATAGGTACCTTTAGATCCAAATTAATCCTCTATCACTTGAACAAATGGATCAACTGGTAGAGGTAGCATACTGTCATCTTCTTTGTGGAATAGTCATCAAAAGAAGAGTGAAACACACACTGTATCAGGTGGTTTCTCTCTTATCAGTTATATAACAGAAGAATGATAGCACTTAGAAATTCTAGGCTGTCTTCCAGGTTTTGGAGAAAAGTCATTAAGTACTGTTTTGGTTCTATTTCCCTCAGCCCATCTTCTTTTATTTCTGCCCCTCTCCTTGCTCTCATCTTCTTGCATGTAGGTCAGCAGTTCCCTCCTTTTGTGCTCATACAACGCTCAGTTCAGGTCCCTGGTGCCACAGTGATCCCT
>NW_005842149.1:603224-604288 GCF_000455745.1 Alligator sinensis | reverse complement strand
CCCCTAGAGTCCTGGACTGGACATGCTAACTGTAATGGAATAGTCAGAGAATTTAGCCATTTTCTGAAACTTCACAAATTTGTAACTCAGCCATGCGTAGGCAGGTTTTCATAGTGACAGCATTTTTCAGAATCCACTGCTATCGCCTGCTAAATTTCAAGCTGCTGCTCCAAAGTAAAAGGGCACTAAAAAGAAAAATCTAGTTGTAAGGAGTACTTAATGTTGTCTGGCCTCATTCTCAAAAATGGTTAAATTGTTTGTGTGGAAGTTTAATAAAACAAAACCAAAATATCCTTGAACAAATTTTTAGCTGAAAAGGTTATATTTGGATAATGTAAGACCTACTGAAGATAGATTAGATCAAATGGAAGTAGTTAAGTAAAATTTAACTAGAGTCTACTCTGCCAGCTTTCTCCATTAACAAGGGCTCTTTCAACAAGGGCTTTGCCAGGTTGTACAGGAGAAAAATGCTGGCAGTATGCTGAACTAATTAAAGTTACATTACAGCACCACCTGTCAGAGGGATGTCAGATGAGTTGGTAGAACACTTATCTTTGTGAAATATAATGTACGGAGGAAGAGTCACTAGAGCCTGTAGGGGGAGGGGGGTGATGGGAGGGGTCTCACACTGTAATCTGAAGACATTGCTTCCAAAAATAAAAGCAAGTTAGCAACATGATCTCAGAGATGTCAAGTAGCTCCTGGATATTAAGTGACTCAAGATGAGGCTTTACCAGTGTGAGAGGATGACATATAAGTTTGATAACACAGATTCATTTTGAGAGCAAAAAGAACCATTAGTCTAACCACCTTTATATCGTAAATATCCTGTACTGATCCAAATATGACTTGTGCTTGGCTAAATTATGTTCTGGGCAGTCATCAAGCTTTGCTTTGGGAGCATCATGGGATGGAATATTTGCCACTTCCTTTGGTGGTTTGTTCCAATGGTTAATCACTCTCATTTGAAAAACTGGAGCTTGATTTAGAATTTAAATTAGTCTAGCTTCAAGTTCTTACCCATGGTTCACATTGTACTTTAGATTAAAAAACTATTATCCGGC
>NW_005842149.1:602774-603193 GCF_000455745.1 Alligator sinensis | reverse complement strand
TTTCCCCCTTAAAGGTTCTCATATACTATAATCAAGTCATCTCTTTTTTTCCTCCTGTTTTGATAAACTAAGCACGTTGAATTCTTTGAGCCTCTTGCTGTAAGCTAGTTTCTTGAGTCATTTTTGTGGCTCTTTACTACCTACTGCCCCATTTTTTAAAAACTAATTTTTAAAATGTGGACACCAGAACAGCGTGCAACATCTCATTTTCACCAATGCCCTATATAGAGATAAAATCATCTCTGTACACCTACTCCCTAATCTTCTCATTCTGCATCTAAAGATCAGATTATATTTTTTGCCATAGCATCACATGGGAACCTTATGTTCAATTATTTATTTCCTAAAGGTCTGTGCAGCTGGCAGTCCATAGGCTGCATGTGGCCCCTGAAGGTTTAGCAGGTGGCCTGCAGGCTCCC
>NW_005842149.1:574336-602743 GCF_000455745.1 Alligator sinensis | reverse complement strand
GCCCCCCCCCCCCCCCCCCCCCCCCCCACTGGCTTCTGCCCCAGCCGCCAGAAGGAGGCTGAGTGCCCAAGATGTGTGTGGCAAAAGGAGCTGTGGTGCCTGCACTGCAGGTGGATGGTATGTGCAACTGGGAGAGGGAATGGGGATTGTGCATGGGGACTGTGGGAAGTGGGGGGTGGCCTGCACAGCTGCATGGCCAGAAGGCAGATGGTAGTGGGGCTGCCTGCACTGTGCACGTAGCCTGGAAGCAGTGGTGTCCTCCCTCCCAGCTGTGCAGAAAGCACGCTCCATCTCCTGGCTATATGGAGGGAGTCAGGCTACTTGCATTATATAAGCAACCCTGTGTGAGTGGCTGAGGGAGCAGCGTACAGCCTCAAGGTCTATGGCCCCCAACTGCTTGGAAGTGTCACAGCCCTGATTAACTATGACACATCGGTGCTCTTCAGAGACACTGCTTTTCACGACAGGCTCCTGATCTCAATATTCAGAGATGGCCAGTATTCCTTGTTATTTTGCATTTGACCTCACCTTTGGCTGAATTTTGTTTGAATGGGACCAGTTAACCATGCCTCCCTTCTCAGACTACAGTGTCAGCATAATCATGTACTTTTCTACCAGCCTTTGTGTTCTCAACAATTTTTTTCAACCATATTTGCATCCAAAGCACGGACTAGTAAATAGTACTGGGAATAGTACCAGTCCCTGTGGAAAACCACTGGAAATACCCCCAGGAAATGAAAGCCTAGGAACAGAGGTGAAATATTGCTGGAATATATTAAAAAAATCATTGTTGTCTACAAAAGCATATGCATTTCTTAACAGGTTAGACTCTCAGGTGCCTCCTTGCACAGCTTTCTGCCAGTTCACTCATCACAAAAGATGCCACAGTTTGACCCACCTAATTATCCCTGCCTGATTGAAGGAATTGAGCAAATTCTGTTTCAGATTCTCTTTTGCACTAGATATCTGCTCCATATAATGGAGAAGAAAGGGGTAGGGCATTCAGGGAGCTGAGTGAAGCTAGCTGACTGTCTTCTGGTTCAAGGGAGTTTTGAGTTGCCTCAGGGGAGTGATAGCAGTATTCCTCAGGGAAGCACTCACCATCTGACAAAAAGCTCATACATTATCTACTTTAGCCACATTCCTTGTTTACCCTCTGCACTAGGACTGGGAGAAGGACTGGCATAGCAACCTGTCACATGGGATCCCTGCCACCAAGAAATCTCCCCAGACTGGGAAACCTCAGCAAGGAGATGCAGCAAGTTATTATCTTCCTTTTGCACCTCCAAAATACTCTGAAAGAGGTCTGGTAAGGTGTCAGTCCCAGATAGCTTATAATGGTTAAATAAGCGTACATATTATCCTTATGGAGTATAAAGAAATTAATCCTTTATTATTTACACATATACCTGACCCAGTATAAACTACTCTGCTTCCACCAAACAAGCAACTCAAAATCATTCTGAAAAATAAACATTAAAGGTTATGTTAAAAATAATGATACATGCAGACATTAAATTTGACACTGTAAATTCTGGGTCAGGTTCATATTTTCTATATACTCTAAAATCAGGTAAGGAAGGAGTCCCAACCTGTATGTCTTATCCACAATAAAATACTATTGTATTACAAAACCATTATCATGCCAAATACTACTCATGCCAAATACTACTCATTGCAACAAAGACTATGAATCAAACAGGAAGGGATGTTTCTTGAAATTCACTAGCAATAATGACTCCAGTTCCCATTCAGAGTTTTTTAGGATCACTAAGTTCTTTCCAGGGTGCCCTTAATAGACAACCCAACTTGTAAACATAGAGATTGGATATGAAACAAGGAAAACTTTATTGGAGGAAATAGGAACACAACATCAACTTGAAAAAATAAACCAATGGTATGGATGATATATAAAACATTTTCCCCAGAGTAAGTATGGCAGTTGTTTAACTTGAGCTTCACCCACTATTGTGATTGTCAAAAAACCAAACATCCCTTTACTTTTTTCCTCTTACCCATTTGCTAAGCTCCATATGCAGTTTGGTGTCAGCAGGTAGAATAGGCCAAGAGTTTCAAGGGGGACTCAGGCACACTCCTAGTCACTTGGAAAATGCTTCCTGGCCCTGCTCTGAAGCTCACCCCATAACCAAATTATTGTGATGTTATATATATCTTACAGATAGATAGGAGGACCTCAACAGAGTTCAATCATCTCTGCTGCTTCCAAAAAGAGCTATTTGAAAGGGTCCTTCTCAACAGTTAAATGAACTAGTAGCACATAGGATCCCTGAGTAGATTTTTAAGCAGGTTCAGATTTCAACCAGTTCTGAGCTTGCATGCAGTGATGGCTTCTAATTGTCACTGGTAGACCCCTTAAACCAGTGGTTCCCAACCTTTTTATACTGCAGACCGGCAAACTATCTAATTTATACATTTTAATTTGTTTAGCATATTTACATTTAATTTACATCTTTAAAATTTATTTTTACGTGGGGGTGGGGGTATTGTGAGGATTGGATCGGGTTGGGGCACCGCAGCTGTGGGTACCAGGGGACCCTGCAGGGGAGGAGACTGTGTAGGCGGTGGCCTGGGGATCCAGCTGGGAGCAAGAAGCACAGCCGTCTCCCAGTCTTCTGCTTGGGGCATTTCCCTGCCTACATCCCCCATGGCTGGGGCTGGGGGGGGGGTCCTGCCTGGCCCAGCATGGGCCCCACTACCTGCTGCACAGGCAGTGCCTTGCTAGGTATGGCCATGACCTCAGGAGTGAGACGGGGCTCATGGAGCCAGATGCCTGGCTCTCAGGGCTGCCCCGCTGCCCAGCTTTAACCTTGCACATGACTGCTGGCAGCAGAAGCCGGGACCTGGTAGCCAGCCTGCCGCAGCCCAGTACCAGGCCACGGCCTGGTGGTTGGGAGCCTCTGCCTTAAACCAAAGCAGATTTCTCTGCTGCCTCCCCAACAGAAGGGAGCAAAGATACCTTTATTTTGTAGCATTTCAGGCCACACAAACTACATCTATACAGCTTCAAAATTGTAAGACTCATAAGACATCATTTTAAGTACCAAATTGGTCAAGGTGGACCACATCACAGCTTGAACTGCCAAGGACAAAGATGCTGGGCCTGGATACAGATAGATGCCTTAATTCTGACTGGTAGGAAAGGGGATACTGGCATAACTGTCAGCAGCCCTGTGGCACTGCATTTGTAGTGGGGGTACAAAAATAGCTGCAGCTGCCATTAGCACCATGGCAACCATCACTATCCCAAGTATCACAGCTGGCTGAGGCACAGAGATGTCCTGCTATGCCTCTAGTGGCAAGATCTCTTGCCTAACCTAATCAGCTTATTCCATCTAAGGCAGGAGCATCAGTTCTATTTTCTTTGCACATTAAAGGGTTTTGATATCCATATGTATCCAATGTATTCATGAGTTTTCCTAGGAAATGAAATTGGGAAAAGAACAGTAGGCCTCCAGTGTCTCACACAAAATATTGCTATTGTGGTAACATATGAAGCTTTGAGAGATATGCCTCACACAGAAAAATGCCATTTCTTTAAACAGGACTAATTTATGATTTAGTATTAGTGACTGGTTGAGCCTTCTACTGAAACATGACAGGCCAAGCCAACATTTTTGAGCAGGTCCTGCATCTACCCATCTTCATCTACACATCTGCCAGAAGCAATACACACAGAAGTCATGTCCATGTATTAATAGCTGTATTTGGAAGCACTGTAGTCTGAAAGAAGAGAGAGCATGGTAAAGCCTAGGTAAACAATAGAAAATATCAACAGTGACCTGTAAAGAAAGTAATTTTACACAAGATGAAATCCAATGCAGAACAACAAACAGCACAGAGAGTGGTGCACTGAAGTCCTGACTTTAGGCCTCGGAAGAAACAATTTATTTTAGGGTGTTTTTCTCCTTTTTATAGGAAGCAGCATTTAGAAAAGAGAGTAGATAAAGAATTCCAGCTGCAGTGAGAGAGGAGAAAAATCTCAAGCAGAACAGTGGTATCTGAGGGTGCTTTTAACCTATCAACAGGCAAAAAAGAAATCAATGGTCAAGTCAGTTATGGGCCACTTTCTCTCATCAGCAGGTAAGTACATGCCACCTGCTGGGCAGGAAATGTAATGGCTCTAAATGTTCTGCACCTGGTGATACTGCAGCCAATGGTACACTCTAATTAGGGACCCAAGACTGAGAATCAGCTAAAGAATACCTGCTCTCTCTTTAGTAAACCTTTTTTTTTAAATTAGAAGAATTCTTCCAGGTTCTCTTTCTAACTTGTTTATCTGCCACTTGGCAGTCAACCATTATGACAGGCGGCAAATGCAATTAATTTCCTCCTTTGTTTGTAAGCTGGATGCTAAGTACAAAAAGTATTTTTTTCCTAGGCATCCAACACCACTTTTAACACAGACCAAAAATCCGTTTTGGCACATCCAAATTTGCTGTGGTATTTAATGTTAGACTAAGTTTGCATTTTGAAAAATGTATTCTGAAACAGGCAGGAATATTTCTGATAAAACCATATGCAAAATAGCTTGATATAGTTCTTGCTCACATGCCCTGATGTTTACAGGATTTCAAAGTGTGTCTCACCCCCCTTCCCTTTTGATAGCTTTATTTTGCAGTCTTCACAGTGCCTCATAGCTTGTGAATTATTGCATTTGCTTTATTTAAAATAATAAAGTAGGTTTATCAGGTAAAAGCAGATGCTAAAGCTAGATTCAGTAATTATCACATAAAATGGATCCATACATATGTATGACTTTATCAGGTAATAACAGGTACTGAATATTTATCCCTCCAGCCACAATGGCTACACATTACAAATTTATGACTCTTCAGCATCTACTGTGCAGTTAGCTTCCAGCAGTCTCAAATGGACAAATCTCACCTGTCTCTCCTGGGGCTATGATGAGTATTTTTTTATTACCTTCAGTTTGTATAACTGCAACCAATCACACCATTATGGTGCCCTCAAATATATATATATATATATATATACATACACGTACACACACATAAATAAATACCCACCAACTGCAGCTTTTGCTGCCAGGGAACTGTTTGTATCAGGAGGTTAACAAACACGCAAATTAAAAATACTGAGAAGAGAAGCAACACTTTCAACTCAAACAGAAAAGCTTTTGAGGTCACCTTGGGGTTTTACACTTTAAACATCTCATAAATTTCTCATGATGATGGTCTGAATTGAAATTCCCAGAGTACAGTATCAAATATCAAGTTTTTTGTCACTGGATCTCCATAGGATTCCTTGCATTTTACAGAGTATAAAAATAATTGTGTCCCTTCTTACATAAGACCCATGGTTTCACATTAGGTTCCAAAAGGCTAAAATCTTAGTATTCTGATTGCCTCCAAACTAGAAACAGAAAATAAAGGTCCCCTAACTAAGGTCTGGCACATTATGAAAAAAAACATTAGGACATTTTTGGGATCTGGGGACTTGAATCCAACCCACATCCCATTATGGGCAGGTTCCAGAGCTCACTTGCCAGTTCTGAATTACTGCACCACAGAACTTTAATTAGAGCTGATCACAGTGCTATTAAAATTAGCCAACATTTACGTCTTCCCATAATAAGACTCCATTCTTAGTTTTTCGTGACTTTTACCAAGTTTAACCATTTGAGTGGAGGAAAAGGGTAGGAGGTATCTAGTCTTGGGGAAATGAGTAGAAGATGCTGTGGACATTGTTGCTGTCCATCAGTTTGTTACTCCAACAGGCACGTCTGTGTAATGGAACTAAAGGTCCGGATCATTTGTATGGTACACGTAGGCAACAATATGATGCTCTTTGATTTGGGGGGGGGGTTCACTTTACTTTTTAGAAGCCAAAACTTGTTCTTGAGAAGAATCCGGGTTATATAGTTAATGAGACTGTTGCCCTTACCTCATTTGTTGCAAAAGTTGGAACGTAGGTAGTGAAGGAGGCAGGAATTGTAGGAAAAGAAATATTGGCCCATTGCTGAGGTAGCTGAATGCTTCCTTGAAGAAATGGATTCCATACCTGCCTCTTGCAAAGAGTTTCTATTTAAGGCTAAGCAAGTCTTTAAACTAGACTTTTCCTGCATGGTAAGTAATAGGGGTGTGCAAAGCAGGCCCTATTTGATTCAGATTCGGCCCAAATCAAAGACAGTGATTTGATTAGTTGATTCGGATTAGTGTCCCTGATTCGATTCAGCTGAATCCGAAGCTAAAGATTCAATGCTGATTCAGAGAATCGGCAATTCGGACATAGAAACACGTTTAAATGTTTTTTCTACATACCTCAAGGTACCAACATGGCTTGTGAATGCTGCAATGCTGGGGCACATGGAGCATCCCACAGGAGCATGGGGGAGGGCCCCCCATGTGCTCGGCAGTGAACCTGGAAGTGGACCAGAAATACTTCCAGTCCACTTCCGGATCCACTGGGGAGCACACTGGGGGGTCCCCATACGGGGGGGGGCCCGTACCCTTTCTGACTCAGTGTTCAGCCATGGGGGGACCCCAGGTGCCCCCCTCCTAGACCCAGGAGGCACCAGTCGCTGAGCCAGAGGGATGCAGGGAGCACCCCTGTGCGCTCCCTGGTGGACCCAGAAGTGAACCAGAAGAAGGGGGTCGGACTCGATGACTGGGGGTTGGACTTGATGATCTATTGAGGTCCCTTCCAACCCTAGCATCTATGAATCTATGAATCTAAGTGCTTCTGGTCCATTTCTGGGTCTGCTGCTGAGCGCACTGGGGAACCCCCCAGTGCTCCTGTGGGATGATCCATGTGCCCCAGGATTGCAGCATTCATGAGCTGCCTGGTACCTAGAGGTATGTAGAAAAAACATTTAAAGCTGTGTCTATGTCCAAATCACCGAATCTTTCTGAACCTCTCTGAATTGATTCAGAGGGTTCCAATTCGATTCCGAGAGATTAAAGGGTCCTCTGATTTGATTTGGATTCAGAGATTTGGCCACCAAATCAGAGACCGAAGTTTCGCATAGCCCTAGTAAGTTACTACGTGGTCCTCCTCTCTGGATGCCTGATTTTCAGACGTGCTAAACATTTTTAGCTGTGCATGAAGATAGGCAAACTAAACTGACAGGCAAAAACTGACTTGCTTAGCCAACTTCCAGAAAGAAGGGAAAATAATTTATACCTTCAGAATTCCCTACAAAAATCAACACGTTCATTCTCTGATACTGTCCCTGAATTGTATGTGCTATATTCCCCATTTCAGAGAAAGGGAAACAGTGTCACAGAATAAGAAATGGAGATTGATTCAAGAGAAAAGTGTGTACTTCTCAAAAGATTAAGGAGTTAAGCTTATAGAATGATAAAGCGTGTTTATTCAGAGAGCAGTCCCCTGCCTTCAATTCTGCTGTTCCCTCCTGCAATCCCTGGCAAATGTAATAACTTATACATAACACTTAAAGGTATCCACTAGGGGTGTGCAAAGTGGGCATCATTTGATTCAGATTTGAATTTGGCCTGATTCAGGGGACAGTGATTTGATTCGCTGATTCGGATCACTGTCCCGATTTGATTTGGCCAAATCTGAATCTGAAGATTTGATTCTGATGTGGAGAATCAGCAATTCAGCCATAGACACGGCTTTATATCTTTTTTATACATACCTCAAAGTACAAGGCGTGGCTTGTGAATGCTGAGATAGTGGGGTGGATGGAACATCCCACAGGATCACAGGGCAGGGGCCCCTGCATGCTCAGTGCTGCACCCAGAAGTGGATTGGAAGCAATGTTTCCTCTAAGGAGTAGCAGTCTGTGAGCATGCCACTTTGGTCCGTGAGCGCACCGCTTTGGTCCTGCCTCCCCCTTTTGGCACGGCACAGTCTGCCAGTAAGTGTCCAAAAGTAAGTGTCCAGGTGGAAGCAGACAGGGTTCAGCCAGCAGACAAACATAAGCTCCTCACTCCTCATGCAGGGCAGGCAGCGGCTCCTCCCCGAGGCAAGGCAGGGGCAGGGGCAGGGATGGGGATCGGGACAGGGGCTGGTGCAGGCTCTGCTGGCTCCCGGGAACTGCTCCATGGGCTCCGCCAGCTCCAGGGAACTGCTCCATTCCCCTGCATCACCTCAGGGAGCGAGGAGGCACATGGCATCCAAGCTGGGGAGTGGAGCAGTTCCCCAGAGCCAGCGGAGCCCAAGCCAGCCCCAAGACCCCATCCCCGCCTTGCCTCATCTCGGGAAGCAGCCGCTGCCTGACCCGCATGAGGCTCTATCAGCTCCGGGAAACTGCTCCGCCAGCTCCGGGGAACTGCTCTACTCCCCAGCCCTGATACCATGAGCCTCCTCACTCCCTGAGGCAATGTGGGGAAGCAGAGCAGTTCCCCAGAGCTGGCAGAGCCTGCATAGCAGTTCCCTGGAGCCAGTGGAGCCGACACCATCCCCCAGCCCCAGGCTCACCCCAATCCCCATCTCTGTCTCCATCTCTGTCCCTGCCCCTGCCCCCACCTTGGGGAGGTACTGCTGCCTGCCCTGCATGAGGAGTGAGGAGCTTACCTTCGGTAAGTGTCCCACACCAGACCTGGTGCCTCTACTGTACTCCATGCCCAGCTCCTCTCCGGGTGGGTGCGCATGCCTTAAAAAGTTTGTGTGGGGCAAGATTTTTACTTGTGCATGGCCGTGCATGTGCGCAGCTTAGAGGGAACACTGATCAGAAGTACTTCTGGTTGACTTCTGGGTCCACCACCAAAAGCACAGGGGACCCCCATTTTGCCCCTCCCAACTAAGCAATCAGCTGAGGGGGAGCCCCAGGCCCCCCCCCCCCCCCCCCCCGACCCAGGAGGCACCAGCTGTAGAGCCAGGAGGTGGATTGGGGTTCCCCACACACTCTGCAGCAGACCCAGAAGTGGACCAGAAGTACTTCTGGTCCATTTCCAGGTCCACCGCAAAATGTGCAGGGGACCCCCCCACCCTTGCTCCTGTAAGACGCTCCATCTGCCCCACCATCTCAGCATTCACAAGCCGCACCTGGTACCTTGAGGTATGTAGAAAAAACATATAAAGCTGTGTCTATGGCTGAATCATCAAATCTCTCTGAATTGAATCAGAGGCTTCCAATTCAATTTGGAAAGATTAATGGGTCTCCTGATTTGATTCAGATTTGGAGATTCGGCTGCCGAATCAAGCTGAATCTCCTATGAATTGCATCAGTGGCCAAAGCTTCACACAGCCCTAGTATCCACACATCTTCTCCCTTTACGTGTCACATATTCCCATATAATACTAACATTGGCAGTTTAGTTCAACCCATAGTTAAAGCACATTTTAACAGGCTGTACTAGTCTTTGTGGGCTTTTTTGATCTAAGTGATCTTGTCAGTTTCTCATCATTCTCACTCCTTATTGGTTCAGTTCTTGTTTGCTTTCCTTGTTCAGATGTCTCTACTTTTGTATCATTTTCAATCTCCTCTGTTGTTTCTTGTTGTTTGATGAATCTCATGATGCTGTTTCTCTTCTCCCCTTTACAAGCTTCAAGTGTCATCCGTTCTTCTTAACAGCTGTACTTTTAGTGTGACTACTTTATAGCATCTGGGAGCTACTTGCTGGGAAGCTAGTACTTTTTGTTTCCATGTTTGTCCATCTGAAATAAGCATATCTTTGTTGTGCAGTTGTGGTAAGTCCCTGGAACCCTTGTCATAGTACCATTTTTGTTTGAGTTTGTTGAATTTTTTTAATGTTTTCACATATTGTTTTTCATTCTGATGAGCATCATCCACAAGATTTGGCAGGTTGGTTTTGAGTTTCCTGTTAAACAGCATTTCTGCTGGGGAAAATCCATGTTTCATACGTATTGCCCTGTAACTTAAGAATGACACGTAAGCATTGGTGTGTAAATCTTTAGCTTTTTTCAACAATTTCTTCACTATTTGTACTCCATATTTCACCAGACCATTGGATTGTGGGTATTTAGGACTTGAAATGTTGTGACAGAATCCATATTTGGTTGCAAACTCTTTAAATTCAAGACAGTTGAATTAAGGTCCATTGTCTGTTATCACAATTTGTGGAATTCCAAGTCTAGCAAAAATCAATTTGATGTAAGTTATGACATGGTTTGGTGTTGTGTTTTCAAGCAATGAAAATTCAGGATGGTGAGAATAATAATCCTGCACCAATACAGATTTTTTCCTGCATGTATGAAGAAGTCAATGCATAAATAAGTCAATGCCCCCTCCATACCACAGAGCTATGGGCTTCTTCATGACTGTCATGGGCTCTATTCTTTGTGCAAATCTGTACAGTCCTTTACAGGATCTTCTATGTCATTATTTATGTTGGGACAATTTAGAGTACCCATTGCCCCCCTTTTGCATTTTTCAATGCCTAGATTCCCCGCATGTATTCTGTTTAACATGTCTTTCCTTGGAACTGCTGGAACAAGAAGTCATGAACCTTTGAACAAAATGCCATTCAGTACTGACAGCTCTTCCTAGAACTGAGAGTAGGCACTAGGTATATGTTTTCCAGGCCAGCCAGCACAAATAGCTGTTATCACTTTTTGCAATGTGGTGTCCTGAGCAGTAGCTTCTGTAGTTAGTGCCCACTTTTTATTTGTAATAGGAATCATTCTTATAATTAGATTAACATGTACTATGTCTGGAAGTCTGGAATTCTGTCATTTTCTGTGGTGTCATATGCTCTGGACAATGTATCTGCAATAAGTAGAGGTTTTCGTGTACTATAAGCGTAGATCATACATTTGTAGTTGAAAGAAAAGTCTCTGTAATCTGGATGGCATGTGTAATAACCCTTTCTTTGCTATAGTTACCAAAGATTTATGATCCCATATATGAATATATTACATTTCTTAAAGCCATATACCAAAGATAAACTTTCTCTCTCAATTTGTGCACATAGGCACTTTGAATTTGAGAGTGCCTTAGATGCATCTCCAGGTATCCCCATGTTTTTGAAGCAAAGCTTCTTCAATGCCTTCTTTAGAAGCATCTGTTGACAATTTAATGGGTGTTTTAGAGTCATAGTATTTTAGTACTGGAGCTTTCATTATTTTTTCCTTCAATTTTTTTAAATTCAGCTTCATGTTCATGTTTCTATATCCACTGAGGATTATTTCATAGGAGTGATCTAAGGTTTTTGGTCTGCTCTGCTATGTTAGGTAGATATTTCCTTATAAAATTGATCATTCCCAGTAATCTTAGCACTTCATCCTCATCTGTAGGGGGTGGCATGTTTGTAATGACTTTAACTCTTGCAAGATCAATTTGCCTTCCTTCTTCAGAGAGCTTTTCTCCCAGATCTGTTATTCCTTTGACCCTGAATTTGCATTTTTGTTTGTTCAGTTTCAAACTTGCTCTGTGAGCTCTTTCTAGTGACTTTCTTAGCCACACATACTGTTCTTCCATAGTAGTTCCTCAAACATACATCATCAATATAACCATAGTTCAATGAAGACCTTCAAAAATTGTTGCACCTTTTCAGTGAAATTCTTCAGATGCAGAATACAGTCCAAAACGAAGCTTGCAAAAACAATACTTGCCAAAGGGAGTATTGAAGGGACATAATCTAGTGCTATTCCTTTCTAGGGGAACTTGCCAAAACTCAGAAGAGGCATCGAAAGTGGAGGAATATTTAGCTTTTTGGTAACATGTCAAAAGCTCTTCCATGGTGGAAATGGGAAAGTGCTCCCTTTTGATGTACCTGTTTATTTGCTTAGGATCCAGACACAATCTCAAGGATCCATCTTTTTTTTTTCTATTATGACCAGTGAATGAACCCAAGCAGTTGATTGCTCCACTTTTCCTATTATGTCAATGTTAACTAATCTCTCTAATTTATTTTTCAGTTTCTCCCTTAGTACAAGGGGAACATTTATTGGAGCATATACAGTGGGAGTATTTGGTTTTCTTAATTCTACCTTGTACTCAGTTGACAGTTTCCCTATCCCTTGAAACACATCATAAAACTCTTCTTCTATGTTCTTGCTTTCTAGTCCCATCAATGACATCCATTCTCTTAATCAAACCTAGTTGTACAAGTTCACAACCCAGTAATTGGCACTAGCTCTCCTGGGACTGTTATAAACTGAAATTTTACTATATTACCCTTTTGTCTAACATACAGTGCACAAACACCCTTGGCTGCAATCATGTTTCCATCACATGCTCTAAGTATCACTTTCTGATTCTCATAATCCACAGGTTTAGTTTTTATTTTTTGAATAATGTGTTCTGGTATTACATTGACCTGTGCCCCTGTATCTAAGTTAAAAGTTATCATTAGTCCATTGGTGTCCAGGGTGATTGTTCAGTCCTCAAAAGAATGGACTTCTTGTATTGTGCCAATGAGGAATTCTTCTTTTTCCTCATTGCACACAGAATGCACCTGCTGTGTCTTGTGTGTTGCATCCTGCTCCTTTCTGCAAACTCTTGTAAAGTGATTGAATCTTTTGCATTTGTTGCAGCACATACCAAATACAGGGCATTGCGTAGGATTGTGGTAACCCCCACAGCATCTTCAGCTGACTGTGCTTCTTCAAGGAATTCTCTTTGGTCTTCATTTGACTGCTTCATAGTGAGGTCCTCCTTTCTGTATTGTTTGCATGGTGTCTTAGGTTTTTGCAGTCTTGCAATCTGTCTAGTTCAGCTTGTTCTGTTATTTTTCCTCCAGCTTTTGCAGCCTGGCACTTATTATCTTAGCTGCTTGGCACATTCTAATTGCCTTTCCCAAATTAAACTCAGGATCCTCTAGCAGTCTTTTCAGGAGGCTTGTATCCCTTATACTCAATACTATTTGGTCTTTGATCATGGACTCTTTTAGGTCTCCAAAATTTCATGTCTGTCTCAGCAGTCTGAGGTCTTTGATAAACTCCACTATTCTTTCACAATCTTTCTGCTGTCTCACGTGGAACTCATACCGTTCAAAGGCTTCATTTTGTTTGGATATACAATATTCCTCAAACTTTTTTATTACTGTGCCATAGCTTTTCTGTTTTGCTTCTGACAGTTATAGACTATTATAAAGAGACAGAGTTTCTGGGCCTGCTATATTTAAAAAAATAGCTACCTTGAGTGAACCCTCCTTCTTTGTAGCTCCACTGGCCATCATACATATGGTGAAGCTCTCCTTAATTTTTTTCCAGTTTTCTGCTGCATTGCTGGACAGCTTTAACTCCTCTGGAATTCTGAGATGCTCCATTTTTTTCTATCTTTGCACCCCACTCCTGGTACCAAGTGTAGTTCTCAAAAGATTAATATTAATAGAACAATAACGCTTGTTTATTCAGAGAGCGGTCCCCCGTCTACAGTTCTGCTGCTCCCTCTTGCAATCGGGGATCTATCTGGCGGGCCAGGCCAAGCGACAAGATGGAACAGTCACAAACTCTGCCGCGACTGATTCAGGCTGGACATAAGAAAGAACTTCTTCACTGTCCGAGCCCCCAAGGTTTGGAATAGACTGCCACCAGAGGTGGTTCAAGCACCTACTTTGAACACCTGAATGCTTATCTTGCTGGGTACCTAAGATCCCTGATGACTTCCTGCCCCTGGGGCAGGGGGCTGGACTCGATGATCCTCCAGGGTCCCTTCCAGCCCAAATGTCTATGAAATCTATGAAATCCCTGGGCATATGTAACAATTTATACATAACGCCCTTAAAGGTATCCACACACAAAGGAAGGGGATAATAAATTAGAATTTCTGCCCTTCCCCCTGGTCTTTTTTTCAAAATAAAACTCATACAACTATGTAATTATTTAATATAGGTAAAACCTTCCCTGAGGTGCCTTCATTAAAAAGCATACATCCCTATGTAACCAGCCTAGACTTTTCAGCTAAGATTGTTTGCTAATGAAAAAAAGCTAAAGGCAAAAATGAGATCAAAATAAATGCTGAGTAATTTCCCATTAGTATTTGAATAATTTTAATTATTCTGTTCTAGTTACAGGGAACAGTGGCAAATTTTCTTTTATGGGCTTTCTGTTACCACCTACCTCATTGATAGACAGATATAATATAGCTGTAGGTTAAGTAACTTTATTTAGTTCTCACCTATATGGAACTCACCTATTTAAAAATCCATCCTGCTATTTTATGTCCTGTTATAAGCAGCACCCTAATCCTTGGACCCCAGTGATTTTTTTGAGTAGCACCTACTACTAACAGCTGAGCCATCAAAGTAGCTCTTTTTTTTCGATCTTTTAAAAAAATAGAAATGAAAAATGTGATATATTCTTAATGATCTGAACATTATGAATATCAGGAATATATTAGGTACTATAAAATGGGATTATGATAGGTCGGTAATAAGGATGTAATGTTTCCGTGAATATAGGTATAATGAAAGGGAGATTTTGCATCGGTGACCTCTGCATGGAAATGCTGAAGACTGACAGTATTTCTAAAATTTATTAAGAGAAATAACAGTAAAAGGTACAGTTTTCATGCTAATGCAACATATAGAGGTTAATGGCTTTTCCATTTTAATTGAATCTGATGCAAAATCCCTCTGACCCATCTTTATGCTTTTAAATTAGAACAATTATGTTACAGAGACCTGCTGACCCATTATTGAATAGTAGTTGACCTCTTACAGTGACTCCTGTGCTATACTGCAGTGTTCTGCCCTCATAGTCCATGGGAGACAAGTGGCCTGTAATATCCTTTAATGTTGTTGGAAGCCATAAGAAATTGAACAATTAAATTTGAAGTTGACTGGAAAACCAAAACATTGATTACTCATTATATCTCATGGGCCAGGAAAAGCTGGGAACTACAAATATAGTGAAAGAACAGAGTCTAGTTAAATTATTCTCAGTTACATTAGATCACTAGAGGTATAAGCTTAAAACATATTTGTGATATTGCTCCTTTGCCACTAACTCTCAAATGTATTTGCTCAAATTAGTGCCTCAGTTATTATCCTCATTCTTGTTGAATATTTTTTTCCCAAAAAGCAAACAGGTGCACATTTTCTTCTCTTCCTTGACATGCCTTACCTTCTTCTATTGTCGCATGAACTGAACTAATGTAACTGATGTTAACATAAAGTGTAATAGTAGTGAAATATAACCATATTAGTCTTGTCCTGTAAGCAACTTGAAAACTCCATTTTGTATCCTTCTGCTTGACATAAGTGAATGAACTCTGTATAGCCTTTATGTAAGAGTGTGTGTAAAAGGGTGAATGGTGAGAGAATGGCATAGATACAGGAGAAGATTTAACTGTTTATGTAGCAAGAAGGCACCAGATGTGTAAATTACCAGCCAGTAACTAACTAACAAATGGCTGAAGAATCCCTTTGAAGCTCAAGGGCACAAAGGAGATAACAGAAGAAGAAATGCTGCCATGTGGGCAGCAAAAACACTCCAAGGCTAAGGTAAGCTTAAAACAAAAGAAGAACAACCACAAAAACAGAAGCTGGGTATAAAAAAACCCTAAAGCACTGAAACAAAGGATGCCAATCCTTATAAAAGAACACTTTGAAAATGCCAAGGTGGGTGAGTCTCTACTGCTGTTTCATCGGAGCACAAATGTATCTGTTTACCCCACTCCAGCTGTTATCTTCAAATCTGCTATCTTCAAATCATCATCATCTACTCAATAAGCCCGGGTTGGCCACCCTGGGCTGATATTGAGCAACTATTGCTGGTAACTATATCTGATGTATATGTGGATGAAATGTTTGTTTTGTGTATGTGTATGCCTGTGTGTAATGATGTGTATGATGACTTGTGTGTGTTGGGATGAATGGTGTGCCCGAACCTCTATGTCTAACTCATGTGATCAATAAATGCAGCACCTTGCCTTTAAGTCTCGCTCATGATTTGAGCAATTGGCAATTTGAGTAACACTATGTCCATCTCCTAAAAACATAATGGATAAAAGCTATCAATGCTCATGTGATAGCATAAAGACTTGGTCCACTGATTGTTTAGTATGCTTAGGAGTTTTGCTACACATCTGTTCAATGACAAGTCTACTGAATAAGACAGTTACTTAGGACATGGGCAATCTTGATTTGGAGCAGGGTTTGTAGGGAAGCATGAGAGCTTGTGTAGCTGTATGTGTATCACTTGGTTGAAAGTTAGATGTCTATGGGGTTAAATTGCAACTAAATGATGGTTTTCAGAATACTAGTGGTACCCAGATAATGGATTTGTGATCCTAAGAACCTTAGAAGATCTGAACTTAACTTGTTTATTCTGGTTTTCACATAATAATGACTTCCAGGTTCCCTCCATGGAACTCACTAGGATTTTGTCATGGTCTTCAGTGGAATCAGGATTTTTCCTATAGATTCTATTCACCCTTACAATACTCGTCTTGGAAATTAAGGTGATTTTAATGAGATCCATAAAGTATGAGCATCCTATTCTTCATATTATATTGGACACTTTTCAACTTGTCAAAAATACAGAAATACTGGGTTCCTTTCCAAAACCTGAAATAATAATTTTCTCATTTGTGCACGTTACACAGTGTTTTTATTATTAATGGCCATGTTGAAATACTAATAACTAAAGCCTGGAAATGAAATATGTATGTTGATACATAAAGATATCCTTAAAGCCAATACATTTCAGTTATAATATGTCACATAATTCGGAACTTCATATTTTGTACCAGCTTGTGGTAGAGTAGATAAAGAACAATCAAGCATTTGTCACTAATTAACATTGTCATTATGTTTGTGTGACATGTAAATTGTAATAATGAGTGGAGAACCTTCAGCATTTGGAATAACATACTGTGTTTATTTTCTATCACAGAAGGAATTTAATAAACATCTGGAAGTGGGGGTGTCTTTGTAGTGGCAGTCAAAGAAGGATGAGTGAAGATAATGAAAAAGAGAGGTTAAAATCATAAGGCATGATATTAACTTTATTTCTCTGCATTACTGAGTGGATCCATGATATAATATTTGAGTCATGATTTGAAGAATCAGTGTGGCATTCCAGTCTGAGATTATGAACTCTTTATATAAATCTTTATTATACTACACATTCTATTTTGATTTTGAGGCCAGTCTGCCATGTTTATCAAGTTTTTACTTCTCTATCATTATAGAGTGGTGGCACAGGATTAACAATGAACAGTTTTCCAATGAAACATAATTTTGTGATAAAATTCCATTTTTATTTTTTTTTGCAGAAAAAAATATCAGCTTTGACAACATTTCATTGCACCTCTGGCAGGTTTTGATATCTAGAAAATTATATTTAGAGGTTTGCTTTTGAGAATTGGCTTGTAGGTAAAGTAGATATTGTTGCATTAGAACAATGGTCCAGGGCAATGGCAAGGGTTAATTGGTTTTAAAAGCCTGTTTGTGACAATTTCCTTCAAGGCCCACTGTGTCTGACCCAGGAAAGCAGCAAGCAGACACACAGGATGGGAAATTGAAGACATGTACCACACTGCTCCATAACATGAACAGTGTACCCAGAGATAAGGGATGCTGCAGGTCATAGTGCCAAACTGCAGAGCCCTTGGGATTTCTGGTTTTGGTAGATGGACCAAATTAGGAGAAACTGGTTAATAACCAAATTAAGATGTGTGCATATAATAGGTTTGTGAAACAAAGAAATATCTGTCAGGACTGAACATAGACAGTATGATGACCACAAGCAGACCAATCAACAATGTCCAGAGATGAAGGGTAATCAGAAGAGAGAAAGAATACAAGAGGAGAGATTCCAGAGCAGCAAAGGGCCCCCAAGAGGGGAACCCAAGGCTACCATGGATAGAGGGCACACCACCAGCCCATCTCACCCACTCCACTGGGGAGGGGGAAGGGCCCCAGCCTTCAACCTCTAGGGTCCTGACATCTGACATTCAAGAAAAAACCTCAGGGTGAAGCTCGCATATTGGCCAGATCTCCCTTCCTTCTGATGACAGCTCTAGGACTGGTAGATATAGAATTGTTTGCAATATTCTGACCTGCTGTAACTGTGTATCAATAAAATTTGCCTATTATCAAATGGAGAGGTTGTGGTCAGTCTGAGGGTTTTGGGTCCACCCAGAACAAGGTATCTGGATCACAAATCCAGTGTCAACATGTTCCCAATGAAAACTCACTTTATTTCTTACCACCTTTCTTCCTGAACTGCTCCGGAGCTAAAGATCAAAGAGTCTATGTTCCGAGAGAGTGCTAATAGCCAAATGTCCAAACGCTCATCTGTTAAGCTAGGAGCCCTTAGGATTGTCATTGGGCTCAAGCACATCAAAGCTTGCAGAAGAAAGAGGGGAAGGATCTTGGAAATGGTACATGACTCTAACTTAAGGGAAAAGAACTCCCAGAGCAGTGAGGAAACTGAGGCAAAGAAGCAAATGTAGGAATGTGACAGGGGGCAACTCTTGGGGCCGGGTCTCATGCTGGCCTGCTCACCTGTCTCTATGGGGCAGTCCACCCAGTCTTTCCTGCCATGACTTTGCTGTACCCATAAACTGGTGGTATAATGTGGGAAGCTGCCCATCCACAGCCCCGATGCTAAGGACACTATCTGCGGCTTTGAACCACATCTACACCGCAGTCTATGCCTCACAGATGGCATCATGGTTCTTAGCATCTCCAGTCCCATACTGGGCCCCATAATTCTCCAGTTTGGACCCCAACTGAATCCCTCCAATCAGGCAGCCTACTCCACCCTCATTCTGGGCTGCCTAGCTACCTGCACTCTTCCCCCTCTTAGGCGTGTTCCTCCCCCCCACCCCAGGACCTTTGGCCACACAGACCCTGGCCTCACCTCCAAGGCCAGTAAAAAACCCCAGGCCCTAGGCTCTGGGCATCCCTTGTGGTGGGCCCCTGGCCCTTTTGACCCTTCTGGTCCTGGCCCTAGTATTGACCAGTCAACGGTGCTTCAAGTCAGGCCTCTGAACATCTAGCCCACTCTCTCACATTTCTTCAGCCCTAGTATGGGGTCACCCACCTGGTTGTGGGAGCTGTGGTTATTAAGGCACTCTGAACCACCTTTCCCCAGGGTGGTAACTGGCCTGGCATTTCCTGGGGGCTCCCACACCACTAGGATCCCCACCAGGCCATCCATCCCTGGCACAGTGCAGTTTTAGGTCATGTCCAGAACCAAGAGCCTCCTAGCCATCCCCATAAGCTCATGCCCTTACCTCATAGGTCTTCCTGCTACAGCTTAGCCAGGCCATGTTTCCACTAGGGCTAGCAGCAGCAGACTGCAGCCTTTATTTACTAAGTTCTCAAAATGGCTGCTGCCATCAGACACCTGCTGGGTGCCTGACCCAGCCCTTGGAGTGAAAGGCACCAGCAGGACCCTGCCACAAGGAGCCTTGTATTTTAGCAGATTTCTATATTTCTCTTACTGTCTGTGGTTAAAAGTAACCATTTTAGAATCCCATTTGAAAAGTTTGGATGTAATGTGCTTGAGCTGCCTTCTGTCTCTGGGAATGCACATCATAACCCAGATTGCCCACAAGGTTAGAGCTCTGGCATAGTGTTTGCTGAAACAAATAGGGAATCCTGGGACAGTTAGGGAGAGATAAGAGTTTGTGCCCTGGTAGCATGTTTAAGAAAGGCCAAAGAAACAGAAACCAAGAGAAGCTTAGAAATACATGGATCCATTGTGACCGGACTCAAACAAAGTATCCTAGCAACTATAAAACAAATTTGTCCCCCCAAAATTGATGGTAAAGTTGCTTCCTTTCCAAATACTGGTATGCCCAGGTTTATAAAAAAGTGCAAAGAGTATTTTATTTTCTTTCCTCTTTTTTTGCAAGTGCCTGACATATCTATAGTCTCTACACACGGGAAAACATAGAGGCTGTTGTCTCCAAATGTCTCTAGTATGCAAACAACCTATGGAGAACAGGGAAGTCAAAGAGTCCAAACTCCATCTCCCTTTAACTCCAGCAAACTGAATTGATAGAGCCAAGCAAGCTTCTCTTCCAAATGGTTAGTACAATATATCAACTCCACCTGTAAAGTAACACTGGGAATGATTGCATCCCTGAAACAAAAATCCCTCCTGAGCCTGTGGTGGGAAGATCCAGATCAACACCACACAGAGCTTTGTATATATTTCAGGATACAAACTTGAGAATGGAGTGCAACCAATGCAGTCCACAGTTTTAATAATGATGAAATTTTGGCAGCATAGCTCCGAAAGGATGAGATGGACTATAATTTTGTATTTGTAAGAGGGACATGAAGGGAAATTCTCCCAGTGGTTATATTTAGTTACAAGAAGAGGGAATTATTTTTTTTCTCCTACACATTTTTTCCTATGGTTTACATTATCATTTGCTAAATGTCTTATAATACTCTATTTACTTTAGTCTGTGGCCTTGAGACCTTCTCGTGGTTTCTCCCCTTTACATATTTTACAAATAAATCACTGTAATGGACCTATTTTTCTTCCAACTAGTATTATTTGCCCTATATTTAAAACCAGAATACCTGCATTTATCAGTAATCAGCATCTGAATATGCAGAGTATCTACCAACTACTCTCAATACAGCACAGAAAATGGTATCAGAGTTTTAAATTCATCTCAGAAAATTCTTTTAAATGTGTAATTGAAGGCCATAAGGACATGAGCATCAATCTACATGATTCCCTGCAAGACCCTCACCAGGAAAGGAAGACTCAAACATTTGTTGGTCATCTGAAGAACGCTACATTTCTGTGTAGATTACCAGCACCCAAAATCCTGCTACAGAATTATATAAATACAGTTTAGTTTATTTCTTAGAAAAAGAAAAGTATTCATATTAGTGGTCTCTAAATTAAACCTGTTTTGTAAATTCCATGGAGTTGTTTGGGGTTTTTTTCAAAAGTATTTCTATGGTATTCTTTTCATGAGAAGATGAGAAGATCACTGGCTAATTGACAGACCAAAAAAACCAAACCAAACTAAACCAAACCAAACCAACTGATTGGTATTGCAGCAATATCAGGATAATTAATGATTAAAGGCCATGGAGTGATAGCTATCCAATTAGTCTCTTTAATTGAATATTTCAATGTAGGCTTTTCCCCACATTGAATACAGTGGACTTCTTTTGGAAACATCATTCAGAAGAATTGCACTGTGTTTTTGGATTACAAATGAAATGATAGCATCCTTGATTTTTCTAACATGATCCTAAGAGCATAATTATCAGATGGAAACATGACTGCATTTTGCCAGGGAGGTCAATTCACAGTGGAGCTTGAACACTTCAGGGTGAGTCTCAGGCCAGGATATCTTGAATATTGGACAGATCCAGTGCACACTATCTGAAATAGAGTTCTGATTGTTCTACAGACTCTCCAGTATTTAGTCAATCAGGTTCTTTATTTCAGAATAGTTTTTAGATTGTAGAAGTAATGTGTCATTTATACAACAGACCTTTCCAGCCAATAGAAAAGAGACAGGATATACTTCCTCACACACCTTTATCCTGACCCACTTTGTCAAATTACCAAGTCTTTTTTTTTCATTCCAATTATTTAGAGAGTGTTACTTATGTTTGTTCACTATTATGAACCTACAGAATCTGGATTTAACCTTAAAGTGTAAAATTATAGTGCTAAAGACTTTCACAGTGTTTCAGTGCTTAAGGGTCTGAGTGAATAGGTGATATGGATGTGAGTATTTGCAACAGTAACAATTACACAGGGTAAATAGAGGGACCCTGTGTATCTAGTATACAGTAGCATACAACTTCAAGATTATGTGTAACCCAGATTAAAAAGAAAGGTAGTAACTGTATACAAAGCGAATGAAAGACAGAGCTTCCATATCTAGGTCTAAGTAGTTCCCAAATCCTCCTATATTCAGATGACGTACAGTAGGTGCAAATGCCAAGAGATGGTAAAACAATATGAGAGAATCACAAATTAACTGCGTCTAAATTAGAAAGAAGATATTAACAATAAACAGCTTGTATCCTTGAATGAAACAGCAAAATTGAGGATGAAACCATGCTGTACTGCATATTAGGCAGGGTAAAATCACCTTTTTCTTTAGAGAGCTGGAGAACTGTGAGATAGATTCATGGTCTGCTATACTGCTGCCATATAAATTTGCTGAAGGCCTTATGAAGGTCTTGGAAATTGTTTTCAGCTAAATTAGTTGGGTAGTGATGGAAGATATATTAAGGGCCAGAGTCAGATTTCCATTTGAATAGGACTAATTGTTCCCACTCAGGACACCACCAGATGTGGCCATTTTTGCATATCCTTTTAGGCTTTGACTTATCAAACTAAAACACTGAAGGTAGGTTTCCAGACTCCTAGATTTTAAATAGTATTTAAGTATGCTTAAATTTTGGAGGCTGGTTGAGATACAAACTGGGCAAATTATAAGCATAATTTTAGATTTGGCATCAGAGGATTACTTCATTCACTGAAAAAGATAGATGGCATCTAATGAATGAGGCAGAAATCCAAAGAAGGAGAGGTTGGATTGTGTGCAGTGAATGAGAAATGAGGCTCCACATTGAACAGATTAAATATGAAATATTGAACAGGTGTCTCATTTATTGCACACAATCCAAACTTCAGTCTGAACAAAGCAACCAACAAAAAAAACCCCTAGAAAAACCAACAAAGCCACAGATCTTCAGCTGGTGTAAATCAGTGTGACTGTATTAAAGTCACATCTACCTGGTGGTATGAGGAATTGCTACACAATGAGGAAATTAAGAAATGAAGGACATATAGGCAACCTGAACCATGGTATTTCCAATATTTAAGGTGATTTAACCAAACTGCTTTAAAACTTAATGCAGATTATTTTTCCTTCATGTCTCACATAGACAAGTCCTTTGAGCTAACACAATTTACCTTTATTGTGATTTTATATTCTTTTCAACTCTTCCAAAGAAATCATGAATCAGTACAAGACCAGCTGTTCCAGTTTTCCAGAGTGCAATTTGTATGTGTTTATCACTTCTTCTCTAGGGGGCAACAAAGAAGCAGAATCCCTTAAAAGCACAGGCTGACAGACATAAGAAAGTGATCAGGGTCAATATCTGAAATCCCACTAGGTGCCTAACTGTCCTTTTGTACCCCAGTTTTTTCTCCATAAATGGAAACATTATCATTTCCCTACCCAACAGGGGTTTCACAAAGAGAAATTTATTAGCACTGTGTGGCACTCAGATTTTACAGAAATGGGGGTCACAGAACATTTACCTTTTGATAAAATGTCATGCCAGAATTATGAACATGAGCTTCTTCCAAAGAAAAGTCAGTTATGCAAAAAGTCAAGTAAAGACAATGCCCCCTGTATACAAAATATTCAGAAATGTTACTTATATAACAGTGTGTGGGTACTAACTTCAGTTTTAATGTCATAATTTTAGATTATATATAATTATATAATCTAAAATTATATAGGCTCCTATATTTGAGACACCTTGGGTGTGTACACATATAGTAAGTTGACTTAAAATAAGGTGACTTTAAGTCAACTTAAGCCACATCAGAGCATACACACATATAGCTTCTTGACATGGTAGAAGCAATCTTGTGAGCTAAGTCAACTTAACTAATGCAATTCAAGATAATACACCTCAGAGATGTATTATTTTGTGCTGAATTTAAACTTAGTTAAGTCAACTTAACTGTCAGAAAGTTAGTATATGTGTATGCACTCCTTGTTCCAAGAGTGGAAGTTTAAACCCTCTGCAAGGTGCCTGTGTTACTTCTACAGGGCATAGAAATGGATGTGCACAGCCAGTATGCTGAGCAGGAAGCCAGGTAAGCTAGCCAATAAGAAACACAAAGGGCAAGGGATATGTCTGAAATTCTGCCCCTCTAGCTTTCCTCTTGGATATGTGCCACAGAAAAGGAACAGTGAAAGAGGGAGTATGACTCTATAACTTGTAGTAGTTAGGAAACTCACCTAGGAGGAAGAGGGAATATTCCAGCCTCTGCTCCCAGGATTGCCCCTGCATACTTAAACTCACTGGCATTCTGGTCCCTACCTTAACTGTTGTATGCAATGAATCTTTCATGTAAAACACAGAAATGATGTGGGAGCATAGATCATAATATAATACTTCTCTGTCTCAGTTGAGTGCCTAGCCACTAGGCTGCAGGGTAACATCCTATTTTGTGTTTTCTCTTTCTGCTCAGTTTCATCAGGAGGCACTCTCCTAAGAAATGTTGAGTTGAACCCACCCATGCTTAATAGTGCCTAGAATTCAGGTCGCCCATTTCTGGACCTGTGCTCTAACCACTAGGCCATTGCATAAAAAATGTATGTTACCACCACCACCATCATAATTTGCAAAAAAAAGTGGCCACATTGTACTTGCTCAGAAGGCTGATTTTTTTTAGGGTGTGTTAGCCTCTAAACATGACTACTAGATCAGGAATCCAGAGTACTGTAAATTTTTAAGCTCAGCAAGGACTTAGTCACTACATTGCTCAAACTTGGATGGTACTGGGCGCACACTGTATCAGAACTCAAGGTGCCTGGTAAATTTTAGAGTGAAATGGGGAGGCATGTAGTGTCTTTAGTTGATCCTAGGTCTAGGCAGCAGGCGAGAAGGGGACTTGAACACTTAAGTCTCTTTTTGGATCGAGCTTAGCTTTTAGGAACTTTTGAGCATTCTAGTTGCATAAATACCTAGGAATAAGAGCAAAAACATTAGGACACTGATGAATTAAGACACACATTTTCATGACTTTACCCATATAATAACTGTTTAAGTACAATGCACATAATTTGTTGAACCATGGGATTACAAAGCCAGTTTCCTAATTATGGCCCCTATTATGTTAATTATTAATACTTATTTTTTGTATTATCTTAGCTCCTGGGAGCCCGCATGGACAGGACTCCATTGTCCTAGATACTATACAGACACTGAATAAAAAGACCAGTCTGACCTCTGAAGAACTAACAATCTAATTAGAAGGCAAGAGATAGAAGGGCGAATAGAAGGAGACTGTATCAGGCTGTTTATCAACATTACATTTTTCTAGGTTTAATCTGGACTATAGCTGCTACTTGTATACATGTGGACATCTGTAGTCCAAATTAAATTTGGCTCCAGTCCAAATTAACTAAACCTCGTTGAATGAGGATTAAAGTTAATGCAGACTAGGACAGTCCGAACCAGGCAATTTAAACTGTATTAATTAACATGTATATATGGCAGGTGTCTAGGGCTTGCTGTTGCCCATGCCCACCAACAGGTATAACAAGTTTTATGGCCCTGATTGTTAGTGATGGGCAGTGTCCAACGACCCCTGCCATTTTGATCTGTAGTCCAAATTAAATTTGGCTCCAGTCCAAATTAACTAAACCTCGTTGAATGAGGATTAAAGTTAATGCAGACTAGGACAGTCCGAACCAGGCAATTTAAACTGTATTAATTAACATGTATATATGGCAGGTGTCTAGGGCTTGCTGTTGCCCATGCCCACCAACAGGTATAACAAGTTTTATGGCCCTGATTGTTAGTGATGGGCAGTGTCCAACGACCCCTGCCATTTTGACTGCAGAAGTGCAGAAATGCACGAAAACCTCCCTGGTGGTCAATGATTGTCTAGTAACCCTTAATTCAAATTGAAATTTGATTTGAACTGTGTGATGCAAATCAGTTGACACAGTTTAGAAAATGGTGAACACATCCAGAAATGGCCAGGGTGGCTGACATAACTGACCAACTGAAGGTGGCAGTTAGCATTCAGCACTCAGTGTGATGATAACTGCTATGGATATAATCCATGAGGAAGCCTGAAAATAAAGAAATGTAGCCTGGGTAAGAGCATCATGCTAATGCAGCTCCACAGATTTCAGTGTCCAGACTAGCTTGGTTATCTGCAGAGCACTGTATTTGGCATGTAGACATGCCTATAGATGCAGCCTGAGGAATCTAGAAAGAGGTCCAAGTTATTCCTCACTTCCCAATAACTTAGAAGTAGACCGTTTGAGAGTATTAAAAATATATAAATGCATTATCAATTAGGATAATTTGTTTTTGGGTTAGTTGAAGTCTTTTTTTTTTCCCTTGAAATGGTTTTTCTACAAAAAAAGAAAACACAGATTTCCCCTCCATATTCAGAGATGTGCATGAGGCAATGTAATGATTAAATGCAATCTCCGTATCAGTGACATCCTAATGCCAATCCTAAACACAACCCATGCATCACATTGAATTAAATTGGGAAGGCTTTCGTTTAGAGCAGGGATCAGCAACATATGGCCTGTGGGCTGCATCCAGACTACAGAGCCACTGGATCCAGCTCATGGAGTCATAGGCCTTTCTCTGTGCCCATCTCACACTGGGGCTGAGCAATGAGGAGCTGCACTGAGGCCAGGGAGCTGGAAGCTTTGCCCATGCCACTGTTGTCCATGCTGCTCTCTGCCTCCTCCCCAAGGTGGTGGTATGAGTGCAATTTCCAGCCAAAGGGGAGCTCCATCAGGGCTGGGTAGGGGAGGGGTGGAGCAGGCGTAAGGAGAAGTGTGAACAGTGTGGAAGCAGCTTCTAGCTCCCTGGCCCTGGCACAGCTCCCTTGTGGGTAGAAGCTACATTCACAATGCAACCATGGAGCGAGCAGCTGGGAGAAGCAGCAGTGGTACAGGTGCAGCTCCCAGTTCCCTGGCTCCAGCAGGGGCAGTAGGGAAGCATGTCTTTCCTGGCTCCTCCTCCCTCCCACACTCACTCCGCCACTGGCTGATGAGCTGCTGAAGTAATTCAATTTGTGACAGACCAGAGCTGGGTTGTTCTGGCCCAACTCCTTGAAAAAAGGTTCTGCCCCCAGTTAAGACTACTAAACACACTTTGTAGAAGTAAATATTTAGTTGTAAGAAACCAACTTCCTCCAAGTGCGTGGGTGGTAGTTCTTGCATTTAAACAGGAAATGGTTTTCCTCTCCCATGAACATTTTTGAGACAATAAAAAAATTCCCCAACCTGAATAAGGATGAAAACTGCCCAAATTTTCCCAAATGAAAATTTTTAAAAGAGAGATTTACGACTAGCAAAATGTTTCATTTTGATTTTGCTGATTTTTTAGTGCTTTTTCCTATAAGCAGTTTAAGTTTCCACTTGAAAATAAAGAGCCAGGTAATCAGAATTTTTCATTTTGGCAAAACAAAATAGTTGGCAAATTTGAAATGTTTCCCAAAGAATCATGAAATAATGCCAACCCATCCTGCAAAAGGTTGTTTTTATGAATAACCATTTTCTAACCAAAAGTCAGTTAGTCAAAATATTTTCAACCATCTCTTTAAATACCTGTATGATTGCATTTTTACTTTCTGTCCAGATCCCCTTTTTCCCTATTCAGTTCAATAAATCTAAACATACATTGCTTCCCCAGTAAAATCATGGCTTGTCATGTTTTGCTTTCTTCTTCTGCTTATGCTATTCCCAGAATGCTTTAGGATGTTTTGTATTTTCTGAGCTCTGGCATAAGGTCAAAAGTTGAATTAAGTTATTAAGTGTAAATCAGAAATATCTCCACCTCATATTTATACAAGTGCAAACTGAAAGCAAGTTTGGGTACTATGTCAGTAAAATCATTACTAGTTTGAATTTTTTGAAGGGGGGATTTTCAGATGGGAATTTAAATTTAGGATTCACTGCCCAGTTGAAAATAAGGCAGAAGGTGGATTGTTTAAATTTAAAGTACCTTAAGATAATGCAACAGTACTCAGAGGTACACTTTTAATGCAGGTTTGTTAACAGTTAGCATCTATTAACCTTGTTCACTGCTTCCCTGATCTGCAGGCATCTTTCTCTTATTTTGCCGTTTACAATCTCAAACCCCGCTGTCTAAATGCTCTGTTGAATTAATGCTATATATTATCTTATACTTTGTAGGAATGTGAGTTGTGCTTTATATTAAGCTTGCAATTATATGTAGTTGATAAAGGGCTCATAAATATTTAGTAGATGTTTAATCAGTTGATGCAGAGTCCAGGAGTTCATTGGTGCAGTTACAACCAAGTCTGATAACCACCTATACTACATACTACTACTGACCTTATCTGACACAGCTCTAAAGTCTATAACATGTTAAGGATAATCATTTTATTCAGTATTTATCCATCCTTAATGCATCAATTATAAATTAATATGAAGCATATATGCCTGGCATTTGAATAGTGCAAAGAACCAGAAGGCAAAAATATGTATGTGGTGTCTTGTGCCATGTCAGGGAAGCAGGAATCATGAGTTAGAAAATAGAGCAAGTAAATGACAGGCCAAAATGATATCTGTCTGGAGCAAAAGTATGGAGTATTCGTATATATTTGCAGCCACATGCTTGAGAAAGATTTAAGTTTCCCTTTTGTCAGAATTATTGGTTTGATTTCAAGTGGATAACTTCCATTTATAGCAGGGCTCACTGTTTACTGACCAATATCCATTTTTCTAGGCTCTAGATGTGGTAATTTAGACATATAACCATCTGTTTTCTCTCCTCTAAAATATGCTCCCATCTGCATACT
>NW_005842149.1:563894-574305 GCF_000455745.1 Alligator sinensis | reverse complement strand
TCTTTCCCGGGGACTGTTTCCCATTTCCCTTGTGTTCTACATTGGATAATTTATTGTGCTAGTCTAAGGGCCTGTGTCATTTGACTTGGAATATCAGCTGTTAGAAGTGTCATAGTCCGAGGAAGGAATTACATAGACCTAGTTTCAAATTATGTCTGCCTTAGTACAAAGTAAGGGGATCAAACATTGACAAGAATGATCTTCCTTACAGAAAAAATAATTAGATGCCACAGTACAGGACTACTCCCTCCCTCCCTCCCTCCCTCCCTAAGAGGAGAAAGAGCTGGGGGATAAGGCTGTGGAATAGGTAAAAATAAGCAGGACACACACTCGAAGTGTTCTCACTGGGGAGAAGAGCTGAGTTTACATGGGGCAGATAGTAATGTGCTGCAGATATAGGCCTGAAGTAAATTACCACCTTCACTAGGAGCAAGAAGGGAGCACAGGAACAATTGCAACCCAGAGAACACTCTTAGGTATGATGCCTCTTGGGGCTGCTTCTTGGTTTGTTCATGTTACATACGATCCCTCAAGGCATCTAACTTGCCTGTTCACTGCTTTCTCTGTAGTTAAGGGAACTGTCCATGTTGGCTATAATACAAACCCAACAAAGCCTCAAATATTCCCTAAAACATATCTGTACAGTGACATAATGGGATAATTTCATCCTAAACAGGGATACGGGTTTTCCATTTGCCATGGAAAAACACAGCAAAATCGAGATTTTCTCATTTTAAAGAGAGAGACAAACACTCTCTCTCTTTAAAAGAGTGGGTTTCCCCTTGCAGGCTGGCAGAGTTACAGCCTGCAAAGGGCTGGGGGGAGTACGAAGAGGGCAGTTAGGCAGGAGGCGCCATGTGCATGTGCGCACGTACACGTGCACATGGTCACCAGGCAGCCTGGAGAGCAGCTCCCACAGCTAAGTCTGGCAGCAGGGGGGTGGAATTGAGGCCTCAGTAGTGAAGGAGGGAGGGAGTTGGGAAGGGCTAGGGCTGCTAACCAGCTGGGGTGGTGCATGGGGTAGGGGCCCAGGGCTGAAATGCTTGGCTGCAGGGCCTGGATGGGGAGCAGGAAGGGCTGTAGGTGGCTTATCTGGGGGACTGGTTTCCTTCCACTGCACACACTCCCAGGGGAGGAATGGGGGGGCATGTACCCCCAAATATGTGCACAGGGCAGGGGTGGGCTGCTTGCTGTGGACTTGGGGCTCCCCACCCTGTTGCCCTCCCCTTAGAGCCTCCATAGCCCAGCAGGTGGGACTAGGTATGCCAGGACAGAGTGGGGTGGGGAAGCTCTGTACTTCTGTTGCGAGCCCTGCACCACCATGGCAAGGTGCCCCTTGCCCACCTGGCAGCAGTGGCAGTATGGAGTTGTGCCCCTTGCTGCCAGATGGGCAGGGGGTGCCTCACCATGGTGGTGTGGAGTGCCCAGCAGTGGCAATGAGCTTCCCCCAGCCCTGCTTTGGCTGTCATGCCAAGTATCACCTCCTGGGCTCTGGAGTTCCTGGGTGGAGGGCAGCAGGGTGGGGAGCCTGAGCCTGCAGCAGTGGGCTTACATCCAGCCCCTCCATGGGCTCCGCTCTGGCCATGCTGCCCACTGGGGAGGGGGAGCTGGGCTCCATGCCCAGCTCTGCCACAACAGCCACTACTTCCCACTGATGGCAGCCGGGGCTCCAGTGCTGCTGCAGGGGACAGGGGGCTGTGGACCTGGAACCCTGGCCCCATGGCCGTGGCAGCTGTGGGCCCCAGCAGGGCACCAGCATATCAGGGCTACTCAGAACCATAAAGTAGTGGGGGAGGGGGGGAACTGCTGCACCTGGACCTGTGTCCTGGTGAGCAAAGGGAGCAGGGAAAGCTCTTATTTTTCATGATAAAAAACCCCAAAATCAAATGGAAAAAATGATAGGTATTTAGAATATATTTTATTATAGTGATTGAGGCACTGGTAGGCTTCTAGATTGCTTTAAAACTGTAAATATATCAATAAAAGATTGTGTTCAACTGATACCTATATATCTATATATCTATATATATATAGATATATAGATATCTATATAGATATAATCTATATATATATAGTGGTGTTTCGTTTCAATAATGGAAAAATGTGGATTTGGGGGCTTTAAATCAGAGATGTTGCATTTTTTTTTTAAAAATCAGAGAATTTGTGATTTGTAAAGAGAGAAAGTCAAGATCCCCGAGCATAAGTTACACTCATTCATTTACTTATGGGTAACATCACAGTATATTGTTTATGTATTTATATTGATATGTCTCCTGTTCTTAAATGCATTTTGTATTTGCTTCACATGTAATACATTTTCCTAGAACCCTTATTGTAACTTTAAATTGCCTTGCAAAAAAGACAAGCACTATAGTTTCTGTGCTGTCAGAAAAGTTTGTTAATAGTTTGAGGTTTCCCCTTAACCCCTCCCCTCCCATTTTTTTTTTTTTTTTGCCTCAGTGCAGCTTGTTCCTCAGATTATTGAGGAAATAACAATAATGTTAAAAATGCAGTTCCATTTTTCAGGTTTAAAAACACTTGTAACAGAGAGAACCTGTTTAGGTTTTGAAAACATACAAGGTTTACAGCTCTCTTAGCTTTCTTTTATTTGTTTGTTTGGTCTGCCTTCTTCGTTACTTATTTGACTTTGTAGGACATGTGGAATAGGAAAAGAGTTTCCTTTGGGTAGGTGATTTTCTGGTAAGAAATGTAGGCAAATAAATTGCAAAATAGTTGCATAAACATATGGAAAGATTTCTACATGGATCTTTGAAACGTATGTGTAAAACACTGAAAAGTCAGGACTTCACACTAAAACTGTCCCAGACACCCAAGAATATGATCATCTGACTCCAGCGCTCTTTCCTGCCTAGGCAGGGGCTGGGACTCGATGATCTGTTGAGGTCCTTTCCGACCCTAGCATCTATGATGCATCAGATGACTAACATTTCTGAAAGTCATCACCTATGTCTACTACAGAGGGCATTATGAATTGCATTCATGAATATTAGGGCTGTGCGAAGCTTTGGTCCTTGATTCAATTTGGCAGAGATTTGGCCCAATTCGGTGGTCAAATCTCCAAATCTGAATCAAATCAAAGGACCCTTTAATCTCTCCAAATCGAATCAGAACCCTCCAAATTGATTCAGAAAGATCCAGCAATTTGGACTTAGACACAGCTTTAAATGTTTTTACTACATACCTCTAGGTAGCAGGTAGCTCGTGAGTGCTGTGATGGTGGGGCACATGGAGTGTCCTACAGAAGCATGGGGTGCTCCCCAGCGCGCTCAGTAGCAGACCTGGAAGAAGACCAGAAGCACTTCTGGTCTATTTCTTTGTCTACTAGGGAGCACACGGGGGGCCCCCTGCAACTCCTGGCTCAGCAACTGGTGCCTCCTGGGTCTGGGGGGGCACCTGGGATCCCCCCGTGGCCAATTGCTGAGCTGAAGGAGTGTGGGAGGGCTCTCCAGCATCCTCCCTGGTGGACCCAGAATTGGACCGGAAGTGCTTCTGGTCCACATCCAGGTTTGCTGCTGAGCACGTGGAGGGCCCTCCCTGCACTCCGGTGGGATGTTCCATCTGCCCCAGCATCGCTGCATTCACAAGCTGTGCTGATACCTCAAGGTATGTAGAAAAAACATTTAAAGCTGTATCTATGTCCATATTGCTGATTTTCTGAATCAGCATCAAATCTTCAGATTTGTATTCAGCTGAATTGAATCAGGGACACTGATCCGAATCAATGAATCGAATCACTGTCCCTGATTCAGGACAAATCTGAATCAAATAGGGCCCACTTCACACACCCCTAATGAATATGCAACAGTTAGCTCTTGAAGAAATGCTTATTGTGGTACAATCCTTCCTTAGCACATTAATAGTAAAGTTTGTTCTTCATTAAACTATTGAATAATAATAGTATTTGTAAATTCATTGTCATCCTTATTCAGTTTTAGTAGTACATTAGAGCATAGTTAGTCTCTGAAAATGAGCAAGATTCAACCTGAGTAAAGGTAAACCTAGCCCTGAATCTGTAAATATATTTTGCAAAATAGTGGTGGAGTGGCAGAGATATAGTTCCAGGAGCGTGAGTACAAGTCAAAGGCTGGCCCAGTTTGAGCCAAATGTAAATGGGTAACTGTTCATTCAGGTCAGATAATCAAGAGCTGTATTTGATGACAGTGTTATCACTCCTTTAAGTGCTGTGAGCTAATGAAATTGGTGTGCCATTAGTCCATTAGTTTGTAGGAAAGTTCAAGTCCAATGGATCCTCCTCTTGACCAAGTGCACAGAACATAGACTGACCAACACCCTGTTCCACCAGAAAAACAGGCAAAAGACATCATGGCAACACCCATGATCTAAGCATTGGCAACTGATTGACTATGTCATTGTTCATGCCTAGGATCACAAAGGTGTCCACACCACCTGAGTTATGCTAGAAGCTGATGATTGCTGGACCAATCACCAACTCATCCAATTGGTTATAGCACTCAAACTGGCTCCCAAATGACAGTTGCAGCAGAAGCAATGCCAATGGAAGTTGAATCAATCAAGCAACTCCTCTTTCACCAGTTCTTCAATGAAAAACTGGTAAATTCCAATCAACAACAATGGGAAAATGTTGGCAGTGCTTGGGGTGCCTTCAAGTCCATCATCATCAGTGTCTGTGAAGAAACACTTGGATTTTCTACCAGGATATTTCTAGACTAGGATATATCTTGTTTGATGAGAATGACCAGGAGATCCAAGAGCTAATTGACCTTGAAAGTGCAAGACCTTCTGTGCTGGGCAGAATGACATCAACTCTAAGCAAAATAAATTAAATCTCCAACAAGGTACGGCAGAGGTCCAGAGAAGTACCACAATATGAAGAACAGATGGTGGGAAGACAAGGTGAAGAAGATTTAACATCTTGGTGACATCTATGGTATGTGCAGTATTTACAATGCAAAAGCCATCTGTGGTCTGAGCACCAGGGACCAACCCCCTTGAGACCTAAGGATGGAGGAGACCTGATCAAGGAAAGGGGACCCATCAATGCCTGTTGGAAGAAACATTTTGAAGACCTTCTCAATAGAGACTCTGCTGTTGATGAGAGTGTTCTCAATTCCATCCTGCAACACCAAGTCAGAAACGATCACAAAATCCTTCCAACCCTTGATGAGGTGAGCAAAGCCATCAAGCCAATGAAGAAAGACAAGACATCTGGAGATGATGGAGTCCCTGCCAAAATCTTCAAGCAGGGGGGATAGGAGCTCACATCATAACTCCATGTCCTCATGTTAAAGGATTTGGAATGATGACTAGTTCCAGATGACCTCAAGGATACTATGATTGTAACAATCTTCAAGAAAAGAGACAGGTCCGACTGTGGACATTACAGAGGTATCACCTTCCTGTCCACCACAGGAAATATCATTGGGAGAACTCTCCTGAACCATCTTCTTCCTCTTGCTGAAGAGCTTCTTCCAGAATCACAGTGTGGGTTTAGGGCATCAAGAGGCACAATTGACATGATCTTCATAGCTTGCCAGCTGCAAGAAAAATGCCAGGAGCAAAATAAACCTCTTGACATGGCCTTTTTTGACCTCACAAAAAACTTCAACTCTGTCAACTAAGAAGCACTGTGGAGGATCCTTCTGGAGTACAGGCATTCCCTGAAATTCATCACCATTCTTTGCCTGTTCCATGATGGTATGAGAGTTGTAGTTCTCAGTAACAGATCTATCACAGATCCCTTTGAGGTTAAGATGGGAGTTAAGCAAGGCTGCATCATTGCTTGAACACTCTTCTCAATATTCCTTACCACAATGCTTCATCTGACCACCAACAAGCTTTGAGTCAGAGTGGAACTAAACTACCAAATGGATGGTAAGATGTTTAATCTAAGCCAACTTTGAGCCAAAACCAAGATTACTCCAACCTTAATCATTGAGCTCCAGTATGCTGACGATGCTGTAGTGTGCAGTCACTGAGAAACAGACCTTTGGGCAATTGTCGACATCCTTACAGAGACATACAAGGAAACAGGACTGACACCTTACATTGAGATGCTCTTAATGAGCAGTCCCCAGCTCTAGTAATGCAGATTTATGATGAGATTCTGGAGAACATCAAGTATTTCCCACATCTCAGAAGCCATCTCTTGTAGAAGGTTGACATGGATAAAGAAATCCAATGTTACATCAGATGTGATAATGCAGCCTTCAGATGCCTGAGGAAATGGGTGTTTGAAGATCACAATATCAGATCCAAAACCAAACTCATGGTTTATCAAGCAGTTGTAATCCCCATCTTACTGTAGGGAGCTGAGATATGGACAATATTCAGCAGACACCTCAAGTTATTGGAGATGTACCATCAATGCTGCCTGTGGAAGATCCTTTGAATCCGGTAGGAAGACAGATGCACCAGCATTAGCATCTTCTCTCAAACAAACACCACAAGCATTGAGGTAATGATCATCCAAAATCAACTTTGCTGGACCAGCCACATCATCTGGATATCTGACTTCATATTCCTGAAGCAAGTTTTATACTCCCACCTCAGGTCAAAGAATATGCTCCAAGAGAAGGGCACAAAAAGTGCTTCAAGGGTGTCCTTAAGGCCAACTTGAAAAAAGGCAACATTAACATCAATTTGTGGGACACTATTACCCAGAATCACCTCCAATGGAGGAAATGTCTGCTGCAAGGATATCACTACTTTGAAAACTTTTGATGATAACAGGAGATGGAAAAGCGGGAGCAGCAGAAATAATGGGTTACAGATTGAATAAAGCATCCGGACCCATTGAACCCAAATGGAAACCCATGTGCCTGAGTTGCAACATTCTGTCAATCCTGGACAGGTCTTGTCAGCCATCTTTGGACCCACAGATAAGACAATCATGGAAGATAATCATCCTCAACTGTGAGGGATTGCTAAAGAAGAAGAGTTTGGAGGATCCTTGCTTTGGTGAAATGTTTGTGATTCTGAAATAACTTTTGCAAATATTTGTAAATTCACATGTAGTAAGATTTTGTAAAACATACATCCCACATTTGACTCCTTAGTTTAGTAACAAACATATTAAAAAATACCATTGTAATGTCTAGTTACCCTAAAAGAAGGCAACGTTTGTCAAAGGCTTTTGACAGATGTTAAATTAAAGGTATGATGGGACCCTGCCATACCACATGTACAAGGCAGGTGGTGCAATTCTGGGATCAGGGATCAGATCCCAATTGGGCCATACTGCCAGTGCAGGGTAAACCCAGGATCATGCCCCAGAAGCCCATTGGACCCAAGTTCCTAGACACAGAAGAGCACAGGAGCCAAGGGCTCCAAGGCCCTTGCTGCATGTTACATGCATTACACCAGGGGTGTCCAACCTTTTTGAATGTGGGGCCGAATCATGAACTTTTTATCACCCAGTGGGCTGGTGAGCCATATTCAAAGACCTCACAGGAAGTGGTATCACATCAGGAAGTGATGTCACGTGACCTTCGACACCAAAGAAGTTGCAGGAAGTGACAATGAAATGGGTCTAACCAGTTCAAAACTCTCCCTATCTATAGCATCCACCTCTGCTATAGCATCCACCTCTGCCACTGTTCGGGACAAGATACTGAGCGTGATGGACCATGGGGCTGACCAAGCATGGCACTTTTTATGCTCTTATGTTCAGAAGCTCTTACGTTCTTTGGCTGAGCTTCCAAACTATGGCTGAGATTTGCAAAAAGGGGTAGATAGGCATGTTACAAAGTTGTGCTTTTATTTAGTACTTGTATAAACAACAACAAAAAAATTGTATAAACAGGTACTAAATCACTGCTCAGCAGCACCAGCGAACACCTTGTTTGTGACATCACTGCGCAATAACCTAATAGTACCGCACCGTAACATCCCATCACACAATGCTACCGCACAGCAGTGCCGGGCTACTGCGTAATCAGTGTCTCATGTAAACGCACCTCGTATTGGAGGCACTGTCCAGACAATCAGGTTTTGTTTCATGAATCTGATTAAGAGACATACATTTAGCTATAATGATTCCAGAGCTAATGATGTACTATCTTTTAACTACGTTGACTAAATTTTGTCTAGTTTGTTTTTAACTTGAAATATGAACTAGCAAATTACTGCACATTCCAATAGTTATATTTTTTTCATTACTTTCATCTTGACCTGAATAATATGGCACTTGCCCCTAGCATATTAGTAATGCTTTTAGTTTCTCTTTAACAGGAGAAAAAAATCTGTGAGGATGTGCTACACTATCTGCACCCCCCTTTTCAAAATCCTACATCGGCCCAGGCTGCGGTGATAAAGCCACTGACTTCAGCAGGCAAGAGCCTACCCTCATACAAGAGGTCATGGAAAGGGCCAAATCCTGTGGCTAGATAATTATACATGGAGTGCCCATATCTGCCACAGGTGCCTTGTATATGCAACAAAGGATGGCATTTGGTCTGAAAACATGTACCAAAGGTAATGCAGCTCACCTGAACTAAGGAATATCTTCTCCTTTTTTACCACTTACGCTTTGCTCCAGAAGAGAGAGGGAGAAAATGGACTTTTGATTTTTGTAAAACTTTATTATATCAATACTAAAAACAAGTGGTAAATGTGCAAAGGTATGTGGCCCTCTCATGGCCTAAGCATGAATAGGGTGCAATATGTTCTGCTTTGGCTGGGATGGTCCCGTATTTTATAGGCCAGTTCCGGCTGGTTGGTCAAAATTTAAACAGAAGGCCCAGAACTGCAAGGGCACAGGCCCAGTGTGGCAGGGAGGCAGAGGAGCATGCTGGAAGAGGAAGTTTGCAGCCGGAATAAGGGGAAGAGAGAGCAGTGTGCGCATGGAACCTGGTGTGCCTACGTAGAGAAGTGCAGAGTGGAACTGGAGAAAGTGCACATTCCATAATGTTTAATCCAATGCTCGAGTTGTTTTTATCGGTGATGACATTTCCTCTTAATTCCTTCAGTGGAGCTTTTTTCTTCCTGACTGGACCAACTGCTGATTTGATGCTTTCATATATTCTGTGGTTATCACCTGCATCAGCTGTTTTATGACTATCATAGAGTTTTGCTCGACTTCTGTTGAACTAACTACTCCCTCTTTCTGACTCGCCTTCTTTTGGAGGTTGCAATATAGTGGTCTTTTATACGAACTACTCCGCCACAAGTAGCCCCACCACATTTCCACCAGCTTCTCCAGTCAGATGCAGTTGATGGTCATTTGCTAATCACCATCTAGGCCAGACTAGAACTCCTGTGCTATTGGTGCCACCCCTTCCAGGATGCTGAGGGGCAGGGGTGAAACGTGCTTCAGTCAGATCACTGTTGATACTTTTGCCCCATTTTGTATCAGGTCATTCAGTTGTCAAACGTCTTTGGGAAGTGTTGGCACAAATGCATGCACGCTCCCTTCTCTGTTTTCTTGTCCCAATGCCTGGGGCAGCAGGAGTCTCTTTGGTTTCAGCAAAATGTGGTTGTGAGAGGTGGTGCCCAAATCCGTTTTGTTGCCTTGACCATGCACTCCAGCCTCTTGGGTGCCAACTCTTAGGGCCAGACAGTTTGGCGCTCAATAACTCCCACTCACAGGGCACACCCTCCAACACACCCACCACATGTTATCTTTTAAGAAAGAAGGAGGGTCCTTGGTCTTTTGTGGTTGCCCACACAAGTAGGTCAAGTTTCCGGTCCTTGGGGCTCCTCCTCCCCTTTATACCCCTTCCACATGCCAACCGGTTCTTACAGAGTAACCAGGCTACAGTCCTTCTCCTGGGAGCTCTGGGAAAAATCCGAGTCGCTGCTTCAGTGCTCCTCTGAATGAAGCAATGTTATCTGGGGCTTCGCCTCATTGAGCCACTCTTGCTTTCCTGTGAGGTTAGGGCAACTCCAGCTGGAGACTCCTCCTAGCCTCCAGTCTGGTGAGCAGGCTTCTGCCCTACTCATTTCACCATTGCCGGGGCTTGGCTGCAGCTGGGCTCTGCGCTCCATCCTCCAGGCTCCCGAGGCTCACCCTTTCTGTTGGCATGGGGTGCGCTCGAATCTGTACCCAGCACAAAGTGATGAATCAGGGTGGCCGCAGTGCTTGTGGTTCTGCTGCCTGCACCACCGCCAATCCTGCAGGTAAGTATTCAGATGTGTAGGTCCCTGCCACACATATGCCTGACCTCTGACTGCTGGCAGGACTGCCCCCGGGGACCTCGCTATTCTGGCTGCACTCACCGAAGTGCACCCGCTGCAACAGTCGTGCACTTCCTTCAGTCTGAACATAATTTACTTCACAGTGTTGGCTGTAATGAAGAGAAAAATAAACAAGTTAGAGAAAAGTAGGCTAAACAAATACCACAAGGTGGAGAGTCACTGGCTGAATAGCTGAAAGCAAGGAACAATTATAAATGTATCCATGTGAGAATGG
>NW_005842149.1:558229-563251 GCF_000455745.1 Alligator sinensis | reverse complement strand
GAGTGGCTCAACATGTTTATTTCTGACTTGGATGCTGCAATAAATTGCTTCCTAGAAAATCTAAAGAAGATATGAAGCTAGGAGGGATTGAAAATGCGATGAAGGACAGGGGCACAATGCAGAAGGACCCTGGTAGCCTGAAAAGCTAGGTTAGAGCCAACACGATGAAGATCAATGCTGACAAATGCAAGGTGCTGTACCTTGGACAGAAGAATCAAAAACATAACAAAACAGGTGATGGTGGATGTACTGAGAAAGATCTGGGAATCTTGGTAGACGACCGACTCAATAGGAGTCTGCAGTGTGATGCAGCTGCACAAAAGGCAAATAGAGTTTTGGGCTGTATCAACAAAAGCACTAGATGAAAGAGACAGGAGGTGAAAGTGCCCATCCACTCCGGCACTGGTTATGCCTCATCTAGACTGTAGCATGCAGTTTTGGGCTCCAAAGTTTGAAAAGGATTGTGGAGAAGTTAGAGTGGGTCAAGAGGCAAAGGAAAAAATGATCAAGTCCGTGAAAGGCAACTCATACAAGGAGAGGCTGGGGGCCTGTGTGAAGGCCCTTTCAAAAGGGATGGGTGCAGGGCCCGTTACACTGGGAAGCCTATGCATAGTGCCCCACAGATTAGATTTAGCCCTTAGTAGCAAAGCTCCCATAGTCCGCCATTAAGGGGAGGAGAAAACTAAGTGAAGCTTCCCTTTTCAAACCTCCTGTAAAGAAAACGTCCATTTTCAACCAGAGAGGGATGTTGTTGTAATCTGGGGGGGGGGCAGGGATGGGGGGGCAACAGGTTAGGTAGGTGTACCCCACACCCACCCTGAGTACCACTCCAATCCCCTTCCCTTGCTCGAACTGCTGCTCTTCTTTCTCCTCCCCCCCTCTCCTCCCTGCCTGCTCTGCTCTCCCTGCTGCTGAGCTGGCCATGTGTGCTGTATGCCACACACAAAGGCTCCGTCTGCCACTTGTGGCACCCACACCTCAGGTTGGGCATCCCTGTTCTAATCTGTCTCCATCACCACATCCCCGTTGCTGCTACCTCTCCACCACTTCAGAACCCTGCTGATATTTCTCTATTGCCTTGTCCCCATTCCTTCCCGCTGCTGCCTCATACCCATGCTCCTCGTACTCCATAGGCTCATCTCCTTGCTCCTCATACTCCAGAGGCTCATCTCATTGCTCCTCGCACACCATACACTCATCTTGTCCCTCACACTTCATACACTCATCTCCATGCTTTAGCACTGCATACGCTCATCTCCTTGCTCTTCGTACTCCATACGTTCATCTCCTTCCTCCTCACACTCCATTCGCTCATCTCCTTGCTCTTCCCACTCCATATACTCAAAACCTTGCTCCTCACACTCCATACGTTCATCCATACTCATTTTCACACCAACAGAAAACTTCTGGCAAGCAATCACTGCTCTTCTGAGGGCAGAGGAAAGCAGAAGTAAAACAGGTAGGGGAAGGTGAAGAGGAGCCAACGTTTATCATATCAAAGCCTTTGTGATGTCACCGTCCACTGCCCAATAGCTTGAGGCCCTGTCCAAGACCCTGATGATGTCACAGTGGGACACAGCTTGCAGGACTGATGTCCTGACCCTCGCCAGCCCAGCCAAAGCTTGCAGTCATTTCCCCCTGAATGCGCTGGATCACCCCCTTCATGCACTCATGATTCTGGGCACCAATCAGGCGATGCATTAATATAGCACAGGCTTTTGTCTAGGTGACCTTGTCCAGCTTTATATATTAGGAGGTCAGAAGGGGCCTGAGGACGAAAGCCACAGTGCAACCCAATGCATTTAGCAGTGAGGTCCAGGTTTTAAGTATTGAGGGTGACTGACCGCTGGAAGCAGCAAAGCATTGGAAGCAGCAGTGATGAATTCTTCTTTGCTTACTATCTTCTTACAAAGACCAGTGTTTTTCTGGAAGATGTGTCTTAGGCAAGCACAAGTAACTGAACCCATGACCAGAACAATAGTTGGAAGTGTAGTCCCCATGGGAGGTCAGACTGGATGATCTCACAGACCCTTCAGGCCATAAACTCGATAGGTCTGTTGTCCAAGCCCTGTGATTTCCTAGTGCTGCTCTGTCAAAGAAGATTCCTTTCAGATCATGCCCCGGGTCCTCCCTTCTCGCTCACTCAGTCCAACACGTTCGTTCCCAAGACACAGGGAATAGTCTAAATGCCGCCAGCTCATCCTGCCTTGATCACGCAAAGCCAGAGAAAAACAGGGGCAAATCTTCCTTAGAGGAGCACGCCATGGCACTTTGGTTCTCCACTCATGTACAGTAGAAGTAGGGAATGACCAGGGCTGCAGTTGGGACCTGGTGCCTAATGGCTTAGCAGCAGTCAGGGCCTGGCACTCTCAGGTGTCAAGAGAGAGTCTGGATCTGGTATTTGAAGGCCCAGCAACAGTTTGGGCCTGACACCTTAGGCCTTTGCAGTGGTCTGAGCATGGTGCCTTGGTGCTTAGCAACTGCAGGGGTCTGACGCCTCAGGCCTTAGTACAAGTTTAGGCCCGGCCACTTGTTCCTTAGCAACAGCCTGGGGCTGCAGCCTTAGCAACTGTATGGCCTGGTACCTGAGGCCTGAAGTCCTCTGCCCTTAACAAGGAGTACTCCACTTTCCCAGAATGGAAGTGCTTCTTCATTGGCTGCCTTGGACACTAGCCTACAGGGTTGAAGGCTCCTTTCTGTCTCTGTTGTGTCTGGTTCCCATACTTGACTTTGTACAAAGGATATCACTTGATACCGGCTGAGGAGGCATGATCATAGGCTTGCTTCACCTGATCATGGACTGGATGTTACCCTCACTGCTCACAAAAAAAAAAAAATCACATCACCAGCATATGCTCTCAACCTAACTGGGGGCCAGCAGCTGGGGCTGTGGCCAATGCAGGCCCATCAAGGTCACTGCTGTAGCACGTGTAGCTCAGTAGTTCGGGCATAGAGTATTGCAGAGAGAGAGAGCAGCTCTGTCAGACATCCCTGCATGCTGGGAATGGGGCACATAAGCTCTTTGTTCACTTTCAGGAGCAGAGAGAGGTTCCAGTACAGGAACCAGATGGTTGATGTGAAAGCAGGCCCAGAGTATGAAATAAAAGTTGTGGCTGACCTTATCAAAGACCTGTTCTTGATTTGGGAAGGCAAAGTTGTTGTTCAAGCCAAAGAGCTTCACAGCCGGCGGCAGGTCACGTAGCAGAAACAGGTTGTCCTGGCAGGTATGGAGTAGGGCCTATGACAGAGGCCATGACCATTTTGATGTGGTTGGCCAGGGCATTGGTCCTGTACACAGGAGCAATAGCAGTTGCCATTTCTTAATGTTACCAAGATCCCCTTTGTTGGGCAGCAGTGCGATGGCTGCTCACCAGCAGCTGGCCGGAAGGATCCTATGTTTGAAGCTGTCCTGGAAGATGGGCAGTGGGTCTGGGCTGAGGAGAGGCCAAAACATCTTGGAGGATTTGATGGGTAATCAGTTAAGGCCTGGCACCTTCCCCATGGCAAGGTCTTCAAATAGCAGCAGTCAGTTTTGCCCAGGGACAGCTCTGAGCTGCTCAGCCTCAGACATGGAGCGTTTGGGGAGGCCCTCATGGAACTGTTGTATGGCCTCTGGGCAGGTAGCCTCACCTCTAAACAGCTCCTTGTCGAAGCTAACAGCACGCTCTCAGATCTTGATAGGACCTCTGAGCACCTGGCCCCACCGGGTTGTACAGTGACCGATGATTTCTTTTTCTGTGCACTTTTTCTTTAGGTTGAAAAAGACCCGAGTCATGGCATCAGTGTCTGTGAGTTCTTGGAAGCAGGTTCAAGTTCTTGCACCCTGGGGCAAACCCTCTACCAGTTGCCTGCCTATGTCCTTAGACCGACACAGCTACAAACAAGAACCCTGTACCAGTACTCTTAAGCACTCTTCCTGGAGTCTGAGACTCTCATACAGCCAGTGTGTTAGCACCGCTGTCCACCACATAACGCTTAGGGAATCATTAAAGCACAGTTAACCCATTAAATGGAGCGTGAATTATGAATGAAGACAACTCTGTGTCCCAAAATCAAAGTTCTACTTCAGTGCAGACAACTCAGCGTCATAAAATCCAACAGCTTGGACAACTCGGTGTCCTAAATTCAAAATGCAGGCAACTCCATGTCAGACAACTCAGGTTCCTAAAATCAAAGTCTAACTCAGGGGTGCCCAACCTTTTTGAATGTGGGGCCAGATCATGAACTTCTTATCACCCAATGGGCCGGCGAGCCATATTCAAAGACCTCACAGGAAGTAGTATCACATTAGGAAGTGATGTCACGTGACCTTTGACACTAATGAAGTTGTGGAAGTGACAATGAAATGGATCTGGAAATGTGGGTTAAAATCCAAAATAAAAACAATATAAAAGCAACAATGAAATAATACCAAACACTTGACTAAAATAAACACTTTTGCTTCTACTCACTTCTCAATGAATGAAAGAAGCATAATATAAGTCAACAGATCAAATGTGGAAAAGATATCAGCCAGAGTGGAAACTAATCAAAACAACAAAATATGGGCATTTTTGAGAATAATCTTCAAGAAGATTTACTTTTATTGAATTAATAACTTGTTAGTAACACATCTTTAGCAAGTAGTAACAAGTTGAACCCCCAATCCCTCACAAAGAGAAACAGAAGCAAACACTGGACAGTATTTTTACAAAGATTTTTACCTGCTGGTTAGGGGGGAGAAGTGTAGCTGATCCCTGCTTTTCAGAAGAAATGTGGTGGTGAGCACATTCTTGGAACATCTCTCACTCTCTGTGTGTGATCTGCTTCTACTGTCCTTGGACCACCCTAGAAGAGCCCCCACTGCCTCATTTCCAGTTCAGAGCAGGTAAAAGTGTAAGTGGGTAGGAAGGGCTTATTTTTTGGCAGCAGGTTTGAGTGGCTTGAAGCTAGTGAAGATGTACCCACAATTAGTCACTGACTAGAGTGGGAAAACAGTTTCCCTCACTTATTAACATGGCTTCAAGGCCCTGCGCTGTCTCT
>NW_005842149.1:557487-558134 GCF_000455745.1 Alligator sinensis | reverse complement strand
AAGGTTGTGCTTCTGACTCTTTCATGGCCTCTTTTAGGGTGCACACTTAGAACTCTGGCTTTTCCTTCCTGCCCATTTTGCTGAATTGTGATTATTCCCACGGGGCATCAATTTAGTTCAGTGGCTATGATTCTGGTTTCTCATACAGAGGCAATGAATCTCACAAAGTATGGCATATTTTAGTGGGACAAAAATGTTTTGAAGGCCACACAGAAAGCAATAAGCAATTTTTACTCACATGAGCTTACCAGGTATCAACCACCTGCTACTTGGGTTCCTGGCAGGTACAGACACAAGTTTATTAGCACATTGTTCCAGAGTGAGTCTCTGTGCCATAGCCTACATCAGGTCTCAGATCTAGGGAGCCTGGCCCCTCCCCAGCCATAGGCAGGTCATGTTATACCAATCTGCTGGCTGGGGCAGACCCAGCTGGGCTCTTCCCATTCCCAGAAGCATGTGGGAAGCCAACTTCAGCTGCATATCACTTTTCCTGGCCAGTGCTGACCCGACTGGGTCCGTCCCACCCGGAGCAGCATGCGGTTGAAGCCGGCTTCTCATGAGCTGCTGGGGATGGGAGGAGCTCGACCAGGTCGGCACCAGCCAGCAGAAGTGGTGGCAGAGCTGGGTGCCACCCAGGATGGGGCGAG
>NW_005842149.1:551790-557454 GCF_000455745.1 Alligator sinensis | reverse complement strand
CCTCCCGCCCCCGGCCGGCCCCGAGGGCCCCATGCCTCCACTGTCGCTTCTGCTGGCTGGTGCCGACCTGTCCAGGCTTCTCCCATCCCCAGCAGCATGTGGGAATCTGGCTCCAGCTGCATGCTGCTCCAGATGGGACAGACCCGCCCGGGTCAGCACCAGCCAGCAGAGGTGGCAGCGGAGCTGTGTGCTGCTCGGAACTGACCAGCGCAGGTAGGGGGAAAGTGCAGCTGAGCCCCTGCTGCTCCAGCTGGGCTCATCCTGTACTGAGCGGCACATGGCTACTCCTCTTCCCATATGCACTGTGTCCACAACGTCAAGCTGCTGCGGTATGCGTGGGAACCTTGTCCCTTCCCCAGCCCTTCAGCAGCCATTAGGAATCTGCTGAGGAGTTGGGGGAGGGACAAAGGGTTTACTTTCATTTACAGTGTTTACTTTCGTTTCCCGTCACAGCACCTTGGGCCTCAGAAAACGGCTTGGTATGTTGGACAGGCAAGCCTGTATTACTGTAACAGGTATTCACTCTGGGCCGATCTAAACGTGGCCCACACACCTGTTCCTGGGGCAACCACCCGCCATCTCGCTGCCATGCCTTGCTGTTAATTGATTAATTGATGTTAATTAGCGGGAGGCTACCCTTGTACCGCCCTGCTGCGGGGTGCTATCTGTGGCTCTGTTGCCTCCCCTACACCACAGCCCATGCCTTGCCGATGGAATAGACGTTATGTCCCAGCCTTATTACAATCTGGCCCCTTTTTGTCCTCTCTGGGCCTTCCTTCCTTTGATACGCGCCCTCTCTAGCACTAGGGCTCTCCCGGGCCCTATCTTACTATGTGCCCTCTTCTCTGGGGCCTTTCTCAGTAACGCCGCCCTCTCTCAGGGCCTTCTCAGTAACACCGCCCTCTCTCAGGGCCTTCTCAGTAACGCCGCCCTCTCTCCAGGGCTCACCACGCCCCCAGTAGAAGCCACCCATCTCTGGGGCTTCTCACATCGCTGCCCCCTTCTCTGGGTTTTGCCACAATGCTGCCCTCTCACTGGCGCTGGGGTCCCCACACTGCTGTGGGTCCCCTATGAGGCCTCCTCCATCCCCTGATAGCCTCACCCAAACCACCTGTTACAAACAGCAATACAAACACAAGCCCCTGAGCTATAACACAAGCAGAAGCCGCCCGGCTAAAATCATGCTCAAGCCTACCGGGGTTCTTCATCCGGCAGCAGTGTCAGACGTTGCTCCTGCCTCAGGCTTCTCCTCTCTTCCATGACCGAGAATTCCTTCTTCCTTGGCTGCTGGTAGGGAATTCCCTCCAGCCCCAGCCCCTAGGGCTTATAAGGGAGCCAGGCCCTGCCCCTTCTGGTCAGCTGACCTCCTCTGGTTGTCCTGGCAACCAACAGCTGGGCTCCTTATTCACTGCTAGGGCTCCCTCCCTAGCAGTTTCCCCTCTTTAGGAGCAGGGCACCTCAGTGCTTTGCGATAATTACACAATAATCACACAATAAATTTGGACCAGCCAGACATGCAAAGTAAGATTGGCAACAAATGCAAAGTAATTATCATACAACTAACTGATTAATCATGCAATAAATTTAGATTATCCATCCATACAAAGTAGTTATTACACAATAAAATTACAATCCAGCTATAAAAATGACCAACCAGTTATAAAGCTAGTGCTTGAATCTGTGTAACAACTCTATACCTGGTTTCTCTCCAGCTTTAACTTGAACTTGTTACAGGGCCCTAATGTGCTTTCTCAGCTAAGAGACCCAATCAGCTGACTGGTGCTCCCAAACTCAGGAAGGCACTGGAGTCTTGAAGAGCTCTGGTCTGCTCCCAAGGATGGGAATGCTGGCCACATGTTCTAGGCATGATGGGAAACTGCTACAAATTTATTACACATATTTTGTGCAAAAACTTTGTGGCTTATTCCCTGATTTATCACACCATTAACTGAATGAATGTGTTGTCACGTCAATACTTAAGGCACAATTAATGAATTAATCACATTTCTAAATGTAACATGTCAGGGGCCAAAGAGACAATAAAAACAGTCCAACAGACAGACAGATCAGACAGTTTTCATTGTCTATTTGACAATATTTTAGTCAACCTCCACTTATCTCATAACACTTTTAACCCATTTCATCCCACTTTAAGTAATGGATCAAATTGTTTTTAGTCAAGATATATTCTGTTTATACAGAGCTTCACTCCAGGATTCCTTTGTGGATTTTTAAAACAACTTTGAGGTATCATTTTGGATAGTGAAACGAGAGTAATAGGTAGCTTCTGTTGATATCATTGCCCATTAGAATTTTCTGCAATGAAGTAATAGTCTGAATCCTTATGGAACTGATCTGGAAATCTTCAAAAATCATTTCTTCCTCTGTGATTCTGAAATAAAGAGTTGTTAAGGGCAGCCTGTTTCTCAGAGCAAAACTTAATGAGTCAGTGTCCTTGTTCATTGATCTCTTCCAATCCACATCTTGCCATTACATTTTGATCAAATCCTCTTCCCACACTGTAGCACTTGAAATTCTCAGTAATTAGCAGCACATCTTATTTTGGCACAGCATCAATGAAATCCTTTAGTTGGCTGTAGAACACAACAATTTTATCATCCTTGGCTGCTGAAGCTGATATATTGGCTTGAATAGTATTCAGATTTACTGAAGCTTCTTTTGAGGCAAATTGAAATAAGCCTGGCACTGTCCAGATTTTATCTGAATTGAAAGGGAGATGAATCTGTATTCAACATAAATACCAATCCTTTCTCAGCTCTCTTTCTCACTTTTTGCCAGTTGGACTTCAAGATGCCCCTTTTCTGGAAATATTTCAATGGTAAGACTGTGTTTTGCTATTTATTGCTTAACTGACTTTTTTATTTTTAAATAGCAAGATCTTGAAAAGTGTCCTACCAGCAATTATAGTATCAGATCATTGGGACATCAGTTTTTAGACACTGTTAATATATTATATATATATATATATTAATTCAGGAGAGAGATGGGAGAAGGCACATGAGGAAGATTTTGGAAGCTGAGGTGAAGGGTAGACCAAGGCAACCATGGGAAGTTAACATAAAAACTGATCTGGAAATGATAGGTGAAGATACAACAAGGTGGAAGGAAACTGTCATCCTCCGAGAGCAGATTTTATTTGTGGAATTATTGACAATTTTACAGGAAAAGTTCATAGTCTCATTCATAAGGCTGCTCTACAAGAAGTAAGCAGGACATATTTATGAGAATATATACTTTACATTTATTTTCAAGAAGATGGTTGATATTGGATAAAAGGAAGCAGGCTATGAGGTGTAAATTTGTGGATTTTACAGAGAGTGAGTCAAACAAACTCATGATCAGCTGGCGTCACCTGTGTATTAGTTGCTTGGAAAAGTAACACCTGTATCATTCAGGATTCCATGGCAAATTATTCTTCTTTTCAGGATTTAAAAACTCTCAAATCAGACATCAGCAAGTTTCTTTTATATGTTTCACTCCCTTGAGAAGAATCTACTTGCAAAAAGTAGTTGAATTTAGCAAACAGGAGGAAATACCAATCTTTCTAGCTAGACCTCACTATGCTAAGAAAAGAAAATCACCTTTAGCTGTTTCCCTTGACTGCCTTTCTCTTATCACTTGTTCTTCTACAAGATGTGGTCCTTTGACCTTTTGGATTGTCTGTCCAGAGTTGTAATTAGATTTCTGCCCTCACATACACGTTTCCAGTTCCTGAATCAGGTATGCACATCTGAAGAAAATTTGGCCTTGAATAGAGCAAAAGAAATAAAATATGTAAAAATTCATAATATGGAAGAGACAGTGACAAGAATCCATTCCAAATAAAAGTCAACCTAGTTGCACAGATAGCTACTAATTTCATTTATAAAGGATCTTCAAATACTGAAACCAAATAAACTAAATTCAGATTAATAACCTTGTCTTTATATGGCAAATTACACTAAGCACTATCATAGTGTATTTAATTCGATTCTTCAGGCTTTCCCTGGGGCCTTACTGAAGTTGTGTTTGCTATTCTGGGACTAGCAGAGTAATGTGCAAGGAGAGGTAGTGAGCTCTCAGCTCAGATGTGAACCGGTTTTTCTGAAATGCTAGTAAAGCAAAACAAGGAATGAATATTAAAATGTGGGTGTCAGGAACATGGAATGGCTTATAGCCAAACGGTTAATTTCGTACCAAATAAATTTCAACAACCGACGTCTCTGCCCTTCTGCAATCAGGGTTTGATGTTGCAAAGTAGAGTGCTGTATCCCCAACCTAGCAATCGATTAGTGTGGAAAACTCCCATTGATTTCAATAGGCGTTCCATGTATATTAAAACTGCAGAGCTATGCTTATTACAGAAACTTAGCAGGGGAACACCATTCAATTTTAAGGAAGAAGATGAAGAGAGAAGTAATGAAAATAAGATGGTGCCTAATGTTAGTTTAAAATCTCATTCTTGGTTCTTTCTGAATACAATCCAATTTCCAGTGAGGCCAACTGGCTGGCTTCAGCTACACTGATCAACTGACCCCTTAGAAGAACAGAACCTAACTCTAGTAATCCAAGTAAAGCAAATATTATATCTGAAATCTGTTCATATCTACTGGAGACATTCACTATGATCAAAGTCTATGGGATCTGCCCAGACTGGTCTTCACTGAAGCCTGTGGGAAAGTGCATATTTCATAAAATTAACATATACTCAATGAGTAGGATCAGGGCTACCATGCACTATTTGAAGGACTGGGCCATGATCCCAGAAAAGCAAGAGGCTTCTGGTTTTCAAATATAGTTGATTCATTCTGAAAGATTCAAACATAACATATAACATGTTTGATATTATAATATTCATTATTTTTGCTTTATAAAAGATTTTGTAAAATCATTCTTCTTATACCGTAACTGAAAACTGTGTTTTATGTCTTCACTGACATATATATTTTGAAAACATGTATTTTTCAGAGTAGGGAACAATTCCATACAACATACATAGTGACATTTATTAAGTGAATTTGCTTTTAAAGGTATACTCAGATAAATTTCAGACTCTTCCCATTACTCAAAATCATACTTAGGCACCTGTTGGTTTCTAGAGTTCTTTTAAAGTTATTCCATATAAAGTAATGTATCCTATAAAAAGAATACTGTTTTATCCCAGGACTCTGAACCAGTGAAAGAAACAATTTGATTAAATGGCAGTACTATAAGATGATTTAATATGACAATCCTCCAATATGTGAGTAATGCTTAGTGTATTCTACAAAGTATTTTATTTCATTATTAAGAAGGAGAAAAGACCCAAAGAAACCAAAAGAAGATATGAGTAATGACTAACTGTTGGATTAGGCCCAACACATACATTTTAACTTCAGTGTTAATCCTAGACTAAAAATCGCAAGACTTCCAGTTTCCTGTGTTATGACTGTAAGAGAAGTTCCATGATTTTGATCACTTTTCAGGGAAATATAGCAGTGAAGAGCATATGGCTATGTACATTTCAGCCATCTTAAGTGAGCACATGTGCACCCTAATCATATTTACTTGGTTATGCGAGTTAATAAATGTACAGCCTGAATTGGTTATGAAGTTGACAAATACATAGTATTCACAGATCGTTTTTTTGTGTATAGCTAATGAAGGAAGGGGTCATCTAGACCC
>NW_005842149.1:529505-551780 GCF_000455745.1 Alligator sinensis | reverse complement strand
ACTCTTTCCTGCTTATGCAGGGGGTCGGACTCGATGATCTATTGAGGTCCCTTCCGACCCTAACATCTATGAATCTATGAATCTATGAAGAAGGAAAAGGCAAGAAGGTTAACAATTTAGATAAATCACTGTCAAAATTAGGTTAGTTAAGCTCCTACAAAAAAATTAGTTAAATGTCCTTTGAATTGGGGCTATTTTATCTATAGATCAACATACTTTATGTAGAGTAAAAGCTGAATTTTCCTAAGATAATAAATAATGTAATGGAAAAATGGATGTCTCCAGTTTTATTTTCTGGAAATTTATAATGCTTTGCCTTTTGTCAGAAGGGTCATCTTCATTTTTTAAATGGAAACATTTCTTTTTTGTCACCTGGCAGAAAATAGTGAACTGTAGGGCATGTTTGTGAAAAAAAAAGTGTTCTTCATTCTAATGTATTTTTAAAAAAAGACCACAAAGGTTACTTTGTGAATAGCCTAATATGAAATGCAAGACTAAAAACATAATCAACATTTTTTTTAAGAAAGCATGTTTTCCAGTTAAATGGTACATTTTATAAGAGAGTGAACATTTAACCATCTTAATCCATTTGCATTCTGTTGAGATAAGTTATCAGGAGTTCAGTAATTGAATTTCTTTCTAATTTATATAGAGTCTGCCTGCAGGGGACACACTAACTGCTAGACCCAAGATTACATAAACTTTAAAATGTTCTGCTAGAAATCAAATAGCAGCAAGCCAAAACAAACAGCATATACCATTGTTTTAAGCTAACCGCATTTTAAGTTCATTTGTTGAAAGTTTATTCTTGGAATCAAACTTTCTCAGTTTATTATACTGCGATATAACTATGGTGAAATTTATATCAAAATTGTATGGACAGGTCAATGCATGTTGTTTTCTAAATTGGAATAATTAATTTGTAGCTCTGCATGCCACAGCTACAATCCTGGGCCTGGAAAACTATTGTTGAGGTAGACTGTTTATCTGTCTAGTTAGAATTAACATGAATTCTGTATGGGGAGTGGGCTTGTAACTCCAAACTTTTGTAAACTAAATTTGATTTGAGATTTTTTATGTGGAAATGTAAACATGATTACAAGGAAAAGGGGAATATCTACAGTACTTTAATCCAAGAACAATCAAATAAAAATGAATTGGGTCATAAATCTTTTAACACACAGGGCTAGATTATCAGATGGTGTAACATCACTAGGATTATGCTAAATAAACCAGTTCTAGATCTGTCCTTGGTTTCTAAGGAGCAGCTGCTAGGTTAGTACCAGGCTGGCATCTCAGCTTTTTGACAGTTCCTAATGATCTGAAGAACAACTTCCTTTTTTATTTTCATACAACTAATTTGGGAATGATCCCAGTGAAAGCCTGAAGACTGTCTTCTTGGCAGTGATGTATGTGAGAGCATTCTCCCAACTACCAGGGGGGTAGTGATTTTAGTAGATATTGTAAACTAAGTCTGTTTGGATTTGATGAACACTTCTACAAGAATAAGCTCATTGCTTTCAGCAAAACTGGGGAGCACTATTTAACTGTCAAAAGCAGCACGTAGCAAGGGGAACCACCACCCAGCGTAAGTGTGTATCTAATGTGGTACAGTCAGCTTTGAGCACTTTATGCTATTGATCTGCTCTGTATTTCCCATTCATTAAGTGAAGCCTTTCTAGGAATAAAAGTCTCAGCATTACTTGTCTCTGTTTCTGTGTTTGACAAATCATTACAATAGAGATAGGAAGTCCAGTGCAAAAAGACCAGAAGTCAGGAAAGGTGAGTTGAAGGACTGCTCCTACCACATGTCCTGTGCTTTCGGTCTACAGGAAGGGGCAAGTAAGGAGGCAGGCTTAGCCTCAAGCCCTGAAGTTCAGCAGAATTTCTACAGTCAAGCAGGAGTTAGGAGTCAAAAGTGCATCTACACGTGTGCCATACTGAGCAGTCGTTATTGGGACTGGGCAGTCCCAACGCCGCATGGGCAGTTTCCAATGCTACTGCACAGTAGCATTGGCATCACGGTTCGTGCCCGCTGATACTACGTCACCATAGCGATGAGATATGATAATGTAGCATCTCATGTAGCTGTGCCCAAACTTAGGGGTTTTCAATGCAGATGGCCAGTTGGCACATGCTTGATAATGACCTTATGGTAAAACCTAACTTTCAGTGCAGGCTCTGTTGTTGTGTGCCTTGGTCTGATGCATCACAGCTATAGCCTGCTTCTGACTCTAGGTTCAGAAAAATATATATAATATGACCATATGCATAGTAGAGACACTGTCCCTCTATGATTGATTTATATTAAAGTATCTGTGTCCTTAATATGCCAGCACTCTTTCTAAAGGCAATGTCTATCTCTGGTGATACTTCTAGATTATTCTATATGTTCAAGATCTGTTTGTAGCATAAATCTGCCAATTTTGTGCCACAGAAATTCAGTGAAGTGTGGAAACTGAAAGGTACTATGTTATAGCTAGAAGAACATTTTGCATAGTAATCACCTTCAGGAACAGAAATATCAGGTAAATATGACCTAGTATAAAGGATTGTGAAACCCACAAGTAAACTAAATTGTTGCAAAAAAGTAAACTAAATTAAGTCTGTTCAATTGTTATTGATGAGTTGGTTTATCATTGATTGTTGAAGGATTGCAAGTGATGAATCCTTTAAAAAGTTATCAGAAGTAACAATGGGAAAATGAAGCTTTATATCAGATGTTATAGAGATCTAATTGTTTATATACAATAAATTAAACTGATTTGTTCTTTAAATTTTTGTTGGTGTCACAATCCATAACACAAAATGACTGATTAATGAATGGATTAGACTTGACAATATAGCACCTTATTTTTTCAGATCAGTGCCCTGAACATTACTTATTAAACTTATTCAGCTCAGCTTTGCTTTTCACATTATTAAATTACCATTCATTTAGAGTCCTGCTGGAGCTAATATACTACATAAAGTAGCTTGTAGATCTTTGTTAAATAATTATTCATTATTCATCTATTTTTATTCTTGCTATTTTCTCATCAACAGTTGTTTTTTTAAATTCTCAGCTTCAAACCATTTGTTTAGTCTGGCCAACCTATTTGAATCAAGATCTAAATCACTGAATTATTAGGTTTATTTCTCCTCTTATTTCTCATTTACACTAATGAACAGTTAAACCAAAGAAGTTAAAACACCCCAAAATAGTGTGAGATGAGCACATTTTCTTTTTTAACTTTATTTAATAACAAATCCAACTTATCAAATAACAAATTTAACATTTAAAAATATCTCCAATCCCCTAAAATATACATAAAGACAGAAATTATCTTCCATCACCAGTGCTCTCTTAACCCAAGTCAGTGTCCACAGGACTCTCTCTTCCTTTCCATCTCGGACAGTTCCTGTATCTTTCAGTCAATGTTAAGTTTTTGCGTTTTAATCTCTCCATATTATAATTCACCCCCTCCTTTTCTTCAGACTATCCATAATAAAATCTATATCTTCTACTCATCTCTGCTTTTAAATTCTGAACTTATTCCAAATTTGTTCTTAATTACTAAAACTTGCATTTTCCTACAATATTCAAAGAAGTGTTTCAAACTTTCTGGTTTAGAGGCAGGAAAAGATCCTTTCTTAGCAGACTTCAAGAATTTCCACAAAGCTTCTAAGCGAGTATCTGTTTTTGTTCTCTCCTTATCAAGAACACTGACTTGATAAGATTATTTTTCCATTACTAAAATATCTTGAAAGTTTGAAACCTGTCAGTAATTTTAGAGGTCTCTCTTAAGCTTTTGCAAATTTACTTCTTGCAGCTAGTAGAAGATGAGAGATCAATTCCTTATGAATCTTATAAGTTTCCAGAGTTCTCAGGAAAGAACACTAATGAAGAACCTGATAGCTCACATCCTGTTATTTCCCTTACCATGTCCTCAACCTTCTTCTAGAACAGACTGATTCTGGGACATGTCCAACATATGTAGTAGAATCCTCCCAACTGATCACACTCCCACCCAACATTTTCCTTTTCCTGTACCATAAATATGTTTAATTTTAAATGGCGTGAGCTAGCATCTATATATATGCTGTGACTTCAATGAGCTAAGAAGATTAGTAGGAGAGGCATTGGAGTCTCAGAGCTTCAATGAGATGGGAGTCCAAGAAGGGTGGTTGTTCCTCAAGGAGACAATCGTCCGAGCTCAAAAGGAGTCAGTCCTAATGCGTACCAAGTGGGGCAGGAGTGCTAAAAAGCCCTCATGGCTCGGCAAATGCATTCAGGAACAGGGATGCCCGAGGGCAAAAAAGGAGGTGTACAAGCAGTGGAAGCAAGGGGCTATCTCACCAAGGAGGATTACATCTTCATTGCTCGTCACTGCAGGGAGGCTGTTAGGAAGGCCAAGGCAGAGATGGAGCTAGGGCTAGCGACCAGAATTAGAGATAACAATACTTTTTTTTCAAATACATAGGGAGTAAGAAGAAGGCATGGGGTAACATAGGGCCCCTACAGGACAGGTTTGGCAATCTGGTGATTGCAGCAAATGAAAAAGCTGACCTCTTTAATGAATTTTTTGCTTTCATATTTCTGAACAGGGACCGGGACATCTCCCCCACTAGGATTACGGACAGACCCAGGGGAGGCACCACCATGCCTAGGGTCAGGGACAACCTAGTTAGGGAACTTTTGGAGGGGCTGGACGTGTTTAAATCAGCAGGTTCAGATGCTCTTCACCTGAGGGTGCTGAGGGAATTGGCGGGGGTCATAGCAGGGCCCCTGGCACAGCTTTATGAGCATTCATGGGGTTCTGGCCAGGTACTAGAGAATTGGAAAAGGGCCAATGTGCTCCGCATTTACAAGAAGGGGAGGAAAGAGGACCCTGGCAATTATAGGCCAGTCAGTGTTACCTAGGACCAAGGGAAGACCTTTGAGAAAATTATCAAGGAACACATCTGCAAGGGCCCAGCAGGGGAGGTAATGCTCAGGGGCAACCAATATGGGTTCATTAGGGGAAGATTCTGCCTGACTAACCTGGTTTCCTTTTATGATCAGGTCACAGAGTCACCTGCATTCTCTTAAAAAACCTCGGTGACTGTTGCATTTATACCTACACAGCCAGATGGGTGGCAAATTGGCTCGATGGTAACAGCCAGAGAGTGGTGGTGGACGGGTCATTTTCAGCCTGGAGGGATGTGGGCAGTGGAGTCCCCCAGGGCTCGGTTCTGGGACCTGTACTGTTCAACATTTATATCAGCGATCTGGATGTGGGTGTGGAAAACACACTGTCCAAATTTGCTGATGACGCTAAGATGTGGGGTGAGGTGGGCATGCTGGAGGGGAGGGACAGAATCCAGCTGGATCTAGACAGGTTACAGAGGTGAGCAGATGAGAATAGGATGGTATTCAATGCAGAAAAGTGCAAGGTACTGCATCTAAGGAGAAGGAACCAGCAACACACCTATAGGCTGGGGAACACCTTTCTTGTCAACACAGAGACAGAAAGCAATCTTGGAGTCATTGTTGACTCCAGGATGAACATGAGCTGCCAATGCGAGGAGGTGGTCAGTAAGGCTAACTGCACCTTGTCGTGCATCTACAGATGCATCACAAGCAGGTCTAGGGAGGTGATCCTTCCCCTCTATGCAGCATTGGTCAGACCACAGTTGGAGTACTGCGTTCAGTTCTGGGTGCCGCACTTCAAGAGGGATGTGGTTAGCTTGAGAGGGTCCAGAGGAGGGCCAATCGCATGGTCAGGGGGCAGCAGGTCAGACCCTATGAATAGAGGCTAAAGGGCCTGAATCTATTCAGCCTCCACAAGAGAAGGCTGATAGGGGATCTGGTGGCCATTTACAGACTCACCAGGTGGGGCCAGTGGAAACTGGGTGAGGCTCTGTTCCCCCCAGACACTACCAGGGGTTACTAGGAATAATGGCCACAGATTGTTAGAGAGAAGGTTCAGGCTGGACATCAGGAGGCACTACTTTATCGTTAGGGCTGCCACGCTCTGGAATGGACTCCCAAAGGAGGTGGTTCTCCTTTCCTACCTTGGGAGTCTTCAAGAGGAGGCTGGATAGATATTTGGCTGGGGTGTTATGACCCCAGCACTTGTTCCTGCCTGGGGCAGGGGGTTGGACCTGATGATCTGTTTAGGTCCCTTCTGACCCTAAGCATTATGCTACTATGATACTATGATATATAGGATTTTAACATCATTTCCTTTTAGTATTATGCAGATGGATATGTGAGGATCATTGTTGCAGATGGCCTCCCATTCTTCAGCACTAATTTCTGATCCAAAGTCAATAGCCCATTTTGTCATATGCAAAGTTTAGAAATCATTATTTTTAGGGTAACTGTTAATATCTATGAGATATACTGAGAACTTCAACATTCTTTGAAATAGACTGAGATTGAATAGACTGAAAAACTCCACTGAAATTAATAGAAGATAGGGACCAACTCCCTTCCTATGTTGCATCACTGACATTATGAGAAAGTTTGCCTGTTTCTAGACCATAAGAGCTCTGTTGGCAGTAGCTCTGGTGTCTTTAGGGTCTTCCAAGAAGACAGGTTGATAACAAAGGGCCAGACTAAGAACTAATCTTCTGACTGGGAGTTGAGCATAATATTAGCATCCTTATCCTATAAAATGCAATTGGTAAGAAGCTATCATATATGCCCTAGAACAGCGAGGGCAATGTTTTTGGTAGACACACCATAAGGTAAGCCTCACCCTTCCTCCTACCCTGAGTGCCATTCCCATTCCCTTCTCTGCCCAGTCAGTTGCTCTGTTTTCTGCTCCCTACCCTATCTGCTACTGTGTTCCCTGCTCCCTCCCCAGTGTAATGTGTGTCACGTACAGAAGTTGCCCATATCACGTGTTGTCCACCCCTGCCTTGGAAAAACATAAATTATAGCACAGATAAATGATCTCAAATATGCAAAAAAAAATGGTGAAGCAGCTAAAAGAACTCATATGCACATGGCAGTCTGGCAAGAAATAAGATGTCTGGGAAGGTTCCCACAGAATTCTGCAAATCCACATTTTGTTTTTCAATGGAGCTTAGGCTACAAGGTATTAAGTAGGAATTGGCTTTATCCTGAGAGATACCATGTTTTTAGTAGTTCCTAGGTTATGGGCCATTAGTGAATGAATCTTTCTATGGGTAAAAGGAAAGAACACAATATATACAATTAAAATTAAGCTAGAAGACAGCAATGATAAACTAGGGAAGGAAGATGGGTGGATACCAAAAAATAGAGAATGAGAGCCTTTATGACAGAAGTAGTGACCAAGGATTGAGTTTAATAATATGCATGGCATTTTAAGACTGTTGCATAAAGAATATAAGAGGTTGATACCAAGCAGGAGACCATCAGTTATATGATAAAGAGCACTGCAAAAGGGTGCAAAGGAATAAGTCCAAGTGTGAAGAAAAAGGGTTGATTTAGTGAAAACTATAAACAAACCATTAATGATAAATGGTTGGCAGTATTCACAGGAGGATTTGGGGGGCAAGAACTGTAGGAATGCCTTCAGAACTGGAGTCATTTTCACATTTAGAAATATAAGCCAAAAAATGCCAAAAGATCAGTGAAACAACGTAAGAGACAATACTTCCATGGCTTGGTGGAGATGATGGAGCAGGGTAAAAGTACTTATTGGTTAAGTGCAGATATTTGGGGAGAGGTTAGAATGTATTAAAAATGGCCACCTGATCTAAGGTAAGTCAGGATGGTGGGGACTAGCAGGGAAGAGGGGGCTGGGGGGCAAGCAGGCTTCAGGTGGGATTGGGGGACTGCAGGGGGAATGGGGGAGCAAGCAGGATCTGTGGGAGTGACTGGGGGAATTGAGAGTTCAGGTGGCATCCACAGAGGATCATGGGCCAGGCAGGAAACATGGGAGTGATCAAGGTGGCAGGCAGTGTCTGCAGGAGGGATCAGGGTGATTGGGGTGGCAGGCAGGATCTGTGGGAGCAATAAGGATGGCAGAAGAGTTCCATGGAAGGGTTTGGGGGGAACAAGGGTGCAGGTGGCATTTGCAGAAGTGGCTGTGGTGGAAGCTGGGATTTTCAGGAGGGACTGGGGGGAACAAAGGTGCAGGTGGTGTCCACAGGAGGATTGGGGGGCAATTAGGATCTACAGAGGTACAGGAACAATTGAGGTGGCAGGTGGGATCTGAAGGAGTGATCGGGGGGATTGGGGGTGCAGGTAGTGTCTGTAGAAGGGATCAGGAGACAGGATCTGTGGGAGTGATCAGGAGGGATCAAGAAGATTGGGAGTTCAGATAGGATCTGCATGAGCAATCAGGAGGGGTTGGGGGGGCAGGTGGGATCCATGGGGGTTGCTAGGGTCTGGAAGGGTTTGGCAAGATCTGGGGGACTTGCAAGGTCCTCCAAAACATTTGGGGTGGGGGGGGAACAGGGGCTGTATTTAGCTCCCTAACCCCTGCCCCAGTAAACCTACCCCCTACTATCCCTCCCCCACCGATACTTACTTCCTTGGGTCCTGGCATTCAAATACTGATAAAACCTGGAGCATCTTGCAGGATGGGGGGTTTGGCAGGGTGCTAGCTGGTCCATGGGAGTGGGGGGGGGTGGGAGCGGGGACTGGGTGTTAGCTGGTCCAAGGGGTGGACGGGCCTAAAAACAGTCCAGTCCGAGGTGGCTGAGTAGGAAAACAGCAGCCCTTGGACAGAGTCCAGTGGCTGGGCAGGTAACTGTACTGAAGTTCAATTCACCGGTCTAACCTAAGTCAATTAAGTTTGAATGTATATCAATCCAGGGTTTTCTTAGATGAGGTTCTGCCATTTTAAGACTGGTCTATATGCACCAAATTTCTATACTATTACAGGTTTAGATTGCTTTCTGATCACAGAAACTGGGTCTAAGCGTAAGGTCTGCACTTGGGCAAACCAAGTTAGATAACCCCATCTAACTCCCCCTAACCTCCATAAATGTCTGTACTTAGCCACTATGTGAGGGTATGTTATAATGGTATTAATGTATGGAGGAAAGGATATCAACCACAAGTGAATTTGATAAGGGGAAAAATGGGTATCTTGTAGTTGTAAAAAATGCAACCATGTAAAGATAGGAGGAGTATTTAGTAAGTACTTGAATCATGAAATTGATAAAGGTGCTCAACAAATAGCCATTTTCAAGACATCGGAGTCACTTGCAAAAGAAACAAGCTTTGAAAGATTCAGGAGACAGTCTGAACACTTGGGAACAACAAAGCAGCAGGTGCTGACAATATTGACATGGAATTATTAAAAACAGGAGCCATAAGCCAACACAGAAACTCATTTTGTTGGTTTGAAGGTTTTGAAAAATTTCAGAGGAAGGGAAGTGGGCCAAGGTTTAAAACAAGGAGACAAAGTGTAATATAAGAATTTCAGGGCATTTTTCTCCTCATTAGAGCCTGTAAATACTCTGTCACCCACTTTTAGCTGGACTTACTCTTTTGACAGAGAAGATAGTTGGGCATTGTCAGTGTGAGTTCTGGAGTGATAGGTTCACTGTGGATAAAATATTTTTAGTTCTTCGACTACACAAAATAAGATAGGGCTACTGATAAAAACACGGATAGCCCCCCCGCCCTGAATTTAGGTATTTGTATAACATATTGTGTTGCAATGAAAGAATTTGGAATTCTTCATAAAATTATTAGGGAGGTACAATTATGTGGACTTCATTCAAAACCTAGAGTAGGAGTAAAGACTGAAATTTCTGGACAATTTGCCATCAGCATCAGCTTAAGGCAGGGGAATGTATTTTCTCTATTACTTTTTAATGTGGATCTTTCTCTAATGTGGAAAAAATGGAAGAATCTTTTCAAAATTCTCTGAATTAGTGGTACATTTAAATGGGCTACACCAACTTTATGATGATGGTTCTGCTGTCATGGTGGTGGCAGAAGACACAATATGGTAGGATGGTTAGAGATGAAGGACAAGAAAAATCAGGCTTCATATCAATGAAGATAAAATCAAATACACAGTCCTAAACCAATGAGGAGATTTTGGGAAAGCCTGCATAACTGCTGGTGACAACAGGAGTTAATAACGTAAACATTTTAAATACTTAGGAGCAGTAGTTACTAATAACAGTTCAATGAGGGAAGAAATTAAGGCATCAGTACAGAGTAAGCAATCCTAGTACTCCAAATAACCGCTGCAAGAGATGAAGCTTTGGGTATACAATATTATTAAGGCCTCTTATTTTACAAAGAAGACATAGGCAAGAGAAGGAAAAAAGAAAACTTAGTGTCTTTGAAAATAAAGTATGTAACTAGATTTTTATGTCAAGAAGGAAGAAAGATCTGCCTAACCAAGCAGAAGATGGATAGATAATATTGTGGAAGATCTCAGAAATCTTAATATGAATTACCAACATAAATAAAAAATGCCCTTGACAGAAAGTGGTCAGAATTAGTTCATAGAGCAAGGAGCTCAAGGGTCTATCAGACCAGGGAGCAATGGGGAGCAAGCAGTATAGGGGGCTGATTTTTCTAGACAGCTTTAAACATTTCAACCACAGTATTTCCTAATATAACTACATCATATGATTTATCCTGTCACAAAATTTAAGTCATCCCTAAATGGACTGGCTATATGTGAATCAGGATGTCTCCCTGGTTATTTGTGTATTGTACTGCCCTGAAATGTATTAAATGCAAAGTGAAAATGTTCTATTTGAATGTCAAGGCAAGGCTATAATTTCTTTTCTGGATCTCAAGTGCTTACTGAATACTTTGTTTAATATTGATGTTATCAAAAGGCTTTACCAGGCCATGTAGAAGATTTACCCAGCTGTTCCACTGGAAGAGAAATTATGGCAGAACAGTGATTGATAGAAAATGTTATTAAGAAGATGTGTTAGTAGCTTCCATGTTAGTACTTATCTTTTTTTCTTTAAATTGTAAAAGGAACTGTGATGTTTCCTGCTTAAAATTCTCAAAAAAAAATCTATGTCAGATATTGTACAGATAGACTGTGGCAGCAGAATTTATTTTTCCTACAAGCAAAAGGATTTTCCAAAGCTGTTTTTGAGCTGGGGCCTCAGGTAAGATAATGCTCATTATCAAAGTTAAAAAAAAAAAATTGATACATCCTCATCTCAAAAGAGGCTTATCTTGGAAACCTGAAAGTGAATTTTGCATGTGTTTGTTGTTTGTGTTTTGTCTTTTTTAAACAAATTGTGAAGGTATAGCTTTCAGGGCCAGTTCTCCAATGGAGAATGTGTAGGAAGGTATTAGTAAACTAGAAATGTTAAAAGACACTTTCAGGCATCAAAACTACATCTGCTTTCCAAGTCACAAATTCAGAGCAGTGTGTGAAGGGGAAATTAAATGAACAAAAGCTTAGCCCTAGCTGTAAAACCATTCATTTCACTGGAGTCAACTGATACCTTTGCAGGTGTTTGCCATAATGTAAACCACAAGTTTACTCCACTGTTCTGGAGTATCTGGACAAAAGTAGCGGGTAACTCAAGTTGATTGGCAATCAGTTAACTCAAGCTCAGAGCAAAAGCTAGCCTTGGTATATGCTGGAAGATTAATTCTCCTTCTATTTACTTCAGTTATTTCCCCACTGGAGTACACAACTACAATTGAAAGACATGGTATCTGCCAATTAAAAAACTGAACATGACTCAGAAAAGCAGTTTCTCCCTGGTATTGTAGTTTTTTCACATCAAAAGCCACTACAAGAATGTTTTCTTATAGCATGTTACCCACATCTTGATAGTTTAATTTTTTGACAGATGGTTTAAATCACAGACACTGAACAGTCCTTTTTGCACTGAGATAGCTTAAATTATTGTCCTGGAACAGGCAAAGATCTTAACTGTATGACCACCAGACGTGAAGAACAAGCCATGATGATTTTCTTGACAAAACATATTTATGGTAAGAGCCACTCTGTAGTTCTGCAGTTTATGAATTACTGCACTGTTTCAATGGTTACCTCTGTCCTCAACACAAGGTCAACTAATATCATGAATGTTAAAATTACAATTCCAAAATAAATATAACTACTGGATATATTCATGTTCCCACCCCATATCACTGAACTCAATTATTTTGCCTGAAATACTAAGGGAGTTCAAATAGATTAAGTTCTACTCCTGGTTAAAACAAAATCCTACCCCCAAATGTGCTTTTGCTTAAATTTTGTGTTACTCTTTTAAGAGAGTTCCTATTAGGAAAAAGTGACTTTTTAATAGTCGCATTGCAGGTTCCATATATATTTGTGTCAATGATTTCTACATCAAATACCAGATTCTTGACCCAGCTAAATTCACCTTGCATCACCAAGGTGTTTCTTGGTGATATTAAACCTGCCCTACATAAACATTTTTCCATCACAGGAGAATCCTAGTCTGGTGAAAGTTTTAATTCAGCACTTCTTCCTTATCCATTAATGCAGTCAGAAGGTTAGGCCAACTGGGGATACAAAGGCCATCTTGGGAATGAAATAAAGTAGGGCCAGGCTATGGTCTCCTAATCCTCAATCCTAATATATAGCAGCCCTGTGGGTATTCTGGTTTATGCTCAAACCTGGCTCAGCTCTGGGCCAATAAACATCAATGAAGACATCAAGATAGCTTAGAGTCACCTTTGGCTCCTCTCCTTACTTGTGCTAAGCAGGAGTTTAGGACAGCAGAGAAAGATGTCTTAAATATACTTAGTCTACAAGGAAGCTGACAGTTTTTCTTTTTGTCAAACTTACAAACTCACCTTGGCTCTGAGAGTCTTGCTGTGTCCTTTCCTACACTCTGATAAATTAGATTTTTCAGGCCAAATGTTGAACTCAGCTCCACCTGTGTAAACCGTGGTCTTAAAACTGTGCCTTAATGACACATGGTCTCAGTTCACTGCATTGATGTATTGGGTTAGAACTTAGTAAATATTTTTTATAAGGATTCACAAAAAGGAAGAAAAGCCTGCTTTTACTCTCAGTTGTGTTGATTCAAGACAAAATTGCAATCACTACAAAATGCGTGTGTAATTAGAGTACTCAAAATGAAGCAGATCTGCTAATGTTGAGCCCCAGCTCAAGTCTGGGATCGTGCCCGGTATGCAAAGGCCAATAAAGATACCAGGGGTGAAAGTATAAAGAAGGTTTATTGCTAGCAATAAAAGGTGCAAGCGGAATAATTTCACATAACAAGCACACAGATTTCTAATTCTAAGCATCTTTTATACAGGAGTTTTTGGACCTTCATAAGTATCCTTGTTTGCTGATTGGTTATAAAGGAGTGACACAAGGAGTTCTTTACTGAGCATGTCTCTATACCTGTGTTTTAGCTATGTATCTCATTTACATACATGTATGTTTCATTAGCATACTTTTTCCCCTCCTAGGGGCGTGATTTTTAGTATTTTAATGAGCTCTTTGACCCAGTACTCTGATCCTGCTTTTGTTTTCAAGCCTCCTTTATCTAAGACTGTCTCCTCCTTATCATTGCAGATGGGCATTTGTCACATAACATTCACTTTTGCTTGGGCTTTGCATAGTAGTTTCTAGGTCACTCCTTACACTAACAGTAATGGAAACACAGTTCAGGGGTGATAGTAGAACACTTGTCAGAGGCTCCTGCACCAGAAACTTCCTTTTACTTTTTGAACTGAGAATTAATCTTTGGTTTGGGGAGGGGGGTCCCTTTTGTTACCTTTCTCCTTTTCAACCACAGTTGATGTTTATGTCCTGATTTATGACGTCAGACTGGCTGCAAATCAAACTTGCTTTTTCACAGCTGTCAAGATACATCAAGCTTTCACTCTGTTATTTGGATTCTTGTTAAACTGAAAGCAGTCAGACTTGCTGGTTTTCCAGTCTTTGAATATGAGGTAGTATTATCAAAGCAGCCTTCAGACATTTACCTGGAGACACTGGGTCAGATTTTCAGCTATTGCAAATTGACATAGCTTCATTGGCTTCAGGGAAGTTATGCTGATTTATCCCAACTGCAAATTTGGCTTAGCATATCATGGAGGTCAGTGTGTGAGCTCCTTTCTCCATGGTGATCATTTAAAAGTGTGGTGCTCAGTAGTACATCTTTTACTTGCACCCCTGTAACAAGCACACATGTGGTGTTTGCTCTTTCTGATGAAGCTGTAATCATGATCTTTCATCCTCTAATGGAATTTCACCTTCCTAGAACTGACAGGACTAGCTAACTTGACATGGTAAGGCAAGCTTGAAGATGCTCTTTTCGTATTACAATGCACAAGAGATACTGACATGTATGCAGACCTTGGGAAGGAACCCAAAACATTTCCTTGGGGAAAGAGAGAAGGAAAGGAACCCAATTAAAAGTGTCAAGAAAAAGGTCAATGAATAAGCAATAAACTGCTTATCACTGTTCCTTTGCTTTCTAATAATAGATTAAAACCTTATTTGATGCGTCTCTTTTAGATCAATCCCAGTTCAACCTCTGCAGCATATCCTTTAACTTCTAATGCATTTTTAAATAGGATTTTCTCTCTCCTGCTACAGCTGTTTCATGTATCCTTATACTCTGTCACAGTTTGAGACCTTTGGTATCCTTCATTAGGGAACTGATCAGCCAACTGCTGAACACCTTCTACTCCTGCTGATTTTAGTTTGAGTTCAACATGTTCTGCAGAAAAAGCATTTTCAGTGTGTAATAATTCATAAACTGTAAATGCATATAAAAGTTAGTTTAAAATGAGACAAACTGAAACAGTCTTTGACTTCACATGCAGTTCTACTATCAACAGCAAGTCGTAAGATTTTCCTACATTTGCTTTTGATGTTGACTGATTATTTTCTAAGACTTAAAATCAAATTTAAAAAGAAACATAAGAGGCACCATTAAAGAGGAATTTCATATACTGTAAAGTATTGTTTGTCTGTGTTCTTGTTTTATTAATTAAGCAAGCTAGCATTGTGTTAGTAGACAGATTCTTACGGTCAGAATCCATTTGCAGTTGCACCTGAGGACAGAGATAGGTCTACAGCGCCTTATCACTGAGTGTCATGGCAAAAGCTGTGCTAATACACTAATGCATAGTAGAATTTGTCTACTGTGCATTAAGCATCGCAAGACCCATACCACCCCAGCTTCAGTGGCCACCAATGCAAACAATAAAACACTTTTCACCAGTGTCCTAAATCAAAGGTTTCAAAAAGTGATGCCCACTCAGCTATTCAGGTTCTTACTCAGATTTTTCCATTCTTCCCTACATTCATCTTAAAGGTCAGCCTTCGACTTCAGCTAAATTGAATGTTTTTTCCACTGCTATTAGCAACATCATTTTTCCAGACATTGTCAATGGGTGCAAGATGATGCTCCATATATTTGTATTCCTTTACAATATCATGTTTCCAAGGTAACTGCACCCAAGAGATCCACTAATAGCTAAAAGTGGAAAATAATATAACTTCCATTTTAAATTACTTTCTTGCAGGGGGAAAGGAGTTGTTTTCCAACAAAGTTTTTCTTTCATAACCTTGTTGCACTCTCTAACAAAGTCAGAGAACTCAGAATTTAATGTTGGGGCATTATATGTAGTCTCCTTGGCAACAGATAGAAATGACATATATTATAGAAGTGTATTATATTATAGTGCTGTTAGCTTAAACAAAGGACACTGGATAAGACTTTTAATTGTTTTTGGGGGTGGTCAAACTCCTACCCATAGCAATGAGATTTTTGCCCAGTAGTCAAACAAACTTCTACTGAAAATGTTAACATTTGTGAATGATTTGTTATTTTTTCAAAATGTTAACATTTTGGTAAGAAATCATGAAAACTAAACTAGTTCAGATTAAACCCAAATAGTTTGATTCAAAAATCAAACCACAATACCTAATGGTATTTGGAGTTTGAGTGCCTTATTCATCTGTTCTCTGTGGGCTGAGATCCCTGGCTATATTACATCCCCCATGATCTATTTGTGGAAAGTGCAATTCCATGTTGCCCTTTAAGTGAAACTTGTTGCAAATTCTTCCTTTTTGATAAGGTAATATGCGATAAAACTTTTTAGACATTTGGGACCTATGCAATGATATAGATCAGCATTACATTATAAAAATAGATAAGATTTCTTACTGGAATATCATCTGAGACTCACTGTAGTATAGCGTATGAACAGGTGCTGTTTCCTAAGGATAAGATTTATGCATACACGCAAGAATTTATGCATACATATGAGGCCACAATCTTTGAAAAAATGAGATAGAATCACTATCACCAGTGAAGGAACTTCTTAAGAAGGAGTTATTTATTGCTTGGATTATCTAAAACTGGACTGGACTAAATACTGGAATATATATTATAGGGATTTATTAAGGGTAGACAAGCACAGACAGGACATAATTACATAAGTGTTTTGTCTGATTCTCTAATATATTTTATATGCAATGTGATGCAAAGGCTATACAGAATATATAACTAATATGATATTAAGAACTTCATATTTTTAGTTTCCATTTATTCCTACATATTCTGCTTGACATTTATTTGAAAACCAATAAATAGAAATAGGGATTTATCAATCTTGGAATGTTTGGTTTCTATAGGTATATGCAATGTAAGTAGGCATGTACAAAGACATATTACCCCATATTATTTAAATAAATATTTAAAGGCTGAGAAAACACTACTTTTAGTTCCTTTTATATCCTCTTCACTCTGCTCCGCTGCTTATTTACTATGTTTGTCTCAAACATAACTTTTCTACTGTGATCTTTATGACAAATATGAGCATCTGCCAAGAACCAAGCCACATGAGGCACTTTGAGAGTACTCTATAGTTCATTGTATCATAAAACAGGAAAACAAGTGACTTTTTTGGCACCTGTGCTTGGACATATAACTTGTAGCATAATTCAAAATTATGCTGACTGACTCAGCATTTTTTAAATAAATCCAATGCAACAGATCTGTCATTTAAATGTAGAAATATGTTGCTGATTCTGAGTCACTGTAAGCAGAATTTTTTTTTAACAGAGATTCATAGATGCTAGGGTCGAAAGAGACCTCACCAGATCACCGAGTCCGACCCCTTGCCTAGGCAGGAAAGAGTTCTGGGGTCAGAGGACCACAGCCAGATGCCTATCCAGCCTTCTCTTAAAGGTACGGGAGAGCGCCTCCTCCCTTGGAAGCCCATTCCAAATTTTGGCCATCCTTACCATGAAGAAGTTTTTCTTGATATCTAGCTTAAATCTGCTCCCTGTCAGTTTGTGACCATTGTTCCTTGTTACCCCAAGAGGCACCCTGGTTAACAGAGCATCTCCGATCCCTTGCTGAGTTCCCCTAATGAATTTGTAGGTGGCCATCTCTTGCAGAAGCTGAAGAGGTCCAGGTCCCTCAGTCTCTCCTCATAGGGCTTGTCCTGTAAGCCCCTAACCATACAAGTGACCCTCCTCTGGACCCTCTCAAGTCTATCAACATCCTTCTTGAAGTACCAAAACTGGATTCAGTACTCCAACTGTGGTCTGACCAATGCCTCATAGAGGGGAAGTATCACCTCCTTGGTTCTATTTGTCATACATCTGCTGATGCATGATAAAGTGCGGTTAGCTTTGCTGATAAATTCGTCACATTGACGACTCGTGTTCATCTTGGAGTCCACTATGACTCCAAGATCCCTTCCCGTTTCTGTGCTGCTGAGAGGGTCACTTCTCAGTCAGTAGGTGTGCTGGATATTTTTGCACCCTAGGTGCAGCACTCTGTACTTGCCCTTGTTGTACTGCATCCTATTGTGTACTGTCCACTTCTCTAACCTGTCCATCTGCTTGCAATCATTCCCTACCCTCTGGAGTGTGCATTTCACCCCACAATTTAGTGTTGTCCACAAACTTGGACAGAGTATACTTCACACCCACATCCAAGTCACTGATGAATATATTAAAGAGTACAGGTCCAAGGACTGAACCCTGCAGGACCCCACCACCCACATCCTTCCAGGTTGATACAAACTCATCCACTACCACTCTCTGGGTGCAACTGCTAAGCCAATTTGCCACCCACTGGACCATGTAAACATCAATGTCACAGCCTCTTAATTTATTTATGAGAATAGGATGACATACTGTATCAAAGGCCTTGTAAAGTCTAAGAAAACGACATCCTCCTCTACTCCTGCATCTAAGCATTTTGTGACCCTGTCATGAAACAAAACCAGATTGGTCAGGTATCATCTACCTGTTATGAATCCATGCTGGTTTTCCTGCTGCACTATTTTTCCCGCTGGACTCCCACAAATATGATCCTTCATAATCTTTTCAAAGACCTTTCTAAGGATGGAGGTGAGACTGACTAGCCTATAATTACTGGGATCCTCCTTCCTCCCCTTCTTGAAAATAGGGACCATATTGGCCCTCTTCCAGTCCTCCAGGACCTGACCCGAACGCCATGAGCGCTCAGACAGCCATACCAGTGGTTCTGCTACAACAGTGGCGAATTTCTTCAGTACTCTCAGATGCAGCTCATCTGGGCCTGCTGACTTGAACACATCCCGTCCATCCAAGTGACTGCACCAAGTCAGCATCGACAGTTGGTGGGCTGGTGTCCCTCTGATGCCCATCTAAGAACCTATTAGGAGACTTATCTTGAGCCTTGTTCAGGAACATGGAGGCAAAAAATTCATTGGCTAGCTCAGCCTTGTCCCCTGTCTCTGTCACTAATTGCTCCTTCTTGTTCAGTAGGGGTCCTATGATGTCCTGCACCTTCCTTTTACTCCCTACATACCTAAAAAAATACTTTTTGTTGTCTTTAATTTGTGTTGCCAGCCTCAGCTCTGTAGTTGCTTTGACTTTTCTAACTGCATCCCTGCAAGTGCAGGCCAAGTAGGTATATTCCTCCTTGGTAGCTTTCCCCTGCTTCCACCACCTATATGCCTTCTTTTGTGCCGTTAGGCTCCCCTGGATTTGCCTGTTTAGCCCAGGAAGCGTTTTGGTTCCTTTCCCTCGTACTGGGATAGTGTCGTTCTGTGCCCAAAGGATCACTTCCTTTAGAAATGACCACCCTTTCTGGACCCCCATCTCACCAATACTCTTATCTTGCAATGCGTCATTAACTAAACTCCTAAGCACACTGAAGTTAGCCTTCCTAAAGTCAAGCACTTCCAGTCTACTAGTTATCTTACCCACCCTATGCCATATGGTGAATTCGATTGATTGGTGGTCACTGTCCCCAAAGTGACCATGAATCTGCTGCTTCCATACCAGGTCCTCCCCTGCAGCCAACACCAAGTCCAGTACGGCATTCCCCTTAGTGGGACTGTATACCTCCTACATTAGGTGAAGGTCCTGCACACAGGTTAAGAACTATGTGAATGGTTGGATTTGGCTGACTGCTCCTCCCAGCAGATGTCAGGGTAGTTTAGGTCCCCCATGACAACCATATCCCTAGACTGTACGGCCTCTGAGAGCTGCCTCAGGAATTCCAAGTCTAGCTCTTCCACTTGATGTAGTGGTCTGTATCAGACCCCCACCACCAAGACCCTTTCCCCTTGACCTCTATGTATCCTAACCCACAATGACTCAACTTTCTCCTCCTCTGCTCCCATTTGGATTAGGGTATATGTATAATGTTCATTTACATAAACAGCAACCCCACCCCCTTTCCTCCCTACTCTTTACCCTGCCCCCTTTCCTCCCAACTCTGTCCCTTCTGTACAACCTGTAGCCCTCAAAGTGTACTGCCCAGTCATGGGTAGGGTCCCACCAGGTTTCCGTTAGCCCCACTAAATCAAAGTTATTATCTGCAAGCAGAAGTGTGGGTTCTTCCTGCTTGTTCCCCATGCTCCTAGTATTAGTATAGAGGCACTTGAGCCCTTTGAATGGTGCCTTTGGTGCCCCCTCCTCCCCCCGTTCTGATGCCCAAAGGGCCCCTTGGTACTTACCTTTACAGATATTTTCCTTGACAGCCTAAACAGGAATTATAGCTATGCCAGACAGAAAATAATGTATTATTAAGCATTTGCTACAAAATAAGTTGAAACACAGGTTGGTTTTGACTCATAAAGACTATTCACAGTAGGCTAGGTTTTACTACCTTTGTTCTGATTTCCTGGAGGATGACTAATATTTATGACCCAGGCTCTTGTTGGAATATGTGATAAAAGTAGTACAACAAAGTTTGAAGAAAATGATGTTATTATATTTTATATTATGATTTCTTACACTGTAAAATTTCAGAAGCTTCATAAATATATTTAGTCAGGCATAATATATAGAAGAGGAAGTTACCTCTGTGGACAAACTCTGAGGTTATACAGACACATTCCAAATTTTTCATGATATTGTAATACTTGAAAAAGTAGTGTAATATGACTATGATGTCAGAACCCTGAATATACGTATGCATTGTAGCCATAACTACTTATTTAGTTTACACACACAATGTTATTAATTACATTAACATCAAATGTTAACAGTAAAAGCCGAGCTATATAAATAAACAATAATAATAGTTAAACAATATAAGAATTAAAAGATGTACTGAGTTATTGTTATACTGAGTGATTGAGTTAATAATAATTTATCCCTAAGATGTGAAGTATGACTTGAAATAAAAAGAAAAACAGTAAGGTTCCATTGATTTAAAAATAATTTATGGTTCTTGGAATGTTTCAAAAGAAATATTGATGTTTCATGTTGAAAAATGATAATAAGGGCATTAATGTTTAGAAAAGGAAGGGGCCTTCAAAATACTATAGATAGGCAGATAAAAGATTTTTCAAGGGGGCAGGGAGGTAGGCCCAGAGTGGGATTGAAGATGGGGACAGCAGAATGAGGTGGGTTCATAGGTCTGTAGAGGATGAGAGGATTGTCTGGTTGAGGGAGAATTGAAGGGACTAAAAATAACTCAGGGTTGGGGTGGGTGGCAATAGCACAGCCCTGAGGCTGGAGTGTGTGGCTGGGCTTTCCTAGCCCTAGGGCTGCAATATGAACCTGCTTAGGCATTTGGGAGATCAAGTTAACCCTTTCCTAGATTAGGTTAACCCAGTTTTCAGTAATGCCAATACTCAACTGAACTAACTTAGACCAAGGACACCATTTTTGGGGTGATTTAAACCCTTTGAATGCCTGTACAACTGAGCATTTAGATAAATGTAACTGAGGATAAGTTGATCTAAATGTAACGCTGTATGCACCCAATGAAATTTATCTGCTGTTGTGCTTGCCATTCATTTAGCTCCATCTCTAATTTCTCATATTTTTATTTGATCAGGATGAATCTAATAATTATTAGTAATCTGTAAGTGCTATTACTTCCCAGTTGACCTCTACTCCTAGTAAATGCATTTAAAACATTGGATCTAGCGGGACTACACAAATATTTATAGTCTTGGAAATGGAAATGTAGTCAATGGTCTCTCACACTCCAGCAACCTCTACTTTTCGGAACACCCTCTTGGAGCTGTGGGCAGCTAGCCTAAATTAGAGCAGCCTTCAGGGTCCTCTAATTTATGCCAGAGATGGGATCAGTGCCAGAATGGGGAAGTGGAAAGGTTGTTTGAATCTTCTTTATATCCATTTCCCTAAAATATGCACTGTACACCTCAGGATCTGAAAAAAAGGACAAATACTTGTCATACACTGCAGCTGTTCTAATGGCTTACTAAACTGCTGTAAATACACATTATATTTCATACCTGGGGCTCGGGTTCGGGACATCACGGAGAGCATCCCAGCCTACATCTGACCTGCAGACCTGTACCCCATGGTTGTCATCCACATGTGAATGAATGACGCGGCCAGGGGAAACCCTAATCGCATTATGAGGGACTTCGAGGCTCTGGGAGCCAAGCTTAAGGAGATGGGGGTGCAGGTGGTATTCTCCTCTCTTCTGCCGATGAGTAGGCGGGGACGGCGACAGGAGGCCTGCATCGGCGAGGTCAACCAGTGCTTATGGAGTTGGTGCCGCCAGGCGGGCCTTGGGTTCCTAGATAATGACCCATGCTTTCGGGAGGGGGACTTGCTGGGGCAGGTTGGGTGTCACCTCTCTCCTAAAGGCAAGTGTGTCTTCTCTTCCAGGTTAGCTGATCTTGTACGGCGAGCTTTAAACAAGCCTCGCCGGGGGAGGGGGCCACAGGAAGACGTGGAGATACCACCCGATCAAGACAGGTGACACATGCAAGGAGTGCCCAGGTAAGAAACAGGGGTCCAGATAGTCTTCCTAATCGGGGGGGTGGCATGCGCAGCTGTGCAAGGCCTTAAATGCCTATATACCAATGCTCGTAGTATGGGGAACAAACAGGAGGAACTTGCCCTCAGAATAGCCAGTTCAAACCCAGACATA
>NW_005842149.1:523276-526422 GCF_000455745.1 Alligator sinensis | reverse complement strand
GCAGACCTCTTTAACAAATTCTTCACCTCCATTTTCTTGTGCAGGGACCAGGACTCCCCGACCAGGATTCCAGACTGACTCAGGAGAAACACCTCCAGGCCTAAGGTCGGGGAGGACCAGGTTAGAGTGCTTCTGGAGGGGCTGGACATGTTCAAATCAGCAGGTCCAGATGCCCTCCACCCCAGGGTGTTGAGAGAATTGGCAGGGGTTATTGCGGGGCCCCTGGCACGGCTTTACGAGCACTCGTGGTGCTCTAGCCAGGTGCCAGATAACTGGAAGAAAGCCAACGTGGTCTCCATCTTCAAAAAAGGGAAGAGGAAGGACCCGGGCAACTATAGGCCCGTTAGTCTTATTTCAATCCTGGGGAAACTCTTTGAGATCATCAAGGAGCACATCTGTGATGGGCCAGCAGCAGGGATGACACTCAAGGGCAACGAGCATGGTTTCATTAGGGGCAGGTCCTGCCAGACCAACCTGATTGCCTTCTACGATCAGGTCACAAAAGCATTGGACGCAGGTGTTGTGGTGGATGTAGTCCTTCTGGACTTCAGCAAGGCCTTTGACACTGTCTCCCACCCCATCCTCATTAAAAAACTAGGCGACTGTGGCATCAATGCCTACACGGTCAAATGGATTGCAAATTGGCTGAAGGGTCGTACTCAGAGGGTGGTGGTAGACAGGTCATATTCGACCTGGGGGGAAGTGGGCAGCGGAGTCCTCCAGGGCTCGGTCCTTGGGCCCGCACTGTTCAATTTCTTCATCAGCTATTTGGATGACGGGGTGAAAAGCAACCTGTTCAAATTTGCTGATGATACCAAAATTTGGGGTGAGGTGGTCACGTTAGTAGGGAGGGAAAGACTGCAGAAAGACCTGGGTAGGTTGCAGGGGCAGGCTAACAAAAACAGGAGGTGTTTCAATACTGACAAGTGCAGGGTGCTGCACTTGGGCAGTAGTAACCAGCAGCACACTTATAAGATGGGAAACTCCCTTCTTGAGAGCACAAAGGCAGAAAGGGATCTTGGAGTCATCATGGACTCCAAGATGAACATGGGCCAACAATGCAAGGTCACAGTCGGCAAGGCTAACCGGACCTTATCGTGCACCCACAGATGCATCTCAAATAGGGCCAAGGAGGTGATCCTCCCCCTCTACGTGACACTGGTCAGGCCGCAGCTGGAGTACTGTGTCCAGTTCTGGGCGCCCCACTTCAAGAGGGATGTGGGCAACATTGAGAGGGTCCAGAGGAGGGCCACCTGCATGATCCGGGGACAGCAGGGCAGAACCTACAATGAGAGGCTATGGGACCTGAACCTGTTCGGCCTTCACAAGAGAAGGCTGAGGGGGGACCTGGTGACCATCTATAAACTCAATAGGGGGGACCAGAAGGGTTTGGGGGAGACCTTGTTTCCCCTAGTGCCCCCCGGGATAACAAGGAATAACGGCCACCAGTTGTTGGAGAGTAGGTTTAGATTAGACATCCGGAAGAACTACTTCACAGTTAGGGTGGCTAGGGTCTGGAACCAACTTCCAAGGGAAGTGGTGCTGGCTCCTACCCTGGGGGTCTTTAAGAAGCGGCTTGATGCCTACCAGACTGGGGTCAGTTGAGCCCAGTTTTCCTCCTGCCCAGGCAGGGTGTCAGACTTGAAGATCTACAAGGTCCGTTCTGACTCTACTTCTATGATTCTATGATTCTATTCTATTCTATTCTATTCTATTCTATTATATTATATTATATAATTCTAAATCTACCTCACCACATAAGAAATGTCTGCCCAAAAAATCATTCCATCTTTTTACTCTTCTGTGAAATACGAAACATCATAACCAGAAGAAAATATGAGTCCAGCTTGCTTGCCACCTAACAACTTTGAGGTAAATAGACTATTCCAACTTCTCTGAGCCTAACCTGCATAAAATGAACTGTTCTAAACAGGAGATTTTACCACACCTTTAACTCTCCTATGCAATATGAACTTTCATTTCTACCCAGGAGAAATTTTACAATCTTTTCTCCTATGCCTGATAAAGGGTCTTTGTGCCCAAAAGCTTGCAATTAAAGACTTTTTTTTGTGAAAATCTAGTTGGTCTAATAAAAGACATCACCTCTATCCCAAGTTCTAATTCCTTTTGCCTCTAGACAAATATGGCTACAACCTGGATACCTAAATACACTTTAATTTTCTGACTAGTATGAGACAATTTGCCTATCACTTATGTACACTATGCTATATTTCTATAGCAAGAAAATCCTCTTATGGTATTTAGAATCTGTTTCCACTATGATTGGGTTTTGATGGACAGGTAACATAAAGTCTCTTCTAATGTCAGTAAAAGCAGTTATATTAGAAAGTAGGTATCAATTGATTAGTGCTCCTTGTTTTAATGGTATTGTCAATTAACTAAACCATCCATCTAGGTATCAGGACCAACAGTGATCTTATTGCTCATGACAGTGTGTATGAATGTTTGGTTTTAATTAGACACAACCATCCCTGATTACTTGATATTAAACACTGAAGCAATCACTGAGATACATCTTCTGTTTTTACCTTGAAGTTGGCCAAATATATAGACATGTTACATGCATAGAAGAAAGAAAATTCAGCTAATCCAGCACAGGAAGAACAATTTAGTTACAAAAACCTGCAAATCACAGAATTTTGGAGATGTTTCCCATGTTGCATACCATCAGCAATCTGTCATACCTTGTCTATGCTTCACCAAACAAATGAACACTCAAAATTCAGAAATTCTGGCTTTAGAAAGTAAAACTAGTCTTTGGAACCAGCTATTCTGTAAAATTGAAGTACCGTATGCTATACTGTATATGTAATGCACATGGAATATTGCCAGAAAAGATCATTGATTTACTTTATGATTAAAGGAAGGTCACCTGACTCAAGAATGGTCATTTTACTACACAGCTCAAGATTATGAGTTGTTATTGATAAGTGAAGTATAAAGTGTCCTTATTTTACCCTTACAACATATACCTGTTGTACAGCATACTGCTCCCAAACCAATAGATCAATGGGAAATTGCCTGGGAACTTCATGAATTCCTTTGGAGCTGACTACTGTTCAGTGAGTCATCTCTGTATAATCTATATCTCATTCTGGGATTATGCTGTCCTTGATCCACACATG
>NW_005842149.1:474499-523245 GCF_000455745.1 Alligator sinensis | reverse complement strand
CAGGAAAGTAGCCTACAGATTAAAGGCGCAATCAAACCCTGTTTCCCATAGTAGGGATTTTTTAGCTGCCTACATTTTTTCATTTTCTTTTTAAATTATTGGCTTGAGATTTTAGGTTATTATTATAATTTGCTACAGGGCAGAGTTTATGAGTATTCCATTTTAGCACATTTTGTATGGCATTAGGACATAGTCAAGCTTCAACATTTATTATCATTTATTTTCATCTAGTTTGCTGTTCTTGCTGTACATTTATGTTGGGCTAAGATCCAGTTTCCCCTTTTTCAGGGCAGTTTGGAACTGTAACTTCAGGTCTGTGAAATGAATAATGGGTTCAACATGTTTTACACTTCCCATTGGGAGCGGAGTTTTTATGAGAATTTTTGAGAAATGGGTAGTGCAGGTCAAATATGGGTACAGAGTAGAAGCACAAGCACTGTCTTAGAACACATTTGGAGATATTAGCTCTCTGCTTATACCACATGGATAGGGTAACATATAGTATGTCCTGGTGTTTCAATAGAATAAAGTATTTTTATAAAGTAATAATTCTAATAACATTATAAGTCTTGCAAAGGATAGCTGGATTCTTTGAACATATTGTTGGGAGCCTAGAACATGAATACATCCATGTAATATGCCCACTTGCATATTGCTTGTAACATATAATTCTGGAGCAGTAGCAGCTACCACAAACATCAAGTGATATTTTTTGAAGTGGCATATGTAGGGTTTTAGAGAGTTTTTTAGCTACACAATTACCATTTATCTAGAAAGCATTCAAGCCTGGGGTTTATCCTTAATTTTCAATGAGTGCTGATATGCCATGAATTTCAAAATAATCACTCTGGCATAAATATCTGGAAATAATTATGCAACAAATTAAATGCCTTTTTCTGTTTGTGAGTCATTTGTTATACCTATGAATAGACTCATTGTTTGTAAAAATTCACTGTCTAGTTACCAAAGAAATGTCAGTATAGGTTCACTCTTGCTATTTGTTTTTTTGCTTTCTGTAATGTATAAGTAGTCAATTAAGAATCACTTATTATTTCTGGTCCATAACCAAATCACTGAATTTTTTTGAACTGGAGAATGACAAATGGCAAATAGTATACAACATGGTTTAAGTATGCATATTTAGGTGACTGAAGATTCCTGCTAAATTCTTAACATTTTTTTGATTCACAAAATAAAATTTACTCTTGTACAAGCTCATGAATAATGCATTATATGCGGACATGGTGAGTAGCAGCAGAAAAAACTCACTGTGTACTATTTATGTACTTAAGTCATTTTATGTACTATTTAGCTGGCTCTAGTTGCCACCTTGCACTATGGAGAAGTATAACATAGAACAGAGGATTCAAGAATTATTATTTTGATCATATATTTGAAGAATCCTTGAACAGTCTAAATTAGAATCCCAATTTGATTTGGGATTCCAAAGAATTAGGCTCAGGAAGAAGCAAAAGTTATACATAGGAAACAAAAAAATCAGCCCTAATGGCACAAATCCAAAGGTGCCAAGCATTAGCTTTTTCTCTTAATGTCATTCAGGAATATTAGGTATAATTATAACAAATGTTCACTTGGTTTTAATGAAATTAATCTGACATTCTAATCATTATTCTTCACTGGGTTTTGCATACAGAGCATAGATTATTCATTTTAATTTTAAATTATCTTTCCAAAGCACCACTTAGAAAAGATTGATATAAACCATATTCCAAAAGCTTTTCATTCAAAATAAAATAAACAGTAAGTAAAACCTACTGATAATTTACACGTAACAATCTCCTTGGGCATCATGGAAATGAGAAGGAATTATTGGTAATTTTAACTTTTCACCAATAGGTGGCACTAAGCAATTTCAACATTTCTTACTAAATGAACCCTTTCTGGGCCAGATTCTCAGCTCAGTCAAGGTAAGCTGATTTACTTTTGCTTGGCAAACAGGCTACATATGACACAGCATGTAATTTAATCTGGAGAGAGAGTGGTTTGAAAAGCTGGATTGATTCCAGTGTTGTAAAAAGGGCTCTGAGTGAGAGACTAGGTAGCTAGAGAGGGATCGAGAAAAGGAAATTGAAATTGAGTAGGAATGTTAATAATACCACAAGATCTGAGGAGTCCTATAAGGTTTAGAAAGTACTTTTTAGGACCTGTTAAATCTGCTTATACAAGAGGAAAGGGAGCAATGTGTGTTTGTTAACCTGTTAGCTAAGCATATTACCGTGGGGAAGTGTGAAGCAAGAATAAATGAAACTTGTTTGAGTTATTCCTCCAGCTCCCACTGAGAAAAGAACAGTCACTGAGGTAATACAGAGCATGGTAAAGATGGTTTACAACAAAATATTGCAGTTACAGATCATGCCATTATAGTTTAAAATGTAAGCCTTAATGTCTATACTTGAAAATGCCACACTAGATGCTCTGTGCTGGCTTGTAAAATACGAGCTGCCTTTTTCTGAATAGAACAGATGCTTTTCACTCATTTATAATACATTGCTCTAGCCTCACACAGGTTAATTATAACTTTTGAGGGCAGAAAGAAAACAATTTTTTAAAATTGCAATCAGTTTGCCTACCTGCCATCCATTCTATCTCTAGGATGGAAAACTGGTTTACTTCTTAAGAAACTAATACAACAATCACTGAAGTCAAAAGGGGGACTAACAGGGGGCACTGGATTGAGTTTTTTATGACTTTTGATGCACTCAAGCTGCCTTCAAAGGCCAATAGATAAAATCAAGATTGGCTACTTGGATACTTCCAACTTTGATGTTGTGAAACCTAAAATAGACTTCTAGCCCCAGTAGGATAATTCAGTAGGATAATTCATTGAAATGGACTTAGTTAAATCCCTGTACAGTCAATGGGGACAGCTAGGCACTTTCAAACAATTATTCAGAGTCCCTGACACTGAACAGGGAAACCTACCAAGAGGTAGCCAATGTGAAACAATAAACACAGGAGTGCCTGAACTCTTTCCTCCCTATAGCTTAGGCACCTGCATGCACCTGGGATTCAGAGCAACTCCTCCTCTTGAGACAATGCTGGTCCCCACCAGTTTATAATACCCAAGTGTTCCCCTGGGTTCTTGGCCATCTTTAGCTAGGGGATAGTTCAATCCACATCTCCCACTTTCCAAGGAAGTGCCTTACCCACTAGCTGACACTGACCAAGTGGAAAACAATGTTCATCCATTCCTGTTGAAGGTGGGTCACTGTGGAGAAAAGATTTCAAGGACAGTAAGCAAGGGGAATCCTGTTCAGTAGCCCAGTAATTAGCACATTCCCCCAGTGGGTATTGAGGGCATCTGGGTTACAGTCCTTACAGTAAAAAGGATAAATATCTTGGGAACAGGGACCAGAACTCAGTCCCCTTCTCTTCCTCTTAGCTGAGTGTACTAACTGTAAGAGTACAGAATCAGGTTCCACATTTTCTGCTCTTCTTCTGGCCCCATGAATGTTGTATTTCTTACTGCACAATCATCTAGCCTTAGCAGAAGAGTTGGAGGGCATCCCTTGTTAGATTGGTCTATATTATAGCAGTTAGGACACTCTGTCTCGAGCTGAGGAGAAATTATGCTTTCTAATTCCTGGGTGATGGCTCTAATCAGTACACTACTATATAAAAGAATGAGGGGATGGAGACAGCATTACAACACAGTTATGTGAGTCTTTTCATGAACATGTCTATGTCTTATGTGCTTTTTACTGAACTCAGTTGTATTGATCTGCGTCATGCCGGCTCTGAGTCTACCTACTTAATCAAAGAGCTAAGTAGAATTAATGTACCCTCTAACCTTCATTCTGGATTGCAGTAGAGTTTCAATAGGCACCTAACTGGTCAGACTGGTGTGCCCAAGAAGCCTAAGTTTAGCTACCTAGGCTAGGGACAGACATTCAAAAAGCTTGAATTGATTTAATCTTTGCAGGTTAGTCTAACCTGGATAGGCTAAATCACTTTGTAACTGTAAAGACATCCCAGAAATGTAAAGGAACATGCCTGAAGTGGCTCAGGCTAGAAGCTGGGGGGCGCTAAAGCAGCCCTCCCTTCCCTTGCACAGTGCTAAGTTGGGGGGGTGTGGCCAGGTCCTGACAGGGTGCTTTGATTAGGGAGGGGTTCCCTCCCCTTATGACCAGCCCAGTAGGGAATTGATAACAGTGATAACATGCTGGAGGCTGGAGGAGGAGGGGGCGGTGGCGGTGGAGGCAGTCTTTACATGGCCGGCCCCAAAGGGTGAGTGGGAGGTGAGGAAGGGCCATGTAAACACTATCTAAAATCCTTCATTATTGACGAGCAATTAGCTAGTGCTATTATAATCATATCAAGTGAACTTTCACAAACTATCCAAATCATTTCTCGAGGTCTGGTTGAAAATTCTGACAGAATTGGGGGGGAGGGGGAGTGTTGTTTATTTGATTTCTGTAAAAAGACATTTTGACAACTGTGGTTCATTCAGTGGTCCAAACTAGCTTAAAATACCTTCAAATATGCCTATACGACTGTGCAGATTGTTGAATATGAATACAGCCATGCTGTAGAGCTATAAATTTTGAAGTTCAGTTGCTTACAAGGGCTAATCAGCCTTCAGATCATAGGAACACTATGTAGCTCTTACGCAGCAAATAAATTGAGGCAGTGATATGCATGGCCTTCTAATCAAGCAATAACAATGAAGTGCAACAATCAAGTGGCTGTAGCATAGCCTGAAGTAACAACTCAAATCACACTTCTGGATATGAATGGTACCTTTCAATCAGCATATTAAACCTCAACATAAATTGTCAGACAGACACATGCAAACCTTTTTACTCGTAGTTATCAGATTTGCAGTATGTTCTCAATTAGTATTTTCTAAAATATTTTGAGCTGCTAACATGTGGGTAGGTTTTTGCTTTCCAAAATGTCAAGTGCGTATGAACTCCATTGAACCCCTAGACATGTGATGAAAATTATTTTTACTCAATGATTGCCATTTCTGTCATTTTTCATAGATGTTAGCAAATACTTAATTTGCTTCTTCAGAGTTTAAAGGGAAGGAATGAAATGTGCAAATATATTATAAGCATGAGTCTATTTCTTCTCCCACTGAAATTCAAACTCCACTTTTCTTGAGCAATTACTACAGAGCCACAATTCCTAGTGATCAGAAAATTATTTTTATTCCTGTTTAAATTTTCAGTAATAAACTGCTTAAGAACTAAGTGTTTGACCCCTTTGTTTGAATATAGTATCAAGGTAGTATAAGGTGAATGCCCCTGATGTTTTTTTCACATATAAGCAATATTAATCACAACCACTTATCAGTGAAGAAGACATTATTTCTTATAGACCATATGTATTCATATTTTTTCATGATAGCTTAAATATGGAACTAGCCTGTGCAAAAGGTGCAAAATGCCCTGGTCTGAGCTGTAGATTGTTCAACCCTAAATATTTCTTTCAGTGATATCTGTAAAGAAAACTAGAGAATGACAAATCTGAATCCCTTTGAATTGTCACTTATTTGGAGAGCAGAGCTTTAGTAGAATCTCTTTTAAGATTTTGAAATAAGTGTTTTTTCATTGCTGGCTTCCAGCTGAGCTAGAATAAGAAGTGCAGCAACACCAAGAGAATGGCTTTTATCACACTATTACTAGGCCACATCTGAAGCAGGAAAACCATGACAAAATCTATTCTAAGGACATCTGCAACCCAGTTTTGGAAATTCATGATGCTTAGATGGTTGAGATGCGTATCGGAAACTTTCAGTGTTTATCTGCTCTGGAAACACAAGCCAACATGTTTGAAGTTCACAATCTGCTAAATAAAATGCATCGCCATATCTAAAACAAGATTTTCTGAGTACATGCTAAGGGTGTATATTTGCCTTGTTAGCTTGGGAGATTAGCACCTAGTTTTCTCCTAGCTGAGAAGCAGGCCTTGCTAACTTGGGAGATCAACACCTAGTTTTGAATAATGAGGTTTAGCTAGACCGGGGCGGGCAATTATTTCAGGCAGAGGGCTGCTTACTGATGAGTTTTGGGAAGCCATCAAGGGCCACATGATAGGCAGCCAGGGGCAGATAAATATTAATTTTCAAAAAATTTTAGGGGCCCCATGGGCCAGATAGAATGGCCCCATGGGCCGCATTTTGCCCACCCCTGAGCTAGACCATATTCCTCCACAGCAAAGTCTTTCTATTACCATATCTTCCCTGTTTCTGCACTCACCAATGTATGTCTCATTCTATGTGCTTAATCAGTCCTGGATTGTTTCCTGAACCGCATGGGCAGAACCCTGTCCCCATGCCACTGTCACGAATGGGGATTTGCCTGCATGTTTCTCAGTGTAGTGGTTGCACATTAGTCATTACACACTGGCTACAAATGTAAGGGATATTACGAACAATACACTTTATATTTAACAGAAAGATATATTTCACAGAAAATAACAGAAAAAATGTGGAAGCATAAAGTTAAATATACTTAAATGGTGGATGCATTGTGCAGCTATAGGACACTACTGATGCCTACAAGAATATTTTTATAAACATCATGTAACTGTCCTCATGATCCACTATATAAATGAGTTATAACAACAGGGCTGTTGATCCTGTGATCTCAAAGTGAATAATAATAGTGAATTTTGCCTCATGATACCACTGCAAGTAGATAAAATAGATTATCTGCAAGGTAAAACAACCACAGATTATGATGCTGATCAAAAGCTTGCCAAAGCTTCCACTGTGATAGGCATTCAACATGCCCTAAGTGATATGCCCAACAATGAAGAAATGACTGCTGACTCTTGCTCCTATGTCTTTATAACAGGATCTTTTGTCTTTCTTACCACTGCCAAATTACCATTTTTTTGTATCAGCTCCTGTTCTCAACAAGATAATATTCACATGCCAGATGCTCACTCTTGCTTTTCACAGGAGTGAAAAAGAGCATTATGTATAGAGCATTATGTTTGGGCAGGTAAGGGAATAGCTTCTAAAAATCTGTTCTTCTCCAGCTTGTAGAGGGAGTGAGGAAGGCAGGAGAGAAAATCTTTATTGTCGTGCCAGGTGATTTATGTTGTACCAACTATTGAGTTAGCTCATTATAAGACCCTGAGAGACAATGGTAGCATTAAGCCTCTTAGAGTCAATCTACTTCCTGGGCTAGTCTTGAAGCAGCTCAACAAAATGTTTCCACAGGCTTGTGGCAATCCAGTCTATCCCCTATGTCAGGAAGGTCCAACTTCTAAGTGGCCAGGAGGCTGCATGCCGCACAGGCCATGATGCTGCCCAATTTTTTGATTTAGGTAGTAGGTAAAGGGGTAAAATGTTACCAAAAATTTTGTTTTAGGTACTAGGTGATTCAAGATACAGGCACAGACACTCAGTCTGCTCAGGGTATTGAATTTATTAAATATGTAAGTAGGCAATAGGGCTGTGTGAAGCTTCAGTTGCCAATTAGATTCAGAGGAGATTCAGCCCAATTCGGCGGCCAAATCTCCGAATCCAAATCAAATTAGGAGATCCATTAAAAGGTCCAAATGGAATCCAAAGCCTCCAAATTGACTTGGAAAAGGTACGGAGATTTGGATCGGCTGGGGAGAGGCAGCCACAGCTGGGTGGCTGCAGGTTCTGCCATGGCTCCTCCAGCTGTGGTTGCCTCTCCCTGGGCAGGGGAAGCTGCGGGAGAAGCCCCCATAGCTGCCCTGCCCAGCACCAACCCCCACCTAGCCCAGCCTCCCGGCACTTAAAAAAAGTCCCACACTCACCCTCTGCAGCCATGGCAATCAGGACATCTTGGGGCTTGTGGCAGAGCCCCTCCCATGCAGCACAGGGCAGTGGGGGGCAGCAGGGATCTTCTATCCCCCACCTGGCACCCACACAGCAGCTGCCCCATGACATGGGAGCAGCGTGGTGTAAAGACAAAGTACAAAGTTGAGACACCAGACTGGCTACCAAGATGACAACTTAGCATGCTTGAATCCCAGAGCATTCTCAGAGCCTGATCAAGTCTCAAGACTTGCTCTGAGAGTTGCTCTCAAGACTATAGATATAGATATAGATATAGATATAGATATAGATATCACCCTGGCTCACAGGGCAGGGCAGGAACCAGGCAGGGGCTGTTGTAGCTGGATGGCTGCGTGATGCACACAATAAGCATGAGACAAGTCACAGGGACCTCTGTGGCAAAACAGAATGCCACATATGAAAATATTATGATTATAGGTATCTGTATAGAGACCAATCACAAGCTGATCATGAGTTGCAAGCATGAGTACAACAATGAAAAAGTGGAAAAATACTGCAGAAGCACAAACAGAAAATGGGACTCTCTCTCTATATAGAGAGAGAGTATATATACACACACATATATTCTCTCTCTCTCTATATATATATATATACAGAGCCACATTTTCTGTTTTTGCAAAAAATGACAAAATTTGCTTATCAGCACTTCTATTTACACAAACCTGAATATTTTTCCTCTCATCCTGACTAAATGGAGACAGGAGACAAATAGGCAGCAGCTCAGGAGATATCCTGCATCCTTACCTTACTATTGAATCTATTAGACTCTAATCAGTACGCACTCAGCATTTAACTAGAAATGTTCCTGTGTAATACTGCTTTGGAAAGAACCAACTGGAAAGCTATCCAGTGTAACACAATGGGTTACAATTATTGCTTAAATGTTGATGCGTTTCAGGGAGGGTTACTAGCAACCTATACGCCATCTGAAATACAGGGCATGGCAGAGAATAACCCGGGAAATCCAGTAATAGAAGAAAACTCAGTCGTCAGTATCTGAGTGAGTTCCTGTCAGTCACGCTTGTCTGTGCCTCCTGCAGGAGAGGGAATATTTGCTCAGACTCTCATATTTATTTGCCTGTCATGCTTGTTTTGATATTCAGCTGACAATCTGCACAGAATGACTGACACAAGCAAATGCTGACGGGTGTCAGCAGTGAAATGAGATGACGACTGATTGTATTACCATTTTAAATGCCCTGTCTTACTCTGCTGAGTATTATGATTTTGCTCTTCCCTTACCTGTCATGCTTGATTAACTAGTTCCCACTGTAGACTTGTGATGGTTCAAGTTGTACTCAGCCCTCCATTTAGCATGACAACTGCTGTTTCCTCATATTACAGCAACAATCTGCTTTCCTTTCCCTTTTCTTCTAGAACCCTTATATTAAAGTTCTTTAATTTAAGTTTAAAACCCACTTTTCTTTAGCAATTATTACAGAGCCACAATTCCTAGTGATCAGAATATGATTTTTATTCCTATTTAAAGTGTTAGTAATAAACTGCTTAAGGAACTAAAAATTTGACCCCTACGGTCTAGCTGAACCTTCTTTAATAAAGAAGGTCATTGGTGTTTGTGTGCATGTGTATGTGTGTGCGCGCACACATGTGCACACACGCACGTCATACTCTGCCAAACTGTATCTGCCTGAGAACTAGGAAGTCATTTGCTGTTATCTGTGTATTAAACAGGAGAACAGAGCATGCTTTGAGAACAGCCCTTAAACTAGCACACTAAAACAGGAATATTTTTTTTTTGGGGGGGGGGGGGTTGCTGAGTGTTCAAAGGTTTCTTTGAGAAAAAAAAAGCAGGTCATAATATATCAGTCTATAATACTCATCAGGGTTTAGACATCAGGCTACCAATATCTAAATATTGCCTGCAGCAGAGGTAAAAGAATTGTCTCTCTTTGCATGTATAATTTTATAGAATGACAGAAAAATTGAACAGTATCTTCAAACACGTAATGGATAAGACTGGTAGTTTAGGTACACAGATTTTTGTTTTAAAATTCAGTGGTATGATCAGCTTCTGCAAAGGACAATCTGCTTTGGGTATGGTAATACAACCAGATGATTTTAAAATATGCATTTTAGAGGAATATTAATGATTCATTTCAAGCACAAGGTACAAAGACATTTTAACTTACCCCTTGACCATTACTGGCCAAATGCTTTGTGAGCTGTGATGTGCCAACACCCAATCCATTCAACATAGCTGGGAAAGGCAAAGGAAGGGATAGGAAAGGCAAAGGAAGGGATAGGAAAGGCAAAGGAAGGAATGGGAAGATTCTTGATGGTAACCTACCTTCCCTACAGTGTACCTGCCAATTCAGCTGCAACAATGCGGCAGGGTAAATAATCTGTTTCAAGAAAAATGGTGGGACAAGGTAACTAGGTTCCTGGGGTAGTGTAGCTCATTGCCATCCTTATTCAAGCTTTGTAGTTACTCCACAAGTGCAACTGAGACTGTAAAGTATTAAGCAATAGACCATGCTTTCCTGTTTCTTGGCACAATGTCTAATACAATGGGGACTCAATCTGTTTTTGCTATCAGAGTAACAGAATATCATCTTGAGTCCCCAGTGTTTCATGTTCATCTTTGTCATCTGATTTTCTTGATGGAACTACTGCTATCAAGGACCCTGTGACAACATCTTGCAATTTATAGGTTTTCTGCAGCTCAGTGTGCTGAATATGTCAGCTAGCATCTTCTTTTCCCCCCTACTACCTGCATTCTGTCTGTTCTGAAAATAATGTCTTTTTAAATCCCTTCCTTCAGCACATTTTAAAGGCTTAGCAGCTATGAAAATGCTTAGATATATCCCTGAGCCTGCTTAACCCAACACAAGCTCCTAATGTGTCTTATGAAACTGTGGGTGCCTTTATATGGGGGAGGGGCATTTTAATTAGACCAGCTCTCAGGAGCAGTTCTAATTAAAATACTGACTTGTCTCATGTATTTAGTATCCTACATTTTAAAATAGCTTCAAGGGTGCTTTAACTAAAGCTTGTTTGACCAGCTTTAGGTAAAGTGCCCACATGGCCATTTTGAAACATGGGATGCCAAATACGTGAGAGGCTGCAGCATGCTGGAGCATTGTAATTAGAACACTCCAGGAGATTCGATTAATCAAAAGTGTTAGAGCACATGTATAGGCACCCAAAGTGCAGGTATTTCAGATGGTGGTATCTTTTATATGGACCAACTATGTCATTAGGATAAAGTTAGATAAACTTTTGAATTCAAGGTATTCTCTGTCAGTTGGTCCAATAAAATATATCACCCTCATGTAGCCCAAGTGTACCCAGTGGTGTGCTGAGTCCTCCATTGACAGTGGTGGTGGCCAGGCAGGGTGCTGACAAAGGGGTCAGCTACTAGAGTGGCTTCCTCACCTCTCTATAGGGCTAGGCCAATACTTAACTATGTACCATTTATTACAAGAATAAATACAGGCGCTTAACATAAAACATAGAGTATTTACAGGGCTTAACATATAATACTATATATAATATTCCGCAGTCACATATAATACCAAATCAGAACCTAATAACTTACAACCTATACAACACAATTAACACATAAGGATATAACCCAGGTCACTTAATCATAATATTTCTTTAAACCTTCACAAATAACAGTACCAATATACACACTGAGACAATAAAAAACGTAAGCCATATAAAACCCCTTAAAGAATACCTCAAGCTATATAGCCCTTAACATGACAACCTCAAAATAGGGAGTACACTCAGCACCTCCCAAAGGGGTTTCCCTGAAGCCCCTCCCCTTTAGGGCCCTAGGATGTGGACACGCCCCTCCTGCAATGGCTCTCTCCAGTGGTGCCTTCGGCTCTCCTCAACGGCCTGGCACCCTGCACTGGGCACCCAGGGCTCGCTCTCTCTCTTGTGGGAGCCAAGCCCTTGCAGGCTCCGACCCCCTAGTCTCACACCGGGGGTTCTCCCCTTTGCTGGGACCTGCTCTGGTCACTGGGGCTCTTTTAGTTAAAAGTGGAGCTGCACTGCAGGGCTCCAGTCACTCGGCCTAGGGCCAGGGCTAACATAAGCAGTCGCAAGCTGCTTCCACGGTGGTTCTCTGTGCACTGACCTGTGCACCGGGTTAGGCCTAAGCAGCCACAAACTGCTCTCAGAGCCAGCTCTCCATGTACCGATCTGCACACTGAGTGCCCAGCCACTTGCTGGGTTCGCAGGCTCAAGCTGCTTTGAGCAGCTCCTAGAGCCTGATCCCCGTGCACTGATTTGTGCACCACTGAAACCCAAGCAGGGTCCCAAGGATGACCATTTCTGGAGCTCCTCTCTCCTCGCCATCCTTCATCATCTCTCTCCAGTCTGCTGAGCATGCTCCCCTCTAATACTCTTCAGGGGCTCCACTCCCAAAGTTCTCCGGACCTGGCTGGTGCAGTTCTGATTCAGGTCCAGGTGCTCCTTGCCCCCTCCCTTTAGAAAAGGGCAGGGCATTGCTTCTCTTGTGCTGCCTCCAGATTGGTAGGCAGGCTCCATCAATCAAACAGCAGACCCTTGATCCTGGGACTCAACCAAGCTTACCTGAAAAGGTAAGCCTGCTACACTCAGAAATCCTGGCCCCTCATATAATGTCTGGACCATCATGGCTACAAACCTACTCTAACACTACCGGTATTTCAGAACATTCCTGTCATGATTGAACTGACAGTAGTTGCTCAATACTTAAGATGCACTTAAAAAAAAAACCCCAAATAAAATATCAGGGAGGGGAAGGAGGGGATTTTTAAATGGCCAAATTAATTTATCCTCTTTGTCCTATATTACAGGTATGTTTTATCTAAAACATATGTATACTAATAATGGTAATTCATAAAATTTCCAAGGTCTCTCCCAAGCCAAGGCAGCCCAACAGGCTATTACAGAGAAGACATACCCATTTCTATAGTCGAGGGCAGAAAAGAGAATGATGTAGCTTCCATCACATCAGGTTGCTTTTTGGTTGTAGTCTTCAGCATACATCCTCAGCAAGTTTTATACTTATATTTTCTGACCACTAGTGAAATGCCCTAAACACTTTCCTCCCACATGCTTAATTTGGAATGGAAATGTGGATGATATCCATTAAGGATCCAATCCTATAAAAGTAACTCATATTTATGAGCAACCCAAACAAGCAAAATGTAAATTGTGTCATCAGGCATGTCTACACCATGGCAGCAATAAGCCTTATGTGAGCCAGATCTGAGCACATGTGATACCTACTCTAGGCTACACTCCAAACTGGGAATATGCTGGTAAATATGCATAGTCACCCCCCAGTAGCTCCTCCATTAGTGCAGACTGAGATCTTGATAACAGCCTCACCAGTGTCTCTGGGTTTCAAGCATGGGGGTGGAAGTGTGTGGCTGGGAATCCTTGGGAATGGTCCTTCTGTAGAATTGACATTTTCTGAGTTAAATTAGTTTCACTTTTTTCTAGGATCCCAGTTTGTAAGTTTATCCTTGTTAGACTCATGTTGTCTTACACATCAGTGAAATAATTCCAGAGTGCAAGTGACTCTAGTTGAAGAAATGAGGCATGTAGGAATACAGCTGGTCAAAAAGGGATAGGACAATCATGAATATTTTACCAGTATTTTCTGCTCTACTTTAAAATTAAAACTATGAAAACAACTCTATGGTCACAAGAATGGACTGGAGAGAGGGAAGGGGTTTCTAAAAGTTCCTCCTCAAAACCATTTTTAACCTGCAATAAAGAATTTAATATTGTGTTATCTTTTGAATTTCAAAATCCAGAATGTTGCTAAAATTTCAAATTCAAAAAGTTTGATCAGTTCTAATACATCATGCCCTGGCATATTAAACCAATAGCTCTGGTACTCTAGTATTCTGTCTCCAGCAGCAGACAATAGCAGAACCATAAGGAGTAAGACACAAGACTGCATTCAACTGACAAAGAATTGGAAGTGTTCTCAAATTTTTTCATATTCACATGTCATATTTCTTATACCTTTCTAATGCATTTCTGAATGGTTTCTTTATCCATGTAATTTTGAATCATCTTGAATCTTGCCTAGCTTCTGGATTAAATGATACGTTGAACAAGTTGAATTCCATACCTTTTTATGCAGTCTGGAAAGAAATATTTTAATTGTTTTAGTTATGTTGTATTTCAGTTTCATTGCATATTATTAATCCTAATATTATTAGAAAAGGGTTAATAGCTTTCAGGGTCTCTCCTAAAAACACTTTCACCTATCTGGAAATGTAGGTAAGTATACTATATCTGACTAGCTTGATTGTAAGGTTTCCCACTCACTGCTTGGATGACATTTACAGTCCTTCTCCTCTTGTTGACCTTTCCTCTCCTAAAATTATGCAAAAAGCCATATATATGCAAAAAAAATAATGTTTTCTGGTTTGGGCACAAAATCTAACTTTACAAAATATTCACCATTTTTTCCGCTGTGGTTAATGAACCTTTTAAACAAACGTTAACTAATTTTATTTATCTGGTGTTAATCAAGATACAGCAGGAGATATTTGATTCATTTGAATTAAAACTAAGTCCAACTGTGAGGCAAGATTACTCAAAACTATATGTATAGAAACTGACCAGCATTTGATAATAATTCTTGCAAGAGGACACTACTGAGCTGCAATACATTGTATTAACTTTGATACCAAGAAGCACATAATACCGAATGGATCTTTATCAATATTGGGTGCATCCACATGAGATGCTTAATGCCCATTGGACTTATTCTACTGCATATTAGCATGGCTGGCAAAAACAGTGCTAATGCACAAATGCACAGTATCTTTAGTCCAGTGGGCATTAAGCATCACCTAAAAAACATTTATCTGCACTAATGCAAAGTAGTGTTGATTTGGCACATTAATTTAGACTAAATTGAATGTCCTGTAATTAATTATGGTGCATTAATGAATGTGTAGACACGTCCATAGGCTACTAGGTGGCACAGAGAAATTGATACTTCCTGAAACCTCCCCTTACTCTTGAAATAGAGAGACGTAGTTAGCCCTGTTAGTATCAAGACAGGCACTGAGCTGTGGATCATGAAAGCTTATGCATCTCTGATTTTGTTAGTCTAAGAGATGTACCTCTACCCTGCCTTCATGCTTGAATATTTAAGTTGTCATTGTTTTCACAAATCTTCCACAGCCTAAAGGCAAGATAAAATTTTTCAAAGATTGGTGTTAATTTTCATAAATGGATTTTAAGTGGAACACCTCCATATTCCCTCTCTTTCACACACATCTATAAAAAGCAAGAATAATGTTCTGGAGTAAATTTTGCAGTTTTATGAGAATGTTTTATGCATTTGTGGGACTATTTATGGATGTGACTACTTATGCATTGTAATTTGTGACTCCAAAACTGAGGAATGTAGAACTGTGTAAGTGGTTTTCATTTGGCTGATGACAAGAAAATAGTTGTCTTGGACTGAGAAAAAGTTTTCTTGTAAAAATGTAACTTGGCATCCACAATCATCTGTTTCACTCTTGTAACCTTTCAGACAAGAATGTTGTTTTTGAGATCCAGGTAAATACCAAAGCTAAATTTGGATGCTGAAAGTGTTAGAGGACCTTTAATCAGCAAATTAGTGCACAAAGGAGATATGCAGTTTTTAATTTGTTTATCATTTTGAATATATTGTTGGAACATACTTTTGCAATTAAATATCAACTCCCATGACATTGTACTTTTTAAAAGTTTGTTGGGCAAATCTAAAGGGCATACCATAGCTTTCCCTTTCCTATACAGAGAGTAACTGTATTTAATGTTAATGAGAGTTAAGCATGGCTATGGAAAAATATTATTAATAGTTTAAATGAACATTTTACATAGCAAACATATAAGAAGAGAAATATTTATTCTGCAGTGATGTATCTGAGACAACATGTAGGCATTCTTCTTACAATTTCACATAGGATCATGATAGATAATGATCAGGTGGGCCTGCCTCCCAGACACTGGACCACACCACTGCAACCAGCTGCTGCCCCAAGCCACCACCCACTGCCTAGGCCTTATTTCCCCACCCCCCGCCGCCCCAGTCTACTGCCAGCCACTGCCACCTGCTGTCACCCACCAGACCCTGTCTGATGCAGCATGGCAAGAGTGTCCTTGGTGTCAGCTATTCTGCCCCAGCTTAAATTGCTGCTGTCTTGAGTATATGTGTAGACACTACACCTGTGAGTAGTTTACTCCAGCTCAAAGTACTCTGGAGTTTATTGTTTCAAATTAGTTGCCTGTGTAGATGCACCCAGCGAGAATGTGTCCCTAGGTGTTATGATAGGTGCACTGGGCTCCATCTGTGGCACAGTTTTAAAGTTTCCTTATATTAATGTAGGAAATGAAATCTTCCTGAAGCTAAAATGTGTCCATATGATAATTTCTATGTTCCTGAACATCTGGGAATGTTGAAGTGCTTAGTTTTCATAGAAGGCATTGAAATGAAACATTCTGACATTTCCTAAGGCAAATGTTGTTGAACTTTCTGTTCAGTCAAAATTCGCCATATTTTGACAAATTTTGAAATAGGTGAATTTCCTGCAGTTTGGACATCAGTTATCAACCCGCTTGACCAGATATTTTCTATCAAACATTTAGTATGTACTTAAATCTCTAGAATTTGTTTTAAAACATATTTTTGTCCTTGTGAAACAGTGTGCTACACCACATAGAGATATTACTTCTCTTACAGATGGCGGCTAGGCATATGCAGGAATGTGACCTGCCCTGCCCCTCAAGGCTAAGTACAGAGAGTGAAAAAGACTGAGGCTAGATCGATTCAATCTTTGCAAGTCAGTCTAAGCTGCATAGATTGAATCAATAAGCAAGAGAACAGACACTCATTTTTGATTCCAGAAATGCAGCCACATGCCTGCAGTGGCTCAGGCCAGAAGCCAGGGCTGGTGCTAGAATAGGCCTCTCTGCTCTGCTAGAGCAGACAGATTGGGTCAAGGCTAGCCTGCCCACCCTAAGAGTGGAGTGGAGGGGTTCAGGAGAGGTGCAAAGCATCTTGGGATGCTGGGGGACTGTGAGTGAACTTGAATCTGGAGGGGATCTATGACAGAAGTTCAATAAACTGATTTAACCTAAATCAGTTAGGTTTGATACTACATCCATCCAAGTTTATCTTAAACCAGTTTTGGCCATTTTGAAAGCAGATGTGAACTGAACTTGTATTGTGTTACAGATTTGAACAGGTTTCTGGTCACTTACACCAATTTATGTGTAATATTTGTCCCTAGCCTAGGTCTGGGCTACCTAAGGAGGAGGGAGATGAGAAAGGAAGGAGTGGGCTATAAAGTAAATGAACAGCTATAAAGCAGCAGTTACTCTCTTGTGTCCCGAGTGACAAGCTGGACTTGATTTCACGGACCGTACTTGCTTCAGTGAGGCCATGAGGCAAAAGCTCTCTGAACTGAAGATTAATGAAGCAGGAATTTATGAGCTGTTGGATCCCTCCTTTAGGTCATCTTAAAAGAGCTATACTCTTTGGTTTATCTGCTTTGGCCTCACTTAGTGGGGTTCCTTTACACTCCCACAGGGGAACCAGAGTTTCTATTGTGATTTGCTCTTAGTCTCAAAAAATCTCATATTTTTACTTGTGTTGCTTATAAATATTTCTAGACGGTGGGTTTTTTGGTTTGGGATCTGTTAATTGCTTTATCAGATCTCTGTACAATAATCCCATAGAGAACAGTTTCTCCAGATCAGAGCCAACTCAACACAAGCTAGAAATTCCCCAAAACACTGGGAATCCTTGGCTGCCCATTTATGACCCCTTCACAATATGGAGCCATGAAAGAGAGCCAAGGTGGACTTATAGCAATAGAAATAATTTCTTTTGAATAAGTAGTAAACTGAAATTTATACTTTGAAATTCATAAGCAAAACCATAAAGTATCTAGAGTACTATAAGGTTGCTTGGATATGAGTTAAGTCTGTGGACTGAGGACAGCATAGTATGTGCTCCAAAATAATTACGAAGCAACATTTATACTTTCCTGATAACTTAACTTATACCTATGTGATCCTTTCTTCCAATTGGTATAATCTTAGTATTTCCTCCATTGATGGTTTATGCACTTGTCAACACTAGGCTTCCAAAAAATGTAATTCAAATCAGATGGGAAAAGGTACCAGGTATATCATTCAGCCTGGAAGAGGTTAATCTAGGATTAAAATATGCTTTGTGATACAGTGTAGCTAAGACTCACTGTAATGAATCTAGATAATGATGGTCCCTTCAGTAAATAGAAGATGTACCATATCGTTTACCACATAAAGCATGTTTTATCCCCTGCATTTCTATAGTTTATGGATCTCTTAAGATCAAATAACAGTTACTGACTCTGGGTGGATTAAAGTTTAAGATTTTTCAATATGAATGATAAAAGGCTCATTTTTTCCCTTCTACAGTGAAATGTTAAAATGCTGGTAAAGGCATAAATTGTATTAAAATGGAACATTCTGTGAATAACTTAACAGTATCAAGGGAAGGCAAGAAAATAGTAGATTCATTTTCTCATTCACTTACAAAATCTATAAACTATAGACACCTCCAAGAAGTGTTAGATATCCTTTGCATTAAGAAAACGAATTGCTTTCAGATTAAGAATTAATCTGCAAGAGTTTGGCAAACTGTTAGCTACTTACCATTTTTTTTACATCTAGAAAGCAGTGAGACTGCCAGCCATTCTGCTTCTGTGATCTCATCATATTTTATGGTCTAAACATTGTCTGGACAGAGGAGAATTCAAGGCTATTTAGAAGGCAGCATTCTATAGGGCTGGCCAGAAAAGTTTCTGGCGCTCAGAAAATTTCATTTTCTTGACAGATATTTTGGTCAGAAATGGACCAGAATCAGTATATCTGACAGTTTTGGCTAACTAGAAGTTTTCCAACCCCTGCAACTACTCAGTGAAATTGATGCTCTTCTCCATATCACTGAAAATACTAGAATGTTAATGTCCTTGAACATCTGCAGGGGGTTATTGTGGCAACCAGATCTCCTTCTCAGGTGCAGACCTGCCAGCTTTTAGACATTCTGGCAGCAGGGCTAATCTGTTAATAGACTGCCCAAAATCTACCAACAAATTATTTCTAGAGTCTTCTTCATCAGGGCGTACTTACCAGGATCCCAGGCTGATTGCCTTTGGAATCCATCCCTTGATTCTGCATGAACCCAAGTTCTTTGAAATATTTCATTTGCTGGGGATGAGCATTTTTGATAAAACTTTTTACCTGGGAATATTTCTGACCTGCTCTTGGCCTTTTCTTTTCAAGTGAGTATTAAGCTGATACCTTAGCTCTGTGCTTACCTACCTCATTTTGAAGGTACAGATAGGTGTGACAATTTTTACCTGACATGGCCCCAGAAAGCATTCTACAGCTGTTACCAAATGCAAGTTGCATGGCTGCAGACTGCTTTAAAAGGGCCCAATCCCACGACAGTGTGAACCCTGATTGCATGAGGGTTCAGATGAAGATGCTCCAAAACAGAGCACCTTCATTAATTTGTGTCAGTACACGCTGGGAGCAGGGCTTGGCTGATGCGGCCAATCCCTGCTCCCAGCAGTCTTTTCAGGATGGGAGGGGGGAGAAGGTAGAAGAGGGAGGTTGGTTCTGGGGGTATCCCAGCTGGTGGATTGGAGCCTTTCCCACAGCCTGCTCCAATCCACCCCTCCCCACTCCAAAACAGCTGGGGAACCCCCAGCATGGACCTCCCTCCATGCCTACTCCCCCGCCCATCCTGAGATAGCGCTGGAGCTGTGAGAGGGGGGTAGAGCGAGGGGATATGCTTCAAATATGCAGCCTCTCTCCCTGGATTGGCTCCAGTCCCTTACCCTCCCAACCCAACAGCCAACATCTAACTCAGGAGGATGAGTCTAACCCATTGTGCTTTCTGCAAAATGCTATGAGTTAGACTGGGGAACTGTATTTCTGTCTGCACCGTGAGAGACTTCACTCCCTTTTATTGCGTCTGTTCCATACAAATTTGGTGTCCCTTTCCTTGTTAAAAATTACTGAATTGATGTTAGAGAAAGTGTTACTCCCCCTGAAGGAATGAAAATATTTCAAGTGTAAATGATTTTCCACACTCATTTGTGCTCTTTTTTCACACATTATGAACCTTTGATAGCTGGCAGGTTGGGAGATGTGTCTGTGCTTCTGGAGTTGCTGGGTTTTGGACGATGAGATGTAAAGTCAGTCACACCTATTTCTGTTCTCTAAAATATCTTGTAACAATTTTTGTAATGTGTTATTCTAGGGCACAAGCTGATAAGATAAGGAATGGTACCATGCAGAACAAACATCACGCAATGAGAACTTAATAAACTGCAATACAGCAAAAGTACTGTATTGCAGTTTATTAACTGGTCATTAACTGGAAGGTTTCAAAGAAAAGTTAAGCTTGAAAATATGTTTTGTAAGAAAAGGAATAAAGAGATATCTTTGATTTTAAGGGCTTTGCATGGGGGTTAAGCAATAATTTGGTCCATGTTATATATCAGAAAAAAATCCTGCAGATGGGGAAACCATCTCAAAGTGATTTAGTCAAACACATTCCTTTCAGTCAATGAGAGCTTTCCTGAGCAAGTCTTGGATTAAAAGTCGCCTGAAGACCATATCTGATGCAGTATAGAGATCAGTCCTTGAAGAATAAAGCAAGTAAGTGAAGGAGAATATGTAAGATTTTTCAAAGACTTCTGACTTGCACAGTAGAGCTGGATCTGAAAAAAACATACACTGTACTGGGCTTCTTAAGTGGTACGGCACAGAAACACAGCTAAAGGTATAAGGAAAACTTCTGTGCTCCTCGGATTGTGGGTTTCAGTCTCTTCTAATAAATAACATTGTACAGCCTACAAAAGCTGAATAAAAATGCAAAATAAAATGTGTTCTTGTTCCATACCTTTTCCCAATCCTGGCCACTCCTCCAGCACATTATTCAAATGGTAAGTGTATGGGGTGCATATGAATGATCATCTACTGCCCCCTACATTCCTGGTGGATTGATAAGTTTTCTATGAGCTATTTCTCACTCTTTTAAGATTTCTTTACATCCCAAGAGTGGCATGAATAAGGAACAAGTATAGTGGCTGCAAATACTAAAGATGTTGCCCTATTTGAATGATCCTGGAATTCAGATGGTGCAACAGAAAAACAAATAGGATGTCATTAATGGCTGTACATGCAGAATCTATATAAAACCACAAAAGTCAGATATGTAGAGCAAGTTAAAGTCAAGGAGAAAAGGAACTCAGAAGAGTGGAATTCTAAAAAAATGAGCCGATGAGGTACACTTGGAGAGTTGTGTTGCTTTTTCTGGTTCCTGTCTCAACTGTATCTGTGGGTTTGTACATCAATTAATAACAGTAAGGGTGATCATAGGATCATAGAAAAGTATGGCTCATTCTTGGGTCAGCTTTTTGCCCATTTGTCTTTCTAATAGAAACAGTCCTCTCCTTGAATCAAAAACATGCTAAAAACTTGCTTCCATGACAGGATGAAGTCTTAACAACCTTTGAACACACAAACAAGTTAAGCAATGGCTGCCTGAATTAATAGAAGACAAGAAACGTGAATTTTTCTAAATACTCATTTAAATTCACTGAGTCGGTCATGTTTCTTTGCATAATTTTGTGATGTTACTTTTAAGTGTCTTTTTGATATAATATAGCATGACACATTTATGTAACTATACATTGAAGTGCGTCCAGTATAAAAAAAACACTTCTTAGCTGGTATAAACCAGCAAAATTATGCTGCTTTCAGCAGAGCTATACAAATTCACATCAGCTGCATAACTGGCCCATAGCTTTTATTCATCCTCTGCTTTTCTGATAACAACATTATTATCTCAAAATTTTCCTCGATTAACTGTGCCATTTAGAGAACCTGGTATTTCTGAGACATTTGCAATTAGCTCATTAATAAGAACATCTGAACTTTCCATGACTTGAATGTAGAAATCATATAATTTTTAGCATTCCTTCCACTTTCCAGGACATGTAAATTTGAAGAGCATAATTCAGACAACATTACCTGTGCTCCTTGGCCAGACACCAAGCAAAAATAAAACAGCTTGGTTCGCTTCAGAGAGATATTTATGCAAATTCTCTTGTACAAAGGGAAAAAACTTAGAACATTTTCCCTAAATGAGAGCAGATAAAAATTATTACTGCTGGGGGCTGTAGTATTCTATTAAGCAGTGCTGTACTTTCACCTCTCTGCACATTAAATGTGTTCTCTCTATGGGAAGAATTACACAACCACAAGGAATAACAGTAATATCATATAAAATAATTGTTTGACATGAGGTCCCTGGTTTACAGAATTGAGTTTCTGTCAGTTTGTATAACTAATGTGCTAAAATGGTTTAAACAAAATTGACAACAATAAAGCAAAGGAAAATGTAGACATCTGGTCATCCTAAGCAATACGTTGCTGCTTATTTTAATATACACATGCCTAAGGATATGAGCACAGCCTTTTTATTTTGGTTCTTCTTTCATGCATCTCCTAGCAAATGCAGGGCAAAATCCTGAATAATTTAATCAAAGTAAGGACAAGGCACCTATACTGCCAGGCAACATCTGGCTATTGGAGATTTTGGAGGGATTAATAGGTGTGGACTGCTGTTTTCCTGCAATGAATTGGGGTATGCTCTTCATGGATTTACTGGGAGTACCTGTGGTATATCCATATTTCACCTTTCTGTGGTGCATTGGGAAAACCTGAAGAGGTCTTTGCACTAGTGTATGTGAAAATAGAGAATCCTCCCATGCTATTGCTAAATGTTGTGGGATTCAGTAGGTTTCTGCCTTCAAATGCAAGGGGTTAATGATTTAGGCCAGGATATGAAGGTACTGTCAGGCTCCATCTTGCTTGTTCCTGTTCTGTCCCTATGATGCTGTTCTTCTTGGCTGCCCAGTGAGATAGCTTCAAGAGGAAGGTGCTCTTAATCCTGTTTAGCCTGTAGCCTAGTGCTAAGACACTGCCCTGTGAGGTGGAAAAGTATGGTTCAATCAAGGGAGATGGGCCAGAATCTTGAGTCCCTCATGTGCTGGGCAGATGCCTTAACTGAGTATGAGGTAGAGACCGGCAGCAAGCCATGGTTTTGCTCATCTACAGTTTTTGGGGGTTGCAAACTATTTCTGTGCCTCCAAAGCAAATTAGAACGGTACTGGAGCATAAATGAAGTTAGACACTTCTGTGGCCATATTGATCAGAAAACTCATAGTAGGGTACACATTTAAAATGCCTTTATATGCAGGACAAAGTAGAATGTCTTCTAATGAATTAGATGCCACTTACAATTTTTCACTACCGCTAAGATGGGTAAACTCAGTGATACTTAGATATCTAAACACTAGAACAGGATCTGGTCCATAGCATACAGTAATTTCAGTGGGTGCATTTATAAAAGATGCTTAATGCACAAAAGACTAATTCTACTGCACATTAGCACACTGGCAAAAACCATTCTAATGTAGAATAGATTTAACCTAATGCACATTAATGTCACTTAAAACCCAGTGCTCATCTGGGTTAATGTGCAGTAGTGCCAATTATGGCACATTAAGTTAATATCTGTTATTACTAGGGTTTCACCGACAAGGATTTTTTTGGCAAAAATGATGGTTGATTATTAACCAGACATATTGGCTGATACCAATCTGATTCCCATTATGCAGCCCAGGAGCTTGGAGAGCATCATCCAGCTGGTAAGTCTTTGGGGGGGGGGGAAGGGGAATGGGGGGCAGATCAAGACTCCATGGTGAAGGAGGGAGTGGGGCAGGAGCAGGTGCTATCCAGCTGAGGCAGGGCAGGGAGCAGGATAGAGCCATGGGCACCTCATGCAGGGGGCGCAGGGTGGGGTGATGAGGGAGGGGTGGCTCCGCACACTGTGCACAGCCTGGGGGGGTGCATGTGCACCCCCAGATTTCTGCATGGGGCGAGGGTGGGCTTCCCCCTGAGGCCTCTTCCCAGTGTGGGGATCTGGGCCAGGGCTGTGCTCAGGGAAGGCAGGTGTGAAGTGGACAGCACTGGCGCTGGGAGGGGGTGGGTTATGGGGTGGGCTACAGCCACCCCCAGATTCACTGTAGCCACCCTGTTGGTCCCCTTCCAGTGCCACTGCCATCTTCCCTGCCCCCACCCACCCTGAACACAGCCCTGGTCTAGCCCCCTTCTAGGAAGGGGTCAGTGCAGCCCCTGGCCCTAAGCCCATAGCAGGCAGACCACCCTCACCCCACACACATATTTGGGGGTCACATGCACCCCATGCCTACCCTGGGAGTGCACACAGTGGTGAGAGTTGCTTCCCTTCCCACCCTCTCATACCCCCAGATGAGCCACCCATGGCTCTGCCCCATGCCCTGCCGCAGCTGGGCAACACCTAGCCCTGTCCCTGCCCTTGCCCCAGCCCCATTTCCTCCCTCACAGTGGGGGCCTCATCTGCCTCCCCATGCCCCTCCTCCCCACAAACTTACTGTCCAAATGCTGCTTTCCATGCTGCCAGGCTGCACTCCTGGCCATGTGCATGCTGTGACTGTGCGCATGCATGTGGCATTTATCTGTGACATTATCAGCTACATCAGCCAAAAAAAGCAGGTTGCCAATAATGTCAATTTTCCTATTATCAGTGCTGATATGATATGGACTGATGTACCAATGCACCTCTAGCTATTACAGGTACTAAACTTAATGTGCCATAATTATGGCACGTTAAGGAATGTATAGATGCACGGAATATGATATAACAGTACTTCAAAAACATTTTTAAAGGCATTTTAATAGTTATTTTTTGCTAGCAGTATCTCCTTTTAATATTATACAAGAAGTATTAAAAGAATGATGTTCATAGTTTTGATCTTTGTTTTTTGTGTAAGTGGGAGCTGTTTGATACCCAAATGCTAATATTAGTAAATCACAATTGGACTCTGTGTAAATGGGAATGATGTATTTTTATCTTCATATTCTGCCGATTGCATTTTGCAGACCTACCACACGTCACAGCTGGACATAGTTTTCACTCCTCCTTTGCTGTCATATCTGCTCTATGCCTATCTGAAAATTGGAATAAATTACATTCACATTTTGGCATGGCTGCTGAAAGCAAGCAAAACAGTTTGTGGTGGGCAGATCCACTAGGGGCTGATACCTTATTAAAAGTGAAATCTAAAGTAAAATCTTTGAATGTTACTACCTAATAAACAGATTCAGATATAAATCCTTATGAACCCCGAGTTGAACTTACTCCCTGAGAAGTCCAATCAAATTCAATGAGATCCTAAATGAAGTAACTATTACTCAGGGCCAGTAAAAGTATTGGAATCCTGACCCTATTATGAAACTTCTCTGGAATATATTTCACCACCCTGACTGAGTACCAAACTTAGCTGAAACCAATTCATATGAGTTTGTTTAGTTATAAATTCAATAGAGACCCATTTTAATAGGAGAACATAATGTGCATAACAGTACAGTATAAGGGTATCTTTTAATGAGAAAGAAAGCTTCCAAGAAAGGATAGCTGCTGTAATTGCAAATCTGAAGGGCAACTGTTACAGGAGCTGGGGGGATAACCATCACTGGAAGGCAAGTGGGAGGGGGGAAGTGGAGGGGGGGGGAAGGGGGGGGGGGGGGGGGGGGGGGCGAGAGGGGAGGAGGGGAGTATACACTGGTTTTTGTAAAGGCCTAATTACTTGTATTTTACATAATGTTCAGCTAATTCAGAAATCTAAATGTCATATAGGGTGCTCATTATAATCACCATGGAAGGCTTTCAGCCTCTAACTTATCAACAAATTGGCAAAAGAATCATGCTTATCTGTTTCTTTCTTTGCAGATGCAATGAGCCAAATCCTCACCATTACTTACGCAAAGTCAAAGGAATTATGTCCACTTCCACCGGCTAATTATCTGGCCCAATATAGATTCTCTACATTTTTTGTTTATTTTAAATCTAAAGAACCAGTGACAATAATCTGTGATTTTCCTGCCAGTCAATAGACTGGACTTCAGCTGATGTGGAAATATCAGTAAAATGAACAGTATATTACATCATGTGAACAGGAGCAGCACACAGGGCAAGCAGTTTTCAAGCGCCTTGTTTTGTCAGTTTGCAGGTCAGTTTGCTCTCCTTTGAAGCTTGGTGTGAGGAAGCAGAGGAAAAGGAACCCTTTGGGGCCAAGGAATAGTAAACAGGACAGCTTCCAGGTGAGGTCACTAGGGAAAGTGTGCTTGGAAGAAGGTAGTAAAAGAGAAGAGGCAGATTAAGAGATCCAGGGAAATAGATGTAGGACATCACAATGCCAGAGCCACTGCCACTGCCACAGGTTTGCACCTGTGAGATTTCTGTCCAGGCAGGACTGCTCACCATCGAAGCTTTGCCCCAGATCCAGGTTTGGTGCCGTGGGGACTTGGAGGTTCCTTCTGGTGGTGGCCAGGTTGGGGAGTGCCTGCAGTGTGCACAGTGCCTCTTGGTGGTCTCTCTCAGGGAACAGGCAAGAGAGCTACAGGAGGAGGTGATGAGGCTCCAAAGTATGCTCTGCCATGAGGAGTTCATTGATTTAGTGCTGGAGGAGACCTCTGGGACTGTGGAGGAAGAACTGCCAGAGGCAGGGCTACAGAAGGGAGAGGACATGGAGAACCAGGAAGGGGGAAGCTGAAAGCTTGTGACCTCTGGCAGAAGGCAGAAATCTTCGTCTCTACCTGCAGCAGTTCATCCAGAAAATAGATATGGAGCCCTAGCAACAGAGGGCAAGGAGCACATTCCATTGGTGAAGAAGGACTGGCCAGGTTTCCCTAAGGTGGGAAGGATTGGAAACAATGCCAACAAGAAGAAGCGACAGGTGGTGGTGGTTGGAGACTTCCTTCTGCAGGGGATGGAGGGATCCATCTGCTGACCTGACCTGTTGTCTCAGGAAGCCTGCTGCTTGCCCAGATCCCGTATCCAATATGACACAGAGGGATTACCAAGACTCATCCAGCTCTCTGACTACTACTCCCTGCTGCTCATCCATGTGGGCATCAGTGATGCTGCCAGGAGAGACCCTGCACAGATCAAAAGTGGCTACAAGGCTCTGCATGCAAGAGTGAAGGGGATGGAGGATCAAGTGGTGTTCTCTTCAGTCCTTCCAGTTAAGGGAAAGGGCCCAGGCAGGAGCAGGTACATCCTGCAGATCAATGCATGGCTGCACAGGTGATGTCACCAGTAGGGCTTTGGCTTCTTTGACCATGGGATGATGTTCCAAGAAGAAGGACTGCTAGGAAGAGATGGGATCCACCTGATGAAGAGAGGGAAAAGCATCTTCTCAGACAGGTTCGCTAACTTAGTGTGGAGGGCTTTAAACTAGATTTGCTAGGGGATGGAAACGAAAGCCATGAAATAAGTGCAGAAGTGGGTGAGTAAGGAGGAAGAGTAAGCAGGAGGGGGCAACAAGGGAGGTGTTCTCATTCTTCCTGAGAAATCAGGGCAATTGACCTTAGGTGCTTGTACACAAAAGCACAGAGACTGAGAACAAGAAGGAAGAATTGAAAGTTCTTGCACAGTCAGCACTATGACATGCTTGGAATAACAGAGACTCGGTGGGATAGCTCACATGACCAGAGCACTGTATATGGGTATAAACCCAGAGCACTCCTCCAGATGGGTATAAACTGTTCAAGAAGGACAGGCAAGGGAGAATATGAGGAAGAGTTGCACTTTATGTAAAAAAGACATATGATTGCTCAGAGTTCCAGTATGAAACTGGAAATAGGCCTGTTGAAAGTCTCTGGGTTTGGGTCAGAAGAGAGAGCAACAGAGGTGATATCATGGTGGGGGTCTGCTATAGACCACCAGACCAGAAGGAAGTGGTGGATGAAACATTCTTTGAACAGCTAGTGGAAGTTTCCTGATCACAGGTCCTGGTTCTCATGGGTAACTTTAATCATGCTGATATCTACTGGGAGGGCAATACAACAGTGCATAGGAAATCCAGGAAGTTTTTGGAGGGTGTTGGGGACAATTTCCTGGTGCAAGTGCTGGAGCAGTCAACTAGGGGCTATGCTCTTCTTGACCTGCTGCTGACAAACAGGGAAGAATTGGTGGGGAATATACTAGTAGATCGCAACTTGGGCAGCAGCAACCATGAGATGATTGAGTTCAGTATCCTGAGGAAAGGAAGGATGGAAACTGGCAGAGTAAGGACCCTGGATTTCAGAAAAGCAAACTGACTCACTCAGAAAACTGATGGGGAGATCCCTGGGAGGCCAGTCTGAGGGAGAAGGGTGTCCAGGAGAGCTGGTTGTACTTTAAAGAAACCCTAATGAGGGTGCAGAAACAAACCATCCCGCTGTGCAGGAAGACTAGGATGTGTGGCAGAAGACTAGCTTGGCTTAGCAGGGAACAATTCAGTGAGCTAAAACACAAAAAGGAAGCTTACAAGAAATGGAAACTTGGACAAAAAATTAGGGAGAGGTATATGAGTATTGCTCAGGCATGCAGGGATGAAGTCAGGAAGGTCAAAGTGCAATTGGAGTTGTAGCTAGCAAGGGACATGAAGGATAACAGGAAGGGTATCTACAAGTATGTCAGCAATAAGAGGAAGATCAGGGAAACTGTACGTCCCTTTCTAAATGAGGATGGCAACTTACTGACAGATGATGCAGAAAAGACTGAAGTACTTGATGCCTTTTTTTACCTCAGTCTTCACTGGCAAGGTCAGCTCCCAGACTACTGCACTTGGGAGCACAATTTGGGAAAGAGGTGAGAAGCCAACAGTGGCAAAAGAACAGGTTAGGGACTATTTAGGAAAGCTGGACATACACAAATCCATGGGGCTAGATGGGAAGTACCCAAAGGTGCTGAGGGGGCTGGTTGATGTAACTGCAGAGCTGCTGGCCATCATCTTTGAAAACTCACAGTGATCAGGAGAGGTCCCAGATGATTGGAAAAGGGCAACTATAGTGCCCATCTTTAAGAATGGGAAAAAGGAGGAACTACAGATTGGTCTGCCTCGCCTCAGTCCCTGGAAAGGTCATGGAACAGATCCTCAAGGAATCCATTGCTAAGCACTTGGAGGAGAAGAAGGTGACTAGGAACAGTCAGCATGGATTCAGCAAGGGCAAGTCATGCCTGACCAACTTGATTGCCTGCTATGATGAGATGAACGGCTCTGTGGATGCAGGGAGACCAGTGAATGTGGTGTACCTTGATTTTAGCAAGGCTTTTGATACGGACTCCCACAACATTATCTCAGGCAAGCTAAGGAAGTACAGGCTGGATGGACTGTAAGGTGGATAGGAAACTGGCTGGATCATCAGGGTCAGAGAGTAGTAATCAATGGCTCAAGGTGTATTTGGCAGCCAGTATCAAGTAGAGTGCCCTGTGGGTCAGTCCTGAGGTGATTTTCATTCACAATCTTCATCAACAACCTGGAGGATGGCATAGAGTGCACCCTCAGCAAGTTTAAAGATGACACCAAGCTGCGGGAGAGTGGCAGATATGCTTGAGGGCAAGGCTAGGATTCAGGGCGACCTTGACAAGTTGGAGGAATGGGCCAAATAAATCTCTTGAACTTCAATAAGGACAAGTGCAAGGTCCTGCACTTAGGATGGAACAACCCCATGCACCAGTACAGGCTGGGGGCTGACTGGCTGGGAAGCAGCTCTGCAGAAAAGGACCTGGGTGTGACAGTGGACAGTAATCTGAATATGAGCCAACAGTGTTACCAAGAAAGCTAATGGCTGATCTTGTTACCAAGAAGGCTAACAGCATCCTGGACTGCATTGGTAGGAGTGTTGCCAGCAGATTGAGGGAAGTGATTATTCCATTCTATTCAGCACTGGTCAGGCCAGATCTGAAGTACTGTGTTCAGTTTTGGACCTCCCACTACAAATTGGACAGAGTCCAGCAGAGGGCAACAAAAATGGTGAGGGAGGTGGGGCTCATGGCTTATGAGGAGAGGCTGAGGGAACTAGGCTTATTTAGTCTGGAGAAGGGAAGACTGCGGGGGGATTTAATAGCAGTTTCAACTACCTGAATGGAGGTTCAAAAGAAGATGGAGCTAGAGTGTTCTCAGTGATGGCAGATGACAGAACAAGAAACAACATTTTAAAGTTGCAGCAAGGGAAGTTTAGGTTAGATATTAAGAACTTTCTCACCAGGAGGGTAGTAAAACACTGGAACAGGTTACCCAGAGAAGTTGTGGAATCTCCATCTTTGGAGGTTTTTGAGACAGGGCTGGACAAAGCCTTGGCTGGGATAAGCTAGTTGGGGATGGTCCTGTTTGAGTTGGACTAGATGACCTCCTGAGGTCCCTTCCAACCCTAATTTTCTATGATTCTATGTCTATATGTAATTAATCTTTAAATCTTCAATATATGACAATGTCATATTTTTATTTTAATATTTTTCAGATATTAGGATGGCAAAGATAATCTGTAGGTCAATGTCTGGTTAGGTTAAGGGTCTGTATGTCAAGTCTTCAAGTTCTTCAGCAGGTCATTTTCTTAGATGGAATGCAGGTTTTGGCAATTACTAGTATTAAACTAATAATGCTTATTTAAGGCTGCAACATTAGGAAGACGGAATCCTCTCCCCCTGGTTATACTCCAAGTTTGGCCTCCATGAAAAGACTGGTTAGTGGATTCATTGGCCTCAGAACTTCCTTATGAGATGGTGCACTCTTGCAAAATCCAGCTCATACTAGAACACAACAGAACCATACTGACCCCTCTACAGTAGGAACATAGAGAGCCAGTGTAGCTGTCCTCAAGTAGACATAATCAGGGCAGAATGGTAGCTATGCCACGATTATCAGTTCAGTATAGTATTCATTTTGCTTCTTCCAGAGCACAATCCCAGAAAATGGTAATATGTTATAGAAACAACTGCACACTAGGCTCTTCCACGAGCCTATGTATGATTGCAATAATCACTGAAAATATTAAGAGCAGTATTTGACAGTTACATAAAATTTCTTCCCCTTCCATATCCTCAGAAATGCAAATCATATGTTAGTAAATGTGACATACATTCATGCAGAGTTTGATGATATAATTGTATACATTTTTCTTGCCTAATTTTGAGCTGGGTCATATACCGAAATGTTGGCATAACTTCAATTTACTTAAATATAGTCAGCCTTTCACTGTAGTCAACTCATCCACTCCTTCTAGTAGGAGATATGAATGAGCAAAACTGAAAATTTTAGACAAATTTGGGGAAGACTGAGCAGCTTTCCAGTTTCTACAGCTATTACCAGATATACTATAGGTGATTCATAGATTCATAGATTCATAGATGTTAGGGTCAGAAGGGACCTCAATAGATCATCGAGTCCAACCCCCTGCATAGGCAGATCATCGAGTCCGACCCCCTGCATAGGCAGGAAAGAGTGCTGGGTCTAGATGACCCCAGCTAGATGCATATCCAACCTCCTCTTGAAGACCCCCAGGGTAGGGGAGAGCACCACCTCCCTTGGGAGCGTGTTCCAGACCTTGGCCACTCTAACTGTGAAGAAGTTCTTCCTAATGTCCAGTCTAAACTGTGAAGAAGTTCTTCCTAATGTCCAGTCTAAGTGCAGGGTGGGGGGGAACAGGAGGGGCATGGGAGGCACAGTGAGATTGGCCACCACTGAAGCTGTTGCTGGCTTCTGTGGGCAGTTGCCACTTGCACCCACCCCTGCCTCACCATCAATGTGGCTGGCAGTGTCTGCAGGCAGTCCTCACTTATCGCTTTCCACTCGCCAACCCCGCCACCATCGACACCACCAGCGGTGGCTGTAAGCAGTCTTTGCTCACCGCCACCAACACCAATGCTGGCTGCTGTGGGTGGTCCCTGCTTGCTACTGCCAACATCAATGCCAGCGGCTGCGGGCAGCCCACTCACCACCATGGAGCCCCCCCAGTCTTGGAAGGCACCAGTCGTTCATACTGTTACCTGATCATTTTTGTTTCTTTAATGAAATCTCTTGGAAAGTAAATCCCAGACACCTGACCTAAACTTTGGTTGTGTGTGTAAGACACTAAAGATTCATTTTTTGAATGTAGCAAGAACCTTTCATTCAACCAAAGTGCCCGAAGACTGGAAGAAGGCCAATGTGGTGCCTATGTTCAAGAAAGGGAGGAAAGTGGATCCGGCTAACTATAGGCCCATTAGCCTGACTTCTATCCTGGGGAATATCTTAGAAAAGTTTATTAAAGAGGCCATCCTTAATGGACTGGCCGACGACAACATCTTAAGGGATAGCCAGCACGGGTTTGTTGCGGGTAGGTCTTGCTTGACCAATCTCATTTCCTTCTACGACCAGGTGACCTATCACCTGGACAAGGGAGAAGAGATTGATGTCATATATCTTGACTTCAAAAAAGCCTTCGATCTGGTGTCCCATGATCGCCTCTTGGAGAAACTGGCCAATTGTCGCCTTGGGTCCTCCACGATCCACTGGCTGGGAAATTGGCTCCGGGGTCGGACCCAGAGGGTAGTAATCGATGGAAGTCACTCATCGTGGTGTCCTGTGACCAGTGGGGTCCCCCAAGGCTCTGTCCTTGGACCCATACTGTTCAACATCTTCATTAATGATGTGGACACTGGAGTCAGAAGCGGACTGGCCAAGTTCGCCGATGACACCAAACTTTGGGGCAAAGCATCCACACCAGAAGACAGGCAGGTTATCCAGGCTGACCTGGACAGGCTCAGCAAGTGGGCGGACAAGAATCTGATGGTGTTCAACGCCGATAATTGCAAGGTTCTCCACCTTGGGAAAAAAAACCCGCAGCATCCTTATAGGCTTGGCAGTGCTATGTTGGCTAGCACTATGGAAGAAAGAGACTTGGGGGGCATCGTTGACCACAAGATGAACATGAGCCTGCAATGTGATGCGGCGGCTAGTAAAGTGACCAAAACGCTGGCTTGCATCCATAGATGCTTCTCAAGCAAATCCCGGGACGTCATTCTCCCCCTGTACTCGGCCTTAGTGAGGCCGCAGCTGGAGTACTGTGTCCAGTTTTGGGCTCCACAATTCAAAAAGGATGTGGAGAAGCTTGAGAGAGTCCAGAGAAGAGCCACGCGCATGATCAGAGGTCAGGGAAGCAGACCCTACGATGACAGGCTGAGAGCCCTGGGGCTCTTTAGCCTGGAAAAGCGCAGGCTCAGGGGTGATCTGATGGCCGCCTATAAGTTTATCAGGGGTGACCACCAGTATCTGGGGGAACGTTTGTTCACCAGAGCACCCCAAGGGATGATGACTAGGTCGAACAGTCATAAACTACTACAAGACCGTTTCAGGCTGGACATAAGGAAGAATTTCTTTACTGTCCGAGCCCCCAAGGTCTGGAACAGCCTGCCACTGGAGGTGGTTCAAGCGCCTACATTGAACACCTTCAAGAGCAAACTGGATGCTTATCTTGCTGGGATCCTATGACCCCAGCTGGCTTCCTGCCCTTTGGGCAGGGGGCTGGACTCGATGATCTTTCGAGGTCCCTTCCAGCCCTAATGTCTATGAAATCTATGAAATCTATGAACTGCCCTTTTTCAGCAATAAATTCTCAGACACTGAAAATCTACTTTAGGTCATTTAAACTTTTTTTTCCTTTAATGTTTAGGTCATTTTATTTTTTTTTCTTTAATATACAGGTAGAGAGATGTAAATAATTGTCTCATATATTTTTTAGAATATTCCTAAAAGACCTTTTCTCCAACTTACATTCCATATACTTAATACTATTTTAAAGATTGTATCAAATCGCATTACAGATGATCTGCATTACTCTGGAGGAGACTTTGCCAAACCCTAGGGGCTAGGGCAGTCTAGCCTGTGCAGATCATCACTGATCTTGTCTTTCTCTATGCCTTTCACCAGTCCTGCTATTCATCTATTCTATCACATGTCTCAGCTGCTCCTTCTCACTATTTAGCAAATTGGAGTTCAAGAAATTGCTCCTTTTCAGCCCTCTGGGAACATCTGCCTTGTATCTTTTCACCTCAATGACCCTGTATCTCTTGTCAAATCTCATCTGGTAAGATCCTTTGTTTGTGTCTGTTAATTTTGCATCCCTTCTGTTATTAACTATAGGGCTAAATTCTTAATTTGTTCATTATTTTTCAAAAACTGACAATTGAATTTAGTAGGTCTTATATGACACGTCCTCCAGAGAGTGTCCATGGATAACATGACAATCTGGATTTCTAATGAACCCACTATGACATTTATATGAGCTGATCTATAGCATATGTTAGGATGTATATTTGTGTACCCAACTGCTTATTATTATCTTGTCATCAGATGTTGCTGCTAGGAATGTTTGTTACACTTCTTGGGTAGGTTCCTCTTTACCCCTGACAAAAATATGTGTGTGTGTGTGTGTATACACACACACACACCTGTCTTCTCACAATAAATCCTGCTTCATATATGTGTGTGTGTACACACACACACATATATATATATACACATAGACATATATACACACACACACATACACACATATATATGAAGCAGGACTTATTGTGTGTGTATACACACACACACAATATTGTGTATATATATATATAGTGTGTGTGTGTGTGTATACACACACACACACATTTTTTATACACACACATATACACACATATATGTATGAAGCAGGATTATTTTGAGAAGGCAGGTAACATCTTGTTTGGGATAGATCTTGCACCTTACAGACCTGTTCAGTCCAACATAAAGACAGTATTCAGGATTCACAAATATCTTTAAAGAGCAAAAATCATCTGCAGTATGTAGATTTCTGTTTGAAAAGAAAGAATTCTCAGTTATTCTCTTTATCTGTAATAAGCCTAGCAAAACTGTAGGTCTTGCTTACCCTTAAAGTATAAATAACTTTGGAGTCATTAAAAATAAGTTGAGATTTAACAGTCATTAAAACTGGGATAGAAGGAAAACGAAAAGATAAACTGAGAATTCATGCCCTGTATTATCAGATCAGGCAAATATTCATAGATGGTATTGAGAATAAACTTCTTCATGGATCAAAACCAAAAGATTTCTAGAAAAGAAACCTTTAAACTATCTAAATTTTAGAGGTCAGTGGAATCATTCTTATATACACACCAGTATAATTAATAGAAAATTATCCACCAAGTTTCTTTAACTTGACAAAACTTTATTTCTTTGTTTATTTTTTGCTCCTACCAGCACTATATCCTGTACAGGTCCATCAGTTTACAGTGACCTTAATTATAGCTGAGGCCCAGTGCTTAAAGGAGTCTGAGAAAAGTGGAGAGTCTTACAGTCATCCCATATCCACCTAGCCAGCAATTCTGCCCTCCAGGCCTCACATAAAATCTGCCCACTGATCTTTTCTGACCCCTACAGCAGGGGCATCAAGCTCAATTGGCCCAATGAGAGAGATACAGTCTTCAGGGCTTCTCCTGAGTCAGACAGCTGACCTCCTGAGGTGGGATTAGCAGTGGCAGTTTTAACCCCTAGGTGCTGCTCCACCGGCATAGAAGCTCTGGCAGCTGCAAGACTTAATGTCACTGTTGCTCATCCCACTGCCACAGAATTGCCTCCACAGAGGGGATCTTCCCTGGGAATTCAGTGGCAGGATGAATCACAGTAGCATTGATTCCCAGGGCTACCACAGTCATTGTCTTGATGGGCTCAGCACCCAAACCGTTAATGATGCTGCTGTTCAGCCCAGCACTGCATAGCTGCCTTTAAATGAGGAATTTGGTGGCAAGCTAACAACAGTGGCATTAACCTGCCAGTTGCCGACTTCACCAAGAGAGCAGGAAGTATGTTTTATACCCCTCCATTAATATTCTTTCCTACTATACATAAATTGATCCTGCTGAGGCTCATCACCCCTTCCCAGGCTTGTGGCGGGGAAGCTGCAGAGGGGCCCCCTTTTCCCCTTTCAGGCTGGGTGAAGCAGTTCTTCATCCCTTCACCTGTTTCCTAGACCAGATGTTGCAGAGAGGGAGAAGAGAAGATGGCTCTATTGTTTATAGTATGTGTGTGTGATAGGTGGTGGGTGGAGAAGAGAGACTATGCAGCTGCTTAACCTGCTAAGCTTGTTCTGATCCCTAATACCCCTTTTCTTTCAAGCAAGAATGATGCCAGGCTGCTGAGAGGAAGAGGGAGGACTCTCCATGCCTCTTCAGTCAATCATGATTGGCTGCCCTGTTCTCTGAGATAGAGCAGTGAGGCAGGCAGGGAATAAAATAGGGCTCCCCCTTTCACTTGGCGGCATTAAAAACATTCATCACTAAGCTGCCTGTTGTTTTTTAGAAGTATCATTTCCTATGTCTGCAACCTGTTGCAACCTGATGTGGTTTAGGCATTGCAGATGCCTTGCTTGTGAGCAGCATTCCTCTCACAGCAAAAAGAGGAGGGAGAAAATAAAACATCAAAAACATACACACCAGATACAACTTAGCTAATGTGCTGAGGATATTTAAGTCATTAGGTACAAATAAAGAAGCAATATCTCAAGTTATTACTCATTAGTGCTAATAAATATGGTATTCAGTTTTACTTTCCAAGGAAAAGGAAGTGAAATCTGCATAACAAAGGGCTAATTGACAGAAGTGTAGACATATACAGCAGCTAAACTCAGTGAAAAGGCAAACTGACGAGCCTAAATGTCAATGATGTTGTTGTTCAAAGCAGACATCTGGTATTAAATTCTGTATATGTGCCTTTAGGGCCTGTTTCTGTTTGCCTTGCACTCCCACAGATCCCTTTGAAGTCAGTGGGAATTTGGGGTGTCCCAAAAATACAGAAGCCAGAAAATACAGATTACTCGTGTAGCAGACTTGCCTTTTGGAGCTTGCGTTGAGTCCCAGGCTTGAAATCTTGCTGTTTTGATTGGTGGAGCTCATCCCCCAATCAGGAGGCAACAAGAGGAGTTCAGTCATGCCCCTTTCCTGAGGGAAGTGGGAGAGGAGTCCCCACCCCCCCAGTGGACCTGATTGAAGACTGCAATACTCAGGTTCAAAGACTTCAGGGGAGGAGCCCTGGAGCATATAAAAGGAGCTGCATGCCCAGCATGAGGGAAGCACATCCGGGAGCAAGAGGAGAGAAGAGCAGGGCTTAGAAGAGCTGAGGAGAGCTGCTCAGCAGGGTGAAGCTGTAGTCCAGAAGTGCCCCTGAAGACTTCCATCAGCGGGGAATGGCAGATGGCTCCAGCGGCTAGGCTCTCGGTGTGCAGCACGGCACACAGTGTCCAGACCCTGGGAGCTGCATGAGGCACCTCAGGTCTGCAACCTCTGGTGTGCAGCCAGAGACCTGGTGCACAGGGCAGTGCACAGCGTAGGACCTTTAGGAGTGCTTGGGCAGCTCATTTCCTCAACCCCTGGAACGAGACTGGGAGCTCGGTGCAGGAGGCGCTGCATGGAGGGTCCAGGAGCCGACCGAGCCTGGTGCTACTCGGGGCAGCCCAGGCCTCTGACCCATAGCAAAAGGTTGAGTCCAGGGAGCCAGACAGTGCTCAGGCTCCTGGGGCCAGCAGACAGGGCTGAGCCAGAGGCCCCAGAAGCCCTGCATAGTGAAGCCCTGTTCCAGGGGACAGCAACCCCCCTGAAGCCCACTGCAGGCAAGAGAGCAGCCTAGCGCAGGCCTGGGAGCCATAAGTTTCAGGGAAAAGAGGATTCCCACAGGGGGGGAGTCCCCACCCTGGTTAGTTAAGGGCTCCTGAAAGGGGAGGTCCCACTGAGAGGGCCCCCATAAAGTTTCCAGCTTCTTTGTAGGGCTTGGGAAAAGCCCAAGGGCATTGGGGTTTCCCTTCGGGATTGAGTTTATCTGTTTCAGATCAGATACTTAACTGTATCTGGAGCACTGGTATAAGGTTTTATGTCATTTACCCAGAAGGTATTGTTTATGTTACTGGTTTAGATATCTTATAAATATATATATACATTGTACATGTGTTTATATCCATGTTCCTTTCCCTTGTAATAAGTTAATGTAAATAAATGTGTATATAGTTAAGACCCCTGACTGTCCTGGCCTGGATCTATAGGGACAGAGGGAAACTGAGGGGTCTGCAGTTCCTCCACAGCACACTTGCCAGCTAAAAATTCCCTTCAATTGGAGAAGGGAAAGTTACCTGGGAGTACCCAAGTTACCTGGGCTATACCCAAGTTACACTCACTGTCAGTTCTCTAATGATGAAATTCAGTTTGGTGGAGGAGGGTGACAATAAGTCCCCTCCAGCATGTAAGAATTGCTCTGAGGTGTTTAGGGTCTGTCTGCTGAGCAGTGTTTAGCAGGAACAGTTTGCATGCTATTGTATGAAATCTGCACTGGAGGTCAGGACAGTCAGGAGTGGTCTGCATTTTATAATAATCTAGTGATTCAGATATACAAGTCTATAGCTGGGAACTTCTGAAACACCTGAAGGAAACATAGCAACCCTATATCTTGGTCCTTGGGTTACATATTATATATTGTCCTTCGGTGAAGCTTAGGTGAAGTCCCAATATTTGGTAAATTTCCCCTTTAGTATGTATGTTAGGACGGAAGGTAGTCTTGGAGAACTTCGAGTTTTGAGGGTTAAAATAAGATAAACATTATGAAGCTTCAGCATTAAAATCTCAGTTTTGTACCACTTAACAAGCTAGCTTTGCTGCCTTTTCTGCAAATGCCATATATTACAATTCTGTTATATAAGGCTAAGAAGAATTTGCAGAGAGCACATGGGGCTTACACATCCCTAAGCACAATACAGCTACAGGAGGTCCCTGCAAAGTTATCTGAGATGATCATTTTAACAGAGGAGACCAGTGCAGGAGAAGGAGCAAGATGAAGGTTACCCAAACCATGAAACTGTAGGAGAGGCGATGAAGTGACTCTGTTGCAAGAATTCTCTCCTTTAACTTTGCTGGTACACTGTGTTGTACAGCCTAGCTATCTGTAGCTGTAGGATCTAGGATTTAGGCTTGAGGAAGTTGAACCCGGGGTCTTCAGGCTGCCTCTCAACAGATGCAGAAGACAACACTACTTCATTTTGCACTGCAGGGATGCAAAATAGGAAGTTATTTGCAAAGATATCTTCAACAGTGGTAGAAACCATTATTTTAATGAGAGTTTTGATCCCACACAAAAACGTGGGCAAAACCCCCTGGTCATCAAAGAAAGTCTCCTATACATAATTGGCAAGTGGGTGAATACACTTGTCAATCCCTACCCTCTGATATTCCTTCGGTAATTACACAAGCATATCTGTTAAATTATATCCTACAATCTTATCAACAGAGTAAAGGAAATTCTTATTCTGAATATCAAAAGAATTCATTATGATATGTCACTTGCTATGAAGTCTTTTTTCTTTTTGTAGCAGACATGAAAATGAACCAAAATGCAAATTTCATGTATTTTACTTCAGAATGCTTTGTAGAATTAAAACCCCCTGAACAGCAACTGTGATATAATTTAATATAATAACACTTTCCATTAAGTGTCACAAATTATACTCTAAATGATTTAAAATTAAGTAATCACTGTAAATGTCATTTGATTATATACATTTCTTATCTAGCAACCCCATTCACTTTACTTGTTAAGTGTCTGTCTGTTAAATTCCTGTTATAATAATATAGAAGTGTGTATGTTTGCACAAACCTACTGTCACAACCCAAAGTTGTGGTTTTTTGTTTTTGTGCGCTTCGGCACCGCTAAATTATGTCCCCGCCAAATTGCAGCTCCTTTGCACGGTAGAGTTTTCTGCTGCAATAGGAGAACCCGCGTGCAAAACAGTATTTCCCGCCAGTTTGTAGCCTTCTTTGCATGGTGCATTTCTTTTGCATCATAGTGATGCACGGTGCAAAGGAGTTCCCGCCATTTGTATTTAGATTCGCGCCACATTATTGGCCGATCCTAAATTATGCACACGTGGCGGCTAGCGATTGGCTTGCTAGCCGTATAAAGAACTTGGGAGGTTTCCGCCCAAGTTGGAGAGAGAGAGAGAGAGAGCAATTGGGGTTTGGGAGAAAGAGCGTGAAGATTTCTAAGCGCTGCTAATCCCTTCGAACCCAGCTTTTTCTTCTCCTTAAGAGGGCAATAGAGGGCTGACTTACCGAACCCACGGAGTCTTAACAACTCCGGGGGATCTATTTACTGAACCCACGGAGCATCAACCACTCCGGGGGCCAAACGGCCTCTAGCCTCTCCCCGTTACCGAGCGCAATCCTAGACGTATCCCTTTCCTTTGAAACTACCGAACCCACGGAGCTTCAACCACTCCGGGGCCAATTACCGAGCCGAGCCCGCGGAGCTTCAACCACTCCGGGGTCAATTGTCAGAGTCCTCTAGCGAGGACTTAAGCGGAGCTGAGCCTGGAAAACTGTCCAGCCTACACCACGACCATCTTTGGTGTAAGTAAACAATCTTTTAATCAACCATTACGCGTCCGTAACTAATTCTAGCTCGCCACCGGTTTTCTTCGACCCCGCGTGCCCTGGCTGCTGGCCACAGCCTGCGTGCACAAAGACGGGTTCGCATACTGCTCCTAGCCCACACATGGCCGCATGGACAGGATCGGGAGGCGGCCTGCACACCTACAAATATTCATTTTTATTTGATAGTTTGCATTAAAGCTATTAATTCACAGAACTAAATTTCTGAAATACAGTAACATTCAAGAGAGTGCTTGATTTAGAAGCCAGAGTCCTGTTTTTAAAAAGTGATTTAGCCTTGGAACCTCAAAGGGATTTAAACACATCTTCTTAAAATGGAGATGATATCTACCTTCCTTTACTTTGAAATCTATCTTAGGGGGGGGTTTTCAAAATCTGAGAGCTTAGGTCCCGCATAGTTTTTTCTGATGTGTCTGTCTGATGCAGTCTAAAAATATAAAATGTGTTGTTCTGCTGAAGAGCTTGCAGAAATGTTCTCAGCCATCTGAAAAAGGACTCATATAAAGATCTTATGCATAGAACATATTGCATGGGAACCTATGTCACATTTTGGAAAAGAATGTATCCAGATATGTGTCTCAGATGACTTTGTGAACAGATGAATTGCTGGACTTAGATATTATCGTGTATACAATATTTTCACTATAGTATATATATTGCTATTGCTACTTTTATTGTATATATGAATTTTCTATGGTGATTCACCAGTTTCTTCTATAGCTGTAAGTCTAACTGATTACAATTTCCTTTAATATTAATACTAGTCTACCAGTGTCTTGATATAATTAACTGCATTCATTTTAGCTAATGTGCAATGATTTCAAAGCAAAAACTCCATTGATTTCAGTGATCAGTGGATCAGTCCCATTATGATGAGACATTTGTTAAAAAAGGTAAAACAAAAAGCTACATTGTTGCAGCCCTTTAATTGCAGTGGAAGTATAGATGAGGAGTGCAATAGCCATAGTCCTCATGAAGACAAGCCACAAGTACAGCCCTTTCACTTAACTTTGCCCATTGCCTCTTATTAGTATAGCTATGTAGCACCCCTGCAGAAAACCCCAAACCTGCCTCCACTGAAGAAATCTTGCATACAATCTGCCACTTCTCTATTGCATGGTACAAGTCTATATCATGCTAAGCATAGAACTGTGGTTGACAGGCATTATTAAAACCCAAATGAGGAAGCTTTCAAAATATACCATATTTACTTATATACCACACACAACTTTCCCCCAAAATATCAGCTGCTCAAAATCAGTGTGTGTGTCCCAAGTGGGGCATCTGATTTTCTGCCCAGAACAGATATACCCTGCTTTGATTCTAGCTACACAGTGGAGCAGTAATGGCATTACTATTTAGGGATCTGAGGGAGTAAATTGACTTAGTGTTCTTCATTCTACTGACATTACCAAATACTTTTCCTTTTTAATGGTCCTGATGCTCCACTAATCAAGATAACTTTCTTAGGGCAATTTTGTTGTCTGTTAGTTGCTCCTGGTCTCTCTTCTCCTCTCTTCATAGCCCCAGAAACTCTTCAACATTTTACAGAAGACTAGATCCACCCATGGAGACCAGTCTTCAACAGAAACTGAAGTTACAACTTTCAGTTAAAAGGGAAAGTAAAGAAGAGTCAGATGAAGATGATGTTCTATCCCTGGCTCTATGCACCCATTTAACTATGGGAGGGAAAAAAGCTTTTATTCTTCACTCCACCTATCCAAACAAGGTGTGTATTTTATTCTGGGACATTTTATAGGCAAGAAAATGTGGTATATACTACTACTAATAATATTCTATATGCTGGAGTGCATTCATGTGTGTGACTACCTATTTTTTATTATGAATGCACATATACATTCTTAATATGCATGAATATATGCACAGGTAAATGTTGATTTTCTGACTATCTTGCTGATATCTGAATATTTAGAGCAGGATAGCTATGGTTGAAATACAGATATTTGATCTGATCTGAATTCTTGATTCTGAGAACACAGATTTTTATAATGAATTAAGTAAGTACGGTAAGTGAAGTTTACTTATATAAATGTTTCTATATATTTGTATCATGGCATTGCAAATCTGTATGGTGAGGGAGAATGCAAAGTAGGCACTTCTAACCCAATATTTTAATACACCTATGAATTTTTAAACAAAGTTTTCAACTTCCTTCACAGTTAAAATCCAGAATCATCACTGTACATAACTTTAAGAATATGAATAATACAACTTGGACTTCTTGGTGCTTAAAATTAAATACCATATTACTTAAAATATGAGATGCCCTTGAATTTAAGACTCAATCAAATACTATGGTTCTCAATTATAAAAGAAATAAAACATCCACTCAAAACACATCTATGGTGCATGCAAGAGGTTTTAATTTCATGTTTCAATTAAAATTTAAGATGAGGACCATCTTTAGAAGAAATACATCATTTTTTAAAAGTTGAACCTACATTTGAAGAAATATGGTATCCCCATTAAGGGCCTAAGTAATGAAGCTGCTAATCTATCCCCTTGTTTAGCACTGTATATTTCTAAGCTTTAATGTCTTCATTTAGGATTCTGATACATTAGATAGGTCAAAGGCTGATGACTTGAAATGCTAAAGTACCGTATTTTTGTTCATATAGTCTGCCCATGAGTATAAGCCTCTATAACCCATGGAAAATTGTATTTTCATAAATTAGTCCATGTATACGCTGCACCCGTGTATTCCCCGTGGCAGCGTATACACGGGGAGACGGCGCAGCCTGGCCCAACCCAGCCCCCATGGCAGCGGCGGCACAGCCCAGCCCACTCCAGCCCCGGCCCCGGCCCCGGCCGTGGCCCACATGGCAGCAGCGGCACAGCCCGGCCTGCCCAGGCCCAGCAGGGAGGTGGCACAGCCCACCCCAGCCCCGGCCCCTGCAGCGGTGGTGGTGCAGCCTGGCCTGCCTGGGCTCAGCGGGTAGGCGGTGCAGCCCGCCCCAGCCCCAACCCCCGCAGAAAAAAAGTCCATCAATAGCCCACACCCATCCATTTTTTTGGTAAAATCGCGTATACCCTGCAGGATATATGCACAAAAATATGGTAATTACAACTTTTACATTCAAAATGCATGTTTTTCTTCTGCATTCCTTTGTGAATAGAAATATGCAAAGATTATTACTTGGAATATCTTTCATACAAATGGTTTATGGAGAAAATAATGAGTAAATTTTTTAAATGTCCCATCTCTACAGTCTTCATCACAACATTCCAGGAAATATAATGCTGAACAATCTGCCAGAATCAAAACAGAAAATAAATAACAAGCAAATTAACTAGTTTGTACTATACTATATATGTGCATGTGTATTTGTGTGAAAATCTTTATGTAAAAGAGCTGTATGATTGCTCAGAGCTCCACTATGAAACCAAAGTTAGGCTTGTTGAACATCTCTGGGTCAGTGGGAAGAATACCAAGGGTAACGTTGTGCTTGGTGTCTGCATTAGAACACCAAACCAGAAGGATGAGGCTTTCTTCAAACAGCTAGCACAAGTTTCCTGTCCATCATTCTCCTGAGGGACTTTAATCACCCTGACATCTGCTGGGAAGGCAATACAGCAGAGCAAAGGCAAGCTAGTACATTTTTGGAGAGCATTGGAGACAACTTCCTGGTGAAGGGTTTGAGAGGCCAACTAGGGGTTGTGTTCTTCTTGTGCTCACAAGTAGGAAAGAACTGGTGGGAAATGTAGAAGTGGATGGCAAGTTGGGCAGCAGTTACTGTTAGATGATTGAGTCCAGAATATTGAAGAAAGAAAGGAAGGAGAGCAGCAGAGTAAGAACAATGGACTTCAGAAAAGCTGACTTTGACTCACTCAGGGAAAAGATGGGCTCAATACCCTGGGATGACAATCTGAAGGGGAAACAAGTCCAGGAGAGTTGATTGTATTTTAAAGAAATCTTACTGAGGGTGCAGGAATGAAACATCTTGATGTGTAGGAAGACTAGAAAGTATGGCAGATGACCAGCTTGGCTTAGCAAGAACTCTTCACTGAGCCAAAATCCAAAAAGGAAGCTTACAAGCAGTGGAAACTTGGACAAAAGATTAGGGAGGAGGATAAGAATAGTAGTCAGGCATGCAGGGATGAAATCAGGAAGGTCAAAGCACAATTGTAGTTAGAAAGTGACAAGTTGCAGCTAGCAAATGACGTGCAGGGTAACAAGAAGGGTTTCTACAAGTATGTTGGCAACAAGAGGAGAAACAGGGAAAGTGTGGGCTCTTTAATAAATGGAGAAGGCAACCTTGTGACAGAGGATGCAGAAAAGGCTGAAGTACATAAAGCTTTTTTCACCTCAGTCTTCACAGGGAAGGTCAGCTCGCAGACTACTGCAGCACAGTTTGGGGTGGGGAGCAGCCAACAGCAGCAAAAGAACATGTTAGGAACTATTTAGAAAAGCTCACTGTGTACAAGTCTATGGGGCCAGATGGGATACACCTAAGGATGCTGAGGGAGTTGGCTGATGTAACTGCAGAACTGCTGGTCACTATCTTTGAAAACTCACGGCATTGGGAGGGATCCCAAATGATTGAAAAAGGGTAAATATAGTGCCCATCTTTAAGAAAAGGAAAAAAGAGGATCCAAGGAACTACAGACTGATCAGCCTCTGGTCAGTCCCTGGAAAAATCATGGAGCAGGTCATTAAGGAATCAATTTCAAAGCAATTGGAGGAGAAGAAGGTGACTAGGAACAGTCAGTATGGATTCACCAAGGGTAAGCTATGCCTGGCCATCCTAATTGCCTTCTATGATGAGATGAGTGGCTCTGTTGATTCAGGGAGTCCAGTGGATTTGACATACCTTAACTTTAGCAAGGCTTTTGATACGATCGCCCACAATATTCTTGCAACTAAGCTAAGGAAGTACAGGTTGGCTGAATGATCTGTAAGGTAGACAGAGAACTGGATGAAGCATCAGGCTCAGAGGTTAGCAGTCAATGGCATGATGACTAGTTGGCAGCTGGTGTCAAATGGAGTGCCCCACAGGTCACTCCTGGGGTTTTGTTCATTGGCTTCATCAGTGGTCTGGAAGACGGGATAAAGTTCACCCTCAGCAAGTCTGCAGATGACACCAACCTGAGGGGAGTAGTAGATATGCTGGAGGGTAGGGCTAGGATTCAGAGTGACCTAGAAAAATTGGAGGATTGGACGAAAAGAAATCTCATGAGGTTCAATAAGGACAAGTGCAACATCCTGCACTCAATACAGAACAATTCCATGCACCAGTACAGGTTGGGAACTGACTGGCTAATCAGCAGCTCTACAGAAAAGAACCTGGAGGTTACATTGGATATTAAGCTGAAGCCAAGAGCATGCCCTTGTTGCCAAGAAGGGTAACTGCATATTGGGCCTCATTACTTGGAATGTTGCCAGCAGATTGGGGGAAATGATTATTCCCTTCTATTCAGCACTAGTGGAGCCATATCTGGAATACTGTATCCAGTTTCGAGCTACCTACCACAGAAAGGATGGAGACAAATTGGAGAGCATCCAGTAGAGGGCAATGAAAATGATTAGGGGCCTGGAACACAAGACATATGAGGAGAGGCTGAGGGAACTGGACTTATTTAGTCTCAGAAGCGAAGACTGAGCAGGGATTTAATAGCAACTTTTAATAGCAGCCTTCAACTACCTGAAGTGGGGGGGGGGGGGGGGATCCAAAGAGAATGGAGTTCAGTGGTTGCAGATAACAGAACAAGGAGCAATGGTCTCAAGTTGCAGCAAGAAAAAAATAGGTAAGATATTAGGAAAAACTTTCTCACTAGGAGGTTAGTGAAGTGCTGGAACAATTACCCAGAGAGGTTCTGGAATCTCCATCCTTGGAGGTTTTTAAGACTTGGCTAGACAAAGCCTTGGCTGGAATGATATAGCTGGGGGTAGTCCTGCTTTGACTAGGGGGTTGGACTACATGACTTCCTGAGGTCCCATCCAACTTTAATTTTCTATGATTCTATATTCACACATACTAGGTGTGTCTACATGTGACACTATGTCACCATAACAATGCGTTATAGTGATGTACCTTGTCATTATGGTGACATAGTGTCAGCACGCACAAACTGTGATGCCGACACTACGTCACCATAGTGACATGCTACCTCACTATGGCACATTGCTACGGTGATATAGCTGCTAAGAATTACTGTACACTGTCACTTAGTACTTCCTAAAGCAAGTACTAAATGATGGCACAGTCGCACAGTCATGGTGGACATGTGTAGACATGCCCAGTGTATCGAACATAACTGATCACGTTTATAAAAACAGTAATCCAAGGACAGACTTATTAAAAACATCACAGAAGACTAAGGGTCTTCTGAAGTCTATTCTGAAATGGGTATAAATCATATAAAATACCACAAGTAATAATTTCTAAATACTAAATATAGAGATACTATGATCGTGGAAAAGTTGAAGCAGTGTAACGTACTTGGTATTAAAGTTAATACATTTTTTAAAACATAAGAAAAAGCATGGACTTGAAATATATCATTTCTGTAAATGAATACGAATGGTGAATCCTAAATCTAAGAATCCTAAATAATTATGAGGTGCAATTTAGCTCAGGTTTTCCTTCCAAGTCAGCTTCCCTGACCCTCTGTCTTTCCCCCTCCCTAGCTGCTTAATTGTTACAGTCCCCCTGTTGTTTCTTTACTACTTACTTATGCAAATAGTAGCAGAGACCCCCTATTCCAAGTAGCAGCTGTAGGTAATGCTCCCAACTCTATTTCCAATCTGTTATTTCAACAGGGGAGCTTCAGAGCATATTTAGAAGGGAAGCTTTGTGTTCAGCATTCATTCTCCTTTTGTTCCTTTATGTATGTATGTTTCCCCCTCCCCCGCCCTTTTCTTCTTCTCTTAATATAATTTTTTTTTAATTTTGCCTTCCCAAGAACATCTTTATCACTAAACATTTTTCTTAAAACATAAAGGGAAGAGGATGGCACTGTACCCCTGCTACATTTAATTTTATTTCTATTTCCCGGAACAGTGCACACTCTTCAGTACCTGCACTCCAGTCATATTGCTATTCTACTCTTCTGTCTCTCACTATCCTGTATTGCTTCAGAAGTCACTCCATCTTGCTTATAGCATGATGTTTGTAGTTTTCAAAAGAGGGAGATTCAGAATGTAGGTACCAACTGGGAGAAGGGTAATAAAATAGGTCTCTAACGGTCTCCCCCTAGTCTCCTCCACTAAGTACTTTTTAATTTTGACTTTCTAAAATCACTATTAAGTCCAAAGTTTAACTTTTTAAAAGTCAATGGGGTCATCTTGAAAGTGATGTCTTTAGAAAGAGCTACTACTGGAAATGTAGAGCAGTGGCTAAAACTGCTCAGTGTAGGAAATTCAGGTCCTTCTGTATTCCGTCAAAGCCGCAAGTGACAGCAGGGACTTCTTGAAAGCCCTACTAAAGAGGGAATTACTATAATTTAGCTTTGTGGTCATAGGAGAATATAATGCTATTGCAAGGTCATTACTGGATAAGTAAGGGCACAACCAATGAAAACTAAACAGCTGAAAGAAACATTTCGTATCACCTTATACACATAGCTCTCTGTGGAAATGTTCTAGTCAACACAAACTTAACTTTGCCCACTATTTCTAATTGTGCCTTCATCCATGAAGATGACCCTAGACCAATTAATGTGAGTCCATGTATCTTTAGAAGAAAATTAGACAGCTCTGAAAAATATAAATAGTAATATCAACCACAAAGTATTCCAAGGCTTAGGTAAAGCTAGACAGGTCTGCATCTCAAGATAAGAGTTTTACAGATATTTTGTGACATGTTTACAAATGATTTAGCTAAAAAGATGCTTAAATACACCAAGGTAAATAGGATGAATTTGGAATTTGTTCAAATATTAAGGTATTATTTATAGGCATTATTGAAGTTCTAGTTTTCAACCAGCATTTCACCATGTCAGGTTCTGTGTAAACCCAGAATAACAACAAACAAGATGGTGTCTGCCCCCAAAATGACATACAGTTATCCATTACAACTGACAGAACGTATTAGTCCAGAAATGGCTAGGATAATTATTGAAATGCCTCAGACATATTAATAGGAGGTCACTGTGACAATTACGTGACTGTCTTCTTTGTTTTGATGTTCCCCGTCAAACAATTTTTTTTCCAATGGGTTTTGTTCTGGTGAGGCAAGGGTTAATGGCTGTATTTCAGAGGGGCTGACAGTGGTCTGCTCATTGCACTCTTCTCTCTGGATGGTGCTGGAAGATCTCCTTTCCTTAGAAAGGCTCTTTCTAGAAGCTGGATGGGGGGACATATAAACAAGGGAGCTGGGGAGTGCATGTGTATTTGCCTGTGAGCATCTGCCAGAATGCAACCTGCTGGAGTCCACTGAAGCCTGCTAGTGGAAAGCATCAGAGGATGCATGGAAAAAGAGGGAGTCTGCCACTTGGCAACTACCACCTGCTAAGGGGCATCAGAGAAAAGGAGACCTCTGGGGACAAAAGGGAGTTTTGCTG
>NW_005842149.1:473732-474468 GCF_000455745.1 Alligator sinensis | reverse complement strand
CTGCTGAATGGTCCGGCAGGAGATTGAGAAGTAAGCACTGGCCAGGTGGGAGAATGAAAAGTATTAGGGGTGTGTTTAAAACCCTTATGATCTGTCCTCCTCACTTATGTGGTAGTTAGTTTTTCCCTAATTATTAAAGTTAGGGGGGGGGGGGGAAATTCCTAAATTTAGCTGTTCTTTAATTGGGTATTTCACCTCACAAGGAGATTGTATTCTCACAACTTTGGCCAATTTGGGGTCCTGTCACAGTCACCTACTACAGTAAAGCCCTGAAAGATGAGAAGGCCTAACTTGCCCTGATCAAAAATGACTTATAAATAGTTTCCATTTCAGAATAAGAAGGTCTGTAAATGGATAGATAGAGTCTCTTCAGAGTACCTGAAGTGGAAAAGATGCCACCTTCTTCCTAACCTCCTTTAAAAAAAAGGTGGCAGTGATTGGCAAGCTCTCTAATGTCAAATGTTATTTTTCTGAATGAGAAGGGATATCATTCCTTATCCAGATAGACTTGATACCTGTGAATGAGCATCTGGGAATGCCTTTTAATAACAATAATAATAACAGCCACTGGCAGGAATATTTGAACACTCATGGCGCACGGGCCAGGTCCCAGAGGACTGGAAAAGGGCCAATGTGGTCCCCATTTTCAAGAAGGGGAGGAAGGAGGACCCAGGCAACTATAGGCCAGTCAGTCTCACCTCCATCCTAGGCAAAGTCTTTGAAAAAATTATCAAGG
>NW_005842149.1:460690-472659 GCF_000455745.1 Alligator sinensis | reverse complement strand
ACTCTTTCCTGCCTATGCAGGGGGTCGGACTCAATGATCTATTGAGGTCCCTTCCGACCCTAACATCTATGAATCTATGAACAATACCATGCCATGTAATTTACTATTTAACAATATGGGTGGACAAGTAGTAAAACAGCACCACAGGATAAGCTCCATAGAGCCTTGGCCTCATTCACTGTACCTGTTATTATGCACAGAATGAGGCAGAACTATAACATCAGGGGCAGAATCCTATTTCACCTTATTTATCCTAATGGCAGCTCCCTAGCGGTGTAACTGCCAGTGTTGTCACTTTTGTACAATCCAACTCCATATGCAGTGTGGACATATAAGCATCCAAAATGCAGTGGACTCCATGCTGGCCAGGTAGGCATGCAATTCTTTATTCATGTACACTGGGTGAGTATAAGTCATAAAATTGTACCTGGCAGCCACCCATGAGTAGTGGATGATAAACACCAGAGAAGGAGGAAGGCCCTCTCACATTTTCACCTAATAGTCAAGTGGTTGGGGAACTTGCAGGCTCTAGGCTTCCCTTAGCCAGAGAGGGTTTGATTCTGTTTTCTTTGATTTCCCAGCACACTGCTTTAATCATCACACTACATTGTCAGGTGTTATCCAGTCCCTGGACAGTCAGGATGGAGATATGTGGAACTATGCAGAAGCAAAGAAGCTAAAGGACGTTTGTTTGAGTGAATTGAATGCTGCTAGGGAAGAGAGTAGGTCCTGGCTTCTACCCTGGTTCATGGCATCCAAAGCTCTTTATCCATGTTTTCCAATGAATATTATGCAAAAACGTGTAGTGGCTCAGCTTTGATAAGATGACTGGGTGAAGTCTAACCTGTAGCCTGTAGTCATGGCATTATGTTAGAAAAACTCTAGGAGGAGACTGCAACTTGGGTCTGCTGCTTTCTGGACAACTAGCCTATTTGATTAGTCCGCTATGATAGGGCTGTTCACACACCCCACAGGCCAGAGATCCCGGAGCCACATACCCTACAGATGTCCCCCACTAAAGTCCCTCCCAATTGCATTGGCAGACCAGCTTCCCCTCATCTGCACAGGTAACGTGAGCCCATGGAGAGATTGTCTAGAGAGGAGTGAAGTTTTCCCTGTGGGTATTTCTTATTTAGTATATAAAAGTTATTCTTGAGTTACTTTTAGTTTCTCTTTTCTTTCTTTTTATGTACCAGCTAAAGGAAAACAGAGCCAGTTAAGAAAGTATCATAAAATGGTCTAACCTATAATGAAAGCCTTCTGCTTTCCAAACCCTCATTATGTTTCACTCAGGTAGTATAGGCAATATATGCACATTAAACAGTTTCACTTAAAAAGGCAAGTAAGTGAAATCAGATATACTTCAGCACAGCATAACAATGGATAGGTTAATGCATTAATAATCTAGAAGTAATTTTGTAAAGAGCTAAAGATTTATAGGGGGTACATAATGTATTGTGTCTAGCGCTAGGCATATGATATAATCCAACATGGGTTACCAGTCCAATTGAAGTTTACATCTAGTATAATGATTTCATCAATTTCCCATTTTGTAATGATCCATCTGTACATTTGTGAGACAGCATGCCATCAGTTTAATCATTCTAATACCTCATCACATTTATTATTTTAATTCATATTAATGAGGGGCCCTCTCAGCAAATGGCTTAATAAGGATTATTGGCTGTTGTTGTTATCTAAATCACTGACAGCCCTAATCTCCTGAATACTTAGGCTGGATAATACTATGAGCTTCTCTTGGAAAATAGCTTTCAGATATCTCTGTGAAATTATCGAGGCTTGGGGGGTTGTCCAGTCAGGGGGCAGGTCAGGGCCTAACAATAGCCCAGTCAGGTGGGAATAGTGCAGTCCTGAAGCTGGGGCAAACAGCTGTGCCCCCGGGCTGTGCTGCAAACACACGCAACCATCATCAAGATCAGGTTAACCTGATCCTGATCTAAGTTAGTGCACCTCCTCAGGTGAGATAACTTAGATGGAGCACACTCTTTTTGGGGTGATTTAAACCCTCTGAACACCTGCACGGTTGGTCATTTAGAATAACTTAATTCAGGCTAGGTCAGTCTAAATGTAACACCTGTACATACCCCATTGCTTCAATAAATACTTAAGTGTTTTACCAAATAAAGATAAGATTAAGCATATGATAAATTTTAAGAATATTTCAGACAAGGTTCTTTGGGTAAATCTGATATCTTTTATTAGACCAAGTCAAATAGTTGGAAAAATTCTTCTTTGCAAGCTTTTGGGCACAAATATCTTTTGTAAGGCTGATGAAACATCTGCAGTTGTTCTGTGCTCTTCCTGGATGGAAGGAATAGTAAAGAAGCAAGAGGCTGGTATGCATTCAAGAAATCCAGGCAAGGTTCTTTGGGTAGATGTGATATCTTTTGTTAGACCAACTGAGTAGTTGGAAAAACATTCTTTGCAAGCTTTTGGGCACAATCACCCTTTTTCAGGCATAGGAAGTCTCTGCTGTTCTGAGACTCCAAGGAATGAAAGAAACTAAAAGTGTGACAGGATGTCAGTGAAAATGTAAATAGGTGGAAATTAGGAAAAAATGTAGAACAGGGAAGAGAGGGAGAAAAAATGAGGTGGGGGGAGCCAAAGGTGAGTAAGGGAGACCCTACAGTAGTAGATTTTCAAGGTAGAAAAGAGGCTGTTTGTGAAAAAAGTAAATAGCTGGAAAGTAGGAAGACAAAGGGCAGAAAAGGAGGGGAGGAGAGGAGAAGAAGTGAGGAAAAGAATATTGTAAGAGGTCTGGAAGAGGTCTACTCCCTGTCCACTTTTCCTCAAAGTTGACATTAAGGTGAATCCTGGTTATCTTGCTCAGTCAGGCAGTCCCTTTGAAATTAGATCCCTCAGGGCACAGTCTTGTGCCCTGAGTCTTCATTTACAGCTGAGGTGAGTAAATGACAAGAGAATACAGAATAGTACTATTCTTTTATGGCAGCAGTATGCTCCACACAGCTTTTAAATGACTACATATGGTGCAATGGGATAGAGATACTACTGGATGTTGGAGATCTGCTTTTTGTGTTGAATCCATATATAATCAAAATGCTACATGATATATTACTTTGTATGCATCTCTCCTTGCAAAACTGTAGATCCCCCTGGGAAAGTAAAAGCTAATTTTCTGAGGCAACCCAAAGATTTGGCAGAAACTTTGCAAACCTGTCAAATGGGAAGGGGGGGGGGGCACTTTATACTCCTAAAACCACATTTAAACACATATGCTAAGCAATTCTGTAAATCAGGCCAACTATTTACATGGCTAAACATGGATTTTTGAAACTAATATGGGGCAGCCCAGTTTGAAATTTTCAGCTATTTCTTTTCTGATTTTATGTGCTATTTAGGGAGCTTTCCTGCCATTTTTAATATTGTTTCAAACTCTTTTTTTCACCAAAAATGTCTATATGCCTATAGTTGGTGCTATCACAATAAAGAGTGTGACACTATTAAATGACAGTAGAACAATACCAATTTTTTATAAACTTACAAAAATATGCATGTCTGTATTGGTTCATGCAATATCGTTTACATGCTCAATGAAATTAGGAGGTACAACAATTATAGGTACAACAATTATAGGTAGATAGCATTAATGTGATAGCTACAACCGACTTGAAATTTATCTTAAAGGATCTAACTCAACCTAAAAGAGAATCTGATTGTCTGGTTACTTTCTTGTTGGATACCCATGTTGAACAAGTAGAAGGTAAGGTTGGGTGGCAGTTTAGGGACTAATTGGATCTGACAGGCATGAGCTTTTGTAAGCAACAACCTACTTCCTCACATGCTATAAATGGACTTGCCAAAAGAAAGGGTTTAAAATAGAAAGTAATTTAAATACAGGAGGGGAGGGACACTGCTAAGAAAAGTAAAAGGTGGATTGAGTAGTTCAACAGGGATAAACAGAGCAGTTGACATATAGAAGGACAAAGGATTTAATAGCTGGTGTTAATAGCTAGTCCTACTAATGGGATATGAATCCATAGTCTCTGTTGAGATCATGCTTAATACAATTCACTCTGTGGATAATTTCACATTTGTGCTGATTTTTAAAGTTTTATTGTTTAAGGAGAGCTACAGAGCAGTGATAGAAAGTCCAGACAGTTTAAAGTGTTCTGCCATGGGCTTTTGTGCACTTCTAGAATTGATATCAAATCTGTGTCCAACCATTCTGTTTGTCTCTATCAGCAGTGTCCCCTTTTCCTTTCCTTTGTATTTACATTCCTTTCTTTCCTTTGTATTTACATTCCTTTCTGTTTAAAACCCTTTCCTTCTGCAAGTCCATTCATAGCATGTGAGGAAGTAGTCTGTTGCCTATGAGAGCTCCTGCATCTCAGAACTCATTAGTCTCCACGGTGTCAACCTGTCCTACCTTCTGCCTGACTTCGTACTAACATGGCTAACTGCCTCTGTATTGAACAATTTAACATGTTTCCCAAGCATCTTGTTGAACAAGAAGCAAAAACTTAAGCACTGCAGAGACTTCAAGAGACAATGAGTGAATTTCATTTCTGAATTTCATGGCTTTTGTGGGATTAAGTCTTATACTCTTACAGTAACATAGTTTTCCCTGATCTAATTATACATTGCTTTTAACTGGAAGTGACAATTAAAAATGTCTCTTGCTTATTATTCAAAAGAGAAACTTACAAGGGGCATACAACCTGAAGAACAATTGGAAAACAGGTGCTGTTTAGCATTTTCGGTAAAACTTCGTGATTCCTAGTAGGTGTGCTTTAGAAAAGTCAATTAGTAATTTAAAGCAGAACAGAATTCATCAGTATCTCTATCCTCACCAGCATCAGGGGAGTTCTCATTTAATTAGCAAACTTGCAGTGGGGGTTTCCTTTGTATGTTTCACAATTAAATTTACATTACATAGGCATTTTTTAAAGCATTACAAACCTCAGAACAGTGATAGAGAGCACTATGTCCATCATATTTATCATAAATAACATGGACCAAGCACACTGGTTGACTTGTCAAATTAGTGAAGAGGGAGGATATTCCCTGACTGGGCTTCTGTTATGCAGCTAGAAAACAAGGGAACACCCAGATATATGCCTTATCTATGAAATGAAATTACTAGAGTAATACAAAACCATTGTGCACTAATGTAATTCTATTGAAGACACTGAAAACTATGCAGCTGATCTGTAGAAAGTAAACTATATCCATCTGCAACTGCCCAGAGATTACCAATTAATGCCTGGACTGGGGATCCAGCAAAATAACAAAAGAAAAAAATACCAGAAGAGCAAAAGCAAATCAAATCTTTCTAAAGATACAATTTACTCTATAAGGACGTATACCTACTAGATGAAGGCTGCATCTACACATGCAATTGATGTGCCTTAAGGTTACTGTGCAGTAAAATAAGGCTCAGTAAGTTTTGCCAAGGAATGTGTCTACATGTGTGTCCTGTTGGGCGCAGATATGCACCTAATGGGCACATCCGCACATGCAGGCATGTGCGCTTGCAGCAGCTCAAATAGGAGCAGCGCAAATTTGAGCTGGCAATTTTTGCCTCAGGGCACGTGCACATCACGTGCACATCACATCACTTCGATGTGGTGCAAGTTGTGCCACTTGGGGCAACATAACCCTGCCCAGCTCCTTCTGAATATGTAACCAGGGGGAGCTAGACCCTGGGGCCAGCACCTGTGCTGGCCCCAGCAATATAAAAACCTGCCCTGGGAAGCAGCTCAGGGCTACTTGCCCTCAGGAGCTTCTGAAGGCCAGCCAGTTGGTTTCTGGGGACACTACCCCTTGTGCCAGCTGGACTGCTAAAGCAGCCATGACCTGGAGTAGCCCCTGCCCTTCTGCCCACTGCAGCAGTCTGGAAGTGGGGCTGCTGCCTGGCTGTGATCTCCTGCCACCTGCAACAGGATCCACCCCCTTTAACCTACAGCTTCATGGCTGCAAGCCTACCAGACCTGGTGCTCTGCCATCTGGGTACTTATCACCCAAAAGATATGTTCCTTGTGGTAGCCTGCTCTGAACTGTCCAAGTATGTCCTCTTGGCCCCAAATGGCCAACAGGGCAGCCACCTTATCTGTTCACCGGCTGGGTCCCCAGTGCTAGCCATTGATAGGCTCCTCTGTCTGGGTCTCTCCACTTGTCTCACCAGCAGAGATCCTGGTGTTTCCTGTTTAAAAAAATCAAAATTCTCTGATAATAAACCCAAATTCTCTTATTAAAATACCCAAAATAGTGTTCTTTTGCTATTAAAATGAAATGCCACTATATAGAGAGAGATCAGTTGGACAAAGTTTTATTGATATATTTACAAGTTTAAAGCAATTTGGAAGTCTACCAGTGCCTCTATCAGCATGATAAAATGGATTCTAAATATCTATACACTTTGGCATTTAATTTTGTCATAGAAAAATCAGAGCTGCCCCTACCCCCTTTGCTCACTAGGATGTGCAGCACTGAGCAGTAATGATATACTAGTTCCCTGCCCCTGCCCTTGTCCCTCACTCTCAACCCACAGCCTGCTCCCCACCCCAGTGATGACCAGTACCATGAGCTTCTGTTTGCTGCTGCACTTGCCGCACTCCATAGTAACTATCTCCTGGCCCAGGTGGGCCTCAGCCATGTCCACCCTACCTTGCTGCATGGCTGCATGGCCAGGCACAGGGCCCAGTCTGTGGCCCACTGCCCCAGGACCATTGGCTACCAGCCCCTGGGCTGTCTCCCCGGCCCTAGCAGGGACACTGATAATGCTTAAATTGTCTTTGCCATGGGTGCTATCCATGAATTCCTGGGGCTCTGGCCCTGGTGCTTCTGGGTCTGCCCTACCAGCTGGGACTGGTGGCTCCACATTGTCCAGCACACCCAGAATGATGACCAGTCATCCCTGGACCCCTTTTGAATGACTCATGCCATGTTCCAGGAGCTATTCCACCAGCTTGGCCCTCCCCCTAGAGACCTGGTTGGCCCTCCTCAAGTCCACCACACCTACAAACCTGCACTACTTTGGCCACCTGTTTAAAGTGGGCAAGATGACCACTGGGGAAGCTATCCTGGAAGTCTGCCGCACCCTCTAGGTTCTAGGCCACACCATGCTCTGAGTCACTGACCCCCTGGAGGTGCTGGTGGGCTTCTAAGCCCTCAACCTTTCACTGTGGATTGGTCCCCTAGATAGCACACATATCCCCATCACCTGTCAACCTCAGGCGGGACCACCCATACTGGTGGGGCTTCTACTCAGTGATGCTGCAGGCTGTGGTGGACCACTGAGATGCCTTCACAGACATCAGCACCAGCTAGGCTGGCAGCACCCATGATCCCTGGATCTTCCAAAACTCCACACTACCAGCCCTGGTGGAGAGCAGTCGCCATCCACCAAGTGTCCTAGACCTGAAGCTGGTCAACGAGACTGTCCCACCCCTCCTCATTAGGGATTCTGCTTACCTGCTGCTGCCATGGCTTATGTGCCCCTACACTGGCCAGCACACTTCAACAGGTGCCTGGGCCAGAGTCACTCATTGGTTGAGTATGCCTTTGGGCACTTAGAAGGATGCTGGTACACCCTCACCACCAGCCTCAAGTTCACAGAGGCCAGAATCCCTTGGGTCATTGCTGCAGCCTGTGTGCTGCACAACATCTGTGAGGCCCAGGGGCAGTTCTTCTGTGAGACATGAGCAGAGGAGGCACAGAAGGTGTAGGACACTTGGCAGTGGGAGCATCAGGTACAGTAGCAGTGGCAATGAGGATTCAGATTTTCTCTATTCCCTCTATGCAATGAGTGTTCAGATTTTCACCCAATCAGTCATTTTTAAGTAGTCTGCAGCCATACATTTGTGTTTGATCACATCTATAGACCACTTTCTGTGGCCAGATCAGGGGAAAATTGTCACTTCCACTGGTGCCACCTTAGTCAGGGGGGGCATGTGCCCCCCCCCCCGGAAACCAGTCAGCGACCTCCCCCCCAACATAGCCAATCACACTGACTGGAGGGGAGATCCTCCATGGCTGATCACGCTGACTGGGGTGGGGGTGTCCTCCCACAGCAAAATTTACCAACTGGTGAGCCGCCGCACTGCTCCCAAAAGTGGCCATGGCACTTGTGGAAGTGGCTGCGGGGCTTCTGGAAGCAGCTGCAGCCTACATCTGGCACTCGCACACCCCAGCTGGCACTTGCAGGGGAATCACCGATGCTCCCACCTGCCCCCGCCCATCGCCTGAGCAGGGAGCGCAGCCTGACAGGAAGTGCACTGGCACTCTCAGGGGGTGCATGTGCACCCCTGTGCACCCCCTACACATCGCCACTGGTCACTTCTGTCTATGCCCTTAGATCTATAATGTCTAACTGAGTTCCATTCAATCCTGGCACAGCTTCTGTTTATATACATGAAACGGAAAGGGAAGCTCATAACATGAACTAAAAACTTCACTGTAATACAGACAAAAGGATTCTGAAACCAAAATTCTGATGAGTCTGGCAATCTTGATAGAACAGATACTGAAATATAGTCTGTGATATAATATTTAATACAGTATAGGGATTATGTGGAGGGGACACTCTTGCTTTTATAGGATCCATTTGTTCTCAGATACAAGAGGTATGGAATTTAAGAGTGTTTTAAACCATGCTTCAAAACATAAATGCATGGTAAGATGTACGTAGCTTTGTGAATGAAAAATGCCATTGCATGGAAAATGTTATGAGGATACAAGCAAAGCATTTATTCTAAGACATTATTCTAAGCATTTATTCTAGGAAATTAGTAATAAAAGGAATGAATAACATCTGTCAGTGTGATTTCTGAGGTATATAGACTCGTGCATGTTTTTCAGTGTTTTATAAGCCTGGGCCCTCTTTGGTTTGAATCCTGCTCATGGTCTTACTAGTAGCAACTAAAAACTGTTGTTGTATGATGTCTGTTTGGAAAATCACAGTGAAATGAGCCTGTAGTTCTACTTCAGTTCCTGATGCATAGCATAAAAATCATAAAAATTATCCCCACAGATCACATACTTAATCTAGGCACAAAGAATTAAAAGGGGCCCAAGACTGAATTGCCTCCTGCTCTTAGATTATTGCCAATGATAGTATCACTAAGTGGTACAATCTGTGGTCGTTAAGATATAGTAGTTGGTTATATTACCTAACTTTTCTATGAACCTCCAACCTCAAGTACATCTTTTAGGGAATCGTTTTTTGGGCCCAGCAACTAGCTAGTATCAGTGCATCCCAGCATATGATTCCAATTAATATTTGTACACAATTTATTTCTCTTTCAAATTCTCATAGTTTACAGTTAATATTTTTCATATGATCTCCACTGAAGCAAATCAAGTAAGTCAGGAATTACCAGGCAAATAAATTTTGATGCTTCATGGTTTTGGGTCTTACCAAGGAATGAAAGCTTGTAGGATTTCTTATACAATCCTTTGCTGAAAAATACTTTATATATTGCTAAATAATATAATGCTTTGAAAGTGTTTCCATCTAGTAGAACTATTTGTTGTGTGACAGTTAACTGCACAGATTAAATGTAACCATATAATATAATTTGTATGCACACAATATGTTGATATACTTCAGAAAATACATAAATGTAAATTTCAGCAAAACAACCGTTATGGTTTTTCATCTTCCTCTTAGATTCATACAGCCCACACTATGGTTTTCTCAGGCTTGATATAATTTTGCCTGGGAATGAAATCAAAAGCTAAATTAAAAGAGTAGTCGAGAGAGACTGCATTTTCAGTTTGCTTTCATTGTTTTTTAATGACCTAAATAGCTTCTCCCCTTTTAATATTGTTTTCTCTGGTTTCTGCTGTAAAGGAATAGGAGGCAGTGGCAGGCATTTACTTAAAAGCTCTGGCATTATCTACAAAGCAAACACACACAAAACACACTCACACATCATACAGTGGAAATGTGACTTCTTGCTCTCCCATAGCTATAGGACCAGCATTTAGAACGCAAAGCCTAAATCTGATAGGAACAATCTAATGAAATGTTTGTTTCTTGAAGTCTGAATATTCTCAACAGCAGCCAGCTATTGAAATCCCATGTAGGGTCTAGAGCCAAAACTGTACAAATAAATTCTTAACCTGAATTAAATCCTTAGAGTGTGATGTTGAAAAAGTGTGTTGTCAGCCATGCAGCATCCTCAGAAACATGCATTATCCATATTACTCATAAAGTACTCTCTGTTTCTCTCCTGAAAATAAGTGGAAGATTTTTCTGGTATGGCTCTTGCTAGAGGATAGATTAATTTAGAATAGCATGCAAGGCAAAATGTAAAATGAGAGATTTAAAGAGAATTACAAAGCTAGCTTTTAATAATTTAGCCTTTTTATGTAAGTCTATGCAGAAACTGAAACATTGATCTCTAGTTTGCTGTTCTAATGAACAGCCCAATGTAACATTTTTTAGGTGGTTTTATAAAGTAATTCTGTTTCTTTCATTACAGAACCTCTAAAATGTACTGGAAATGCTTACAAAGAAAGGCCTCATTTAACTGACCATTTCACAAAATGTATGGCAGCAGAGCCACATGTCCTATTTCCACTGATTAGGGAAGTTTTATGGAGGTAGAACCAAAGGAAAATGGAACCAGCTGAGCTCTGTTCATAAATACTGTCAGAGCTGACACGGTTTGCAAAAGTGTTTATTAAATAAAAGACCCTTTTTCATACTGATTGCTATATTCCATCTCAGGCACCATGGCTCAGTCACCATATTTCCACACACATAATTGTTGAAGTGCCGGACTCCTTTTCTGTATGAAATCCCTCTTCCAGTGCTGAAAAAACCCCTAAAAACAAAAAACTCTTAGGTGAGTAATTTGTTCTATGATGGAAGCATCTTACTAAAACTATGATCCAGCTGCATGGAAGATGCAAGGAAGAACTGAAAGCCTGAGAGGTACCATAACTATTTCAAAATGTGCTCCTTTTAAGTGTTTTATAATGAAGCTTTATTTCCATATTTGTCTGAAGCCAGACACGCAAAGCAAAACCTACCATGAAGCAGTTCAGATGGAGCTAATGATGTTCTCTTGGCCTTTTGTGCAGACAACATATAACATTGTAAAGTGAAATTTATACTGTGAAATGTGGGTTGTAAATAATCCATGCATAAAAAGTATTTAGGAATGATTCAAATATTTCTAGCAAATTGGGTAATTCTATTCTAAAATATTTATTTCAGATGATTTCTTGTCATGTTTATGATGCATCTTGCTGCAGTATGTATTTTATTATGTCATTTTCACATCTTGTTACTGTATATTGATATACAATTTGAAATTAACTACCATAAAATAGCAGGCTTTAAAATAAAGCATATTGTATCATACAGCAACTAAGATGTTACAGAGAACATTTATGATCAAGTGTCATCATCCCTGAAAAAAAATACTTGTGTTTTCTGACTGCTCTATTTACCTTTGGTATGCCAGTACACATGTTTTTGTCAGGTTTTCAGTAATCAAACAATAGTCTTTTAATGTTCAGCCAACTATAGCTTTTGGTTCCTATTGATGTAATTCATGGGACTAAAATAGTACAACAGCTCTCCAATTTGATATGTTTGAAGGCATGAGTTTGCCAGCAGGTATAAGAGTCTTTATATCAGGAGTGGGCAATTATTTTGGCTGGAGGGCCACTTAACGAGTTTTGGTGAGCTACTGAGGGCCACAAGGGTAGCCACAGCCCTTGACAGGTGCCCCACCCCCTGGTTGCCATCTTGGGACTGGAAGTTCCACCCCTAGCTCCTGACCTTTGCCACTGGAAGTCCCTCCCTTTGCCCCCAAAGTACTCCTGGTGGGGTGCCATCTCAAAACCAGGAAAAACCCCCAAAAAACAAATCATATACTAAAAAAAGAAACATAGATTCATAGATTCATAGATGTTAGGGTCGGAAGGGACCTCAATAGATCATCGAGTCCAACCCCCTGCATAGGCAGGAA
>NW_005842149.1:399750-458826 GCF_000455745.1 Alligator sinensis | reverse complement strand
CTTTGTGCCCAAAGGATCGTTTCCTTAAGGCACAGCCACCCTGCTTGGGCTCCCATCATTTCAAAACTCCTACTCTGCAGTGCGTCCTTGACTAATCGCCTGAGTTCATTTAAATCAGCTTTCCTAAAGTCTAGTACTTTCACCCTACTAGTTACCTTACCCACTCGACACGTTATGGTGAATTCTATTATTAGGTGATCACTGTCCCCCAGATGGCTACCAATCTGTAGGTCCCCTACATCTACTATGAATTAATTTTATTTTATTTTTTAAAATGCTGTCCTGATTTATGTGCATTTGCATAGTGTATCTAGAGGCAATTGCATAATAGCTCAAAATACAGTCTTACTCTTGTATATTGTGTGTGGGGGTAAGGGGTATGTGTGGGGGGTGATTGGGGAGTATGTGTGTGTGTGTGGGTATGGTGGATGGGGTGTGTGGGAGAGCATGGGGTGGGTCTGGAGGGATGTGGGTGTGGGGGGTGTGGTTGGAGTGGGGGTATGTAGGAGGGGGTGTGTGCGGGTACGGTGGAGGATGGGAGTCTGGAAGTATGTGGGGGGATATGGGAGGGTGTGGGTGTGTGTGGGGTTATGGTGGAAGAGTGTTGATGGCATAGTGGCGGGGGGAGGGAGTGTGTGTGGGGGAGGAGATCCTCAGAGTCTGTGGGGTGTGTGAGTCCTGGCCCCATAGTACGCAACTCGCTATGCTTCCACCCCAGTCCCCAGCTGCAGGTGGTGGCAGTGACTGAGGCCAACCATGCCTGGCCCAATAGCATGCAGCTCCCATGCTCCCAACCCAGTCCCCAGCCTCAGGTAGTGGCAGCATACAGAGCTAGCCCCATCCAACCCCATAACACCTAGTTCCTACCCAAGTCCCTGGCTGTACATGGTGGTAGTGTGTGGGGGCAGCCCCACACAGCCCAGTAGAGCTCCCACCCAAGTCCCCAGCCTCACCTGGTGGCAGGGTATGATGTCAGCCCCACCTGGGCCCATAACATGCAGCTCCCCATCCTCCTGCCTGAGTGTCCAGTTGCATATGGTGCCAGTGAGTGAGGCAAGTCATACATGGCCCTATAACATGTGGTTCCCACCCCAGTCCCCGGCAACATGTAGTGGCAGCATGCAGGGCCAGCCCTACCAGCCCTATAGTGCACAGCTCCCGTGCTCCTGCCCAAGTCCCTGGCTGCACACAGCTCTGGATGGCCAGGCTTCTGTTTCTGGTGGTGCATGCTGCTGCCGTGTGTGCCAGGCTGCTTTTTCCTGCAGCAGTTTTTAGTTTTTTGGGGGGGGGTTTTGACACTGGATATTTTGGTGCTGTGCTGCAAATTAGCAGTGTGATGAATGGGTGCACATGCACTGTGTTCAGTTTGCAGTGCCTCAAACAACTTTGAGGTGCCACAAACTGCACCACTGTTTGATCTTCTAGGCATGCCTGTGGTGTCTTTGCAAAATGCTAGCTGGAGAGTGGCTGAGCTATGGCCCCTTTACCTCTCTGTTCATCTGCTTGCACCAAAGAGAATTCATGCTTGGCTGTATAAAAGGGATACAGTAGAAAGCACTCTGAGCTACACCTCCTTAGAAGTACCTGTGTGCAATGGACCTAAATCAGAGACAGAGAGAGGGATGGAACCTGGGCCTCACCAACATGGAGAACAGAAATATTTACTATGGGTATAGGTCACTACTGACTTGGAGCAATAAAGAGCAGGAAGAGGATTTTGACTCTCTGTTTCTTTCCTTGGCTGTTCCTGGAGTAGTGAATTTACTTCAGGCTTTGTCTTTTTGACAAAGCCTAGCCCTAAGTGTTCATTAAGTGCACTAAAGATGAAAAATGCTGTTAAAGCACTAGGAATGAGGAGAGGGATAAAAATGAACATTTTTACCTGTTAAAACATTCATTATAATTCTATCTTCTTTTTTTGTGTTGGAACATTTTGTTCTGACTTTTTAAGAAATTTTGTAAGATTCCTCAGGCTCTATTTTCTGTTATAAAAATAAGAACATTATGATGCTACTTTGAGGTGAAAGAATGGTAAGATAGTTGTTGACCCTAAGCTTAATTCTTGGAAGCGAGGTAGGAAGAAGAGCAGGAGTTGTTGAATAGGCAGGATAGGAAAGGAACCGATTAAGTGGGTGGTGAGTGAATCCCCAGGTGTGTACTATTCATTTTTCAAAGCAAAAGAACTATTTTGGTCTTTCTGGGATGCTGCATGTTTCAAATGCATTCAAAACACAAAGAATAAAAAAGCCTAAAGGTTATATACAATTCTGCGGTTATCTGTTCAAAGGCAACAAATACTACAACAGCCAATCTCAGAGAATTCTAGTACTTATCTAAGGCAATGGCTCACATGGTAGACAAAGCAGTCATTGAAGGGTTAGAGTGGATTTGTGCCCAGATGTTCAAAGTGGGCTTGCACAAAAGGAGTTTCTGATCCTCTTTCCCCACAATCGCTCAGTTCCAATGCTTTGGAGGTGGGGAGTGGGGTTGAAAAGAGAGACAGAGAAAGTGCAAATGAGAGTTTCATTTAAGTAGGAAACAATAAAATAGAAGGTAGAAGAAAGAAAGCACTGATAATTTGAAGGGCACATTGGTGTGCAAAGCACAGCTTGACGTTTTCATATTTTCCTCTTTTATTCCCCAGCTCAGAAGCGAAGGACAGATTCTCAGATGCTGTAAACTGTTATGGCTCCACAGGAGTCAATGGCACCAAGAACTCAAATGAAGGATCAAATGTTCAAATTACTAAATGAAGAATCTGGTCCTGCAGAATTATAGAAGATACCTCACATTTTCTTTCAAACATTATTTGTGCCTATTTGGCTATAAGCTTGAAGGAAAGAAAAAGGGCGGGGGGGAACAGTTCAAAGCAATGAAATGCACATTCACTGACACACAAAATTCACACAGTGTAAATACTGTGAAATTAAATTAATTAAATGTTTAATTTTTTACCTTCAGGTAATAGTCCTCTCTAACATAATCACATCATTTGTAAAAACAGTGATCTGCTATAAAACCAGTGATCTCTCTAGCCAGAGTTCTCCAAAATGTGGAGTTCACCCATTAAAGGAGTGCAAAGGGCTTGTGCTAGGAGTCTGCTTTTCTCTCCTTAGTCCTGGCCTGCATTTTTAAAGGAACCAATGCTTTTCTGTCATGGCAAAAAAATAAACCTTCAAAATGCAAAACAAGTTTAACTGCTGCAGAGACTTCTGCCTGAATTTAAAGAGTCTAACATGATGGCTTTCAGGTCTGAATGGAATATATTAAATGATTGCTAGCTCAGATGCCATTAATATTATGACAGCACAGGTGACTGCTCCATTGCTTACCAAAGAACACACGAAAGAAGAGGAATTATCATATAATGAAGATCATCATTCATTACATTTTTTAAAGTGTGGAACATTGTGACTGACTAGATAGGAAGAGTGTAGAGATTTGTTACTTTTATTGTCCATGAAGAGACCTCAGATTTTCAACATTTAGGCAACATTGTGGTAGTCCCTGATTGGCAAGAGTGAATTTGGCTTAGATAAAAAAGTATGGGGAAAAAGAAGAGTTAATATTAGAGCTTGTTAGTCACTTGTTAGAAATTGTAAACCATTTTCCATCCCTTACAAGTATTTCATATTTGCATGAAAAGCGTACCATTTCCAAACTGATTGTCATCTCCAGCTACTGAAAAGCACCTGATGTCTCATGGAAAATATTTCATTAGAACAGTTCTGTCCATTCTTATTTTCTGATTGCTTTGCTCCTCCATTTTTATCAGAAGGGACATTTATATGAAAACAGTATCTTTTTGTCATCTATTCCTGGTGCTTATTTTGCACTTGAAGTCACAATTATCTCTGTATAAATCAATAAATTGTTCACTCGCAGCCTGGTCCAAAGCTCACAGAAGTCAACATTAATGTTTCCATTCACTTTTATAGGCATTCTGCGAGAGAAAGTTTTATTTTGAAATGTGTGAATAGATTGTTAGCTAGAGCATTTACTTGAACTATAGATGGTTACGGACATAGACACTAATTCTCATGTGAAACTGAAGTGGTTCTTTAGTAGGAATCCCAAAAAAAAATGGAGAAAAACACAGATGTTCCTCTTTACCCAAGGAAAACACAGATTTCTCATTTTAACGGAGAAAACCATGGATTGTGCAGTTTTGCAAAGAGCAGAATTCCAGCCTGCAAGGGGATAGGAGGGAGTGGGAGGAGGGAGGTCAGGCAGGGGGTACCATGTGCATGTATATGCACATGACCTCCAGGCACCCTGGAGAGCAGCTCCCATAGGTAAGTATGTGTGTGTGGGGGGGGGGGGGGGGTGGAATTGAGGACCCCGTAGGGAGGGAGGGAGTTGGGCAGGGCTGGGGCTGCTGCCCAGCCAGGCAGTGCATGGGGCTTGGGGCCCAGGGCCGCAATGCCTGGCCGCAGGGCCCCAGCGGGGAGTGGGACAGGACCATGGGCAGCTCATCTATGGAATGGGGGTGGCTGAGGCTGGCTTCCCACCACTGTGTGCACTCCCAGGGGGGCAGGGGAGACCTGTGCCATCCAGTTCTGTGCATGAGGCGGGTACAGGCTGTCCACTGCAGGCTTGAGCTCGTGCCCTGCTGGCCTCCACAGCCCAGCAGGTGTGACCCAGCACTACTTGCCACTGCAAACTCTGCACTGCCCTGGCGAGGCATCCCCTGTGTGTGTGGCTGCCACGGGGGTAGCAGTGCTGGGTTTGCCCCTGACTGCTGCTGTGCTGGCAGGGGATGCATCACCAGGGCAGCACAGAGCTCACAGCAGTAACAAGCTTCCCTGCATGGCCCTGCTGTTCCCTGCAGTGCTGGGTCGCACCTGCTGGGCTGCGGACGCCCTGGGGAAGGGCAGCAGGGCAGGAGCCCAAGCCCGCAGTGAGCAGCTCATGCCTGCCCCTCTCCCTCATACAGATCTTGGAGGAACAGGTCCCCCGTGCCCCCCAGGAGTGTGCGCAGCAGTGGGGAGTCAGCCCCCCCACACCTGAGCCCACAGCAGGCAGGCAGCAGCATGGGGGAGCCATTCCACTACAACAGCCACTGCCCCTGCTGGGGGCCAGTGTGTCCATGGCAGGGAGAATATGCTTGTGCCTGCGTGCCCATTTGCAGAGAGATGGTGCGTCATGAAGGACACGTGCCCATGGCGGTGACGGGAGCGGGGCAGGGGTGGGGGGGGGGGGGGGGGGGGGAGTGAAGAGCACCAGCAGGGCTGGGGGAGCTGTCACAAGGGGAGTGAGTGGCACTGGCAGGGCCAGGGGACTGTGGGAGTGGAGGCTTTTATTTTAATAACAGATTTGGGGGGTTTTAATGAATGATTTCGCCATTTTTTTCAGGGAAAACCATCAGAAATAAGTCAGACTTCAGAGAACATTATGCTCCCAATGTCACATTGTCCCATGATGATTATTCCAGATGCGACTACAGTGCTTCTGGTTTAGGATCAAGCCCAGCTGTACTGGTTTAGGAGCAGTGCAATTTTATTGCCAAACATAGTAATTTTATTGTGTGGACATAATATCTCTCCTGAAAAACAGTGAATCAGAAAAGAACTTGAGGGTCACAGTGGATAACTATTTCAGAACAAGCTTTCAGTGCAATGCTGTAGCAAACAGTACTAATGCAATCCACAGAATATAGGTAGAAGGAGGAAATTGATTTTGCTTCTTTACACAGACTTGAAAAGATTGCTACTAGGATATGAGGTTCAGTTCTCGTGTCCTCCTTCAAGACAGATATGGGAACAGTGGATAGACTCCATAGAATGGCCACGATAATGAACCAGGGGTTAGAAAAAAGATTCATAATGGGAGACTTAAGAAGCTCAGCTTAGTTTATTAATGAGAAGGTTAATGGATAATGTAACAGGGTATGCTGGGCCTTTAAGCAGGGGAACAGATGGCCCTATTGCAGAAGGCTAGTTGCTGGAAGTTAGCTAATCAAGGAATATCCCTCTAGTAGCTAAAAGCTCAGAGATGAGAGCAGACAGTGGTGATTTGGGTGAGGGAACAGTTTGTGGCCAGGAGCTGACTTGAACCCAAATACGTTTGCTACTAAAAACTCCAGCACAAAGCATGTAGCAGGGCCTGATGACCAGGGATCCTGGTATTCTCTGATTTCAAAAAATCCCCAATTTTTATTTAAAAAAAGTAATGCAAAATCCACATTTTTCCATGTTTAAAATGAGACACCACTACATAGATCACCATTCTGTGGCAGGCCTCTCCCCCTAGTTGTGCCAGTAGTCTGGTGGGCCAGATGGATCAGTTCCATGCACCAGATCCAGCTCATGGGCCACAAGCTTGACACCTCTGGAACAGATAATGATGGTGTAGCCAAACCTAGCAAGTGACCCAGTGTACATGGGGGCAAAGAAACGAGACTATCCAGGCTTTGTTTCTTGCTTCCTAAGCAGACCCTTAGCTGCAACCTTTTCAAAAAACCTAACTGTATTTCAGGCAAAGAAAAAAAATCTTCTTGTGATCATTTTTTCACCAATTACAAATACAATGACAACATACTCCCGCTCTTTGCAGCTTCCTCATCCTTTTTTTTTTCAGACATTGCACTAATGTAGCTCTGCTGGACAACAAAGTCTTCCCTCATTTGTATGTTTTTTGGACTGCCTAAGCACAGGAACAACTTTCACAATTAGTCTCTGAATGATTAGCCAGAGAAGTGGTACCCTGCTGGAGGTACCATAGTACTTTGTAACTCTAAGGGGATGAGCGTGCACTTGGGGCTCTTTTACTTCTGTATAATGCTGTAACAATACAAACCCAATCCACATTTAAGTGGGATGTTATGAGGTACAGAGAACAGTAAGAATGAAAGAACATTTCTTATCCAGAAATCATAGGACATTCATTGCAACCTTGTGCACCATCATTAAATCAGAAGGAGAAAGCCAGCAAAGAAAGGAGTACTGACTGTGCAGCTGTCAACCATATGATCCTCTTAACCTGTCTGCTTTCATTATTTTTCAGAAGATGAAAAACTACTTTGAATGGCAAGAAGAATATGGTGATACTGTGTTTATGGATGCGCATATTCCAAAAATTGAAAGTGACATTTTATTCTGTACAGTGCTAACCATAGAGCATTATTTTTCACCTTAGGTACAATTCAGCTGCAAACATAGACACCTTTTGCATATGGAGAAAAAAAAAACTTTAAATATATATATACACAACTAAGAAAAATGACAGTTTGGGAATTGATTTTACAGCATGAAATCCAAGAAGCGCTTGGTGGTCTGGGGGAAAGGGAGTAAATGTTTGAAGTGATACAATCCAGGTGGTCAGTTCATGTATAACAGTTCTTAAGTCTCAGACAGAGTCATTTGAGGTCTACTTTTATATAAAGGAATCCAGTGCCAAGGTGGATTTATTTTACAGATAATAATACATCATGGAACAAATTCTGAAGGTAAAAGAATGAAAGCAGACAAATGGGCTAGGAGTAGATACTCCCCATACTCACTGTCTGGTGCAAAATCCAGGGCTAAATGCATCAAGCAAATTCCTCAACCTAGTGAATATTTGTAACATAATACTTGTAAATATATTTATATATTATACATATAAATATATTTTTTAATGTTCAGTAGACTAAGGAAACTGACTAGTAAATATCTATTTATATAAAATATAAATATTTATAAATATGATAAAAATAAAAAAAATAAAATGTATGTCTTTATAAATATTCACTAGATTGAAGATTAGTTTTAGAAGAAGAAATTGGGAGGAAATGCCCAATATCCTGTTGGCTAGAGTCTTCTCCTGAGTGGTATGGGAGGCAGGCCAGGGTTTAAATCCTTGCTCCAGATCAGAGGATGAGGTAATATAGTAGGTCTATTTCCAGAGAAATGCTTGACCCTTAGGCTAGTGAATAAAATGACACTCACACAGCCTGGTAGGTACATTTGCAGACCAAATAATTAGTGGAACATCTAAGTGATAGATAAATGAACAGAACACAGCAAGATTAAAGAAGCAGGGGACTTACATGGAGTAACTGACACATGGCAACTGCCTGTGTGCTCACTTTCATCCTATTGGAAGTAAAAGCTGAATCAACATAATTTAGCGCAGTGTCCACTGGGCACCTATACATGAGCATCAAGGCTGCTCCGAACTGCTTAAATTCCAGAGTGGGCACATAACAAATGACAGCAACTTAAATAGGGATGAGGGCTTAATGTTGCAAAGGACACACGTCTAAGTTGCTGTCATTCATTAAGTTGCTGTCATTGTCTTTTGTCCATATCGCTACTTTGCTCATTTCTAGGGGTGCACCGATTTTTTGGACTAATATTGATGGCCAATTTTTAATGAGCCATATCACCCGATATTGATCCAATTACCAATATGCAGTCCAGCAGCTTGGAGAGCAGCATCTGGCTAGTAAGTCTGTTGTGGGGGAGGGAACGGAAGGCATTGGGGGGGGCAGAATGAGGCCCCTGTGCTGAGAGAGGGAGTGGGGCTGGGGCAGGGTAAAACGCTGTTGAGCTGGGGCAGGCAGGGCACAGGATGGAGACACAAGCAGCTTGTCCAGGAGGTCTGAAGGGGGAAAGGGCATCCCCTACTGCTGCACATATTCCAGGAGGGCATGGGGGTATGTACCCCCAGATCTGTGCATGGGGTGAGGGCAGGCTGTTGCTGCTGCTTCAGACTGGGGCCAGGGCTGGCCTCAGGCTCTTTGCAGTGGGGGGGAGGGGGAACTGGGCTGGGCTGGGCTGCACTCAGACAAGGCAAGGCAGCACTGGGAGGGGGACTACAGCAAATTTTGGGGTGGCTGTAGCCCCCCCATAATCCCCCTGCCAATACTGCCACCACTGACCCCAAGCGCAGCTGTGGCACAACCCCTCCACCAGGAAGAGCTTGGCACAGCCCTAGCCCCAGCCCACAGTGGCTGCCTGCCCTCACCCCACACACAGATCCAGAGGCACACACCCCCTATGCCTTCCTGGGGTGTGTACAGCAGTGGGAACTTCCGCCACCTCCCCACAACCCCTGGATGAGCCTCTCACAGCTCCATCCTGTGCTCCACCCTGCCCTGACTGTGCAGCACCTGCCCCTGCCCCAGCCCCAGCCCCACTCCCCCCTCCCTCATCATAGGGGCCTCAATCTGTCCCCCTATGCCCCTTCCCTCACCCCACCCTTTCCCCCACACCAGACTTATGAGCCGGATGCTGCTCTCCACACTTCCAGGCTTCACTCCTTGCCACTTGTGTGCTACGCTGTAGCTGTGCGTATGCACCGGGCATTTATTTGCAACATTACCAACCACATCAGTCAATTGCCAATAATGTCAATTTTCCTTATATTGGTGCCGATACTATATGGGACCAATGTATTGATGCACCTCTAATAATTACAATTTCTGCCATGCATTTGTGGAATGGCAGGAGGTGCAATTGTATGGATCATTCATTAGATCCCATTGCGCCTTTAGCTGCATGTGTAGAGGTGTCCAAAGAGTAAGACATAAACTTAGCCCAAATTTTCATAAGGTGGGCAGGCACTGTAACATCTACATGAGGCATTTAGCTATGCCTCAGATGACCAGAAGTAAATTAATAAAATGTATTTTGGCATGATGGTGCATTGGAAAAAATAGCTTTTTAGGCAACTGTGGAAGTGAAAATGGTGCAGCAAAACAGTAATTATTGTTTTATGTGGTCTGATTAAATGGTTGGGTGGGGTCTGTTTGTTTGTTTAGCTTATATCATTCTTAATTGGTGCTAAGTGCAGCTTTGTTGTTTTATTATTGTGGAGTTTCAGAATCCTTTAATCACTGGAACTATTTTACACCTGTTTTTTTTCTTTTTTGTTCACTTTCTATTTTGCTAAAATTAAAATATATATTTCATTAAGGCAAGGTATTTTTACTGCAAAAACATATTTCCAAAGAAGGTATTGTATAACAGGAGAACACTAACTTATTGTAACGGGGACATACCAGTTCAGTCTCCCTTGATGAGAGGCAACCATGTAAAGTGCCCATTGCTTTCCATAATTGAGCAAACACTCCCAGTACATTCTTCTACCAGATACATATCCCTAGCCAAAAATAGTGAACAGCTCTTCTGTGCTCTTGGATTCCAGAGACACTGTAGACAAAGAAGCCTCTCCAGACCATCCCTCTAGTTTCAGTGTTAAGTGGAAAAGGAAAGTACTATCCAAAAAGAAAGTTATCTTCTAGAACGACACCAAGCAGGGCAAGAAAAAGAAAAAACCTCAAGTTCTGAACAATAAGAAACAGTAAATCCTGAGGAAGTATCTGTGACTGAAGCCCCTCAAAGTCAGGCTGCTTTGGCTAAAACCTTCAAAGAGGTTCTTGTTGTGCTTAGACTACTTCTGATATCAGCTAGTTTAAAGTGAGCTTCAGTATGTGCACATACACTGTTGTCTGCAAATTGCATACCCAGTGTTAGACACCTAAACCTTTTCATATGAAATACATTTGGAGGAGGAAGTGGGGGTGCTGCCCCCCCCTTTTCAATTCAGAGGCTAGACCACTGGTTTTCACCTTTTTAGATGTAAGGCACCCCCTGTTGGACTTGAGGCACCCTCAGAAAATGCCAGCTCTTAGCTTTCACTCATTTCTTCACTAGAGACAAGTAATAAAGCAATTTTTCTTTTTCAAAGAACCCAGAAAGATCCCAGCAGGTCTGAATATCTTTGACATTATGGATTCCTATTTGAAATATCTGGGTGTATCTTGTACATCAAGTGTGGGTGCTTTCACATCGGTGCTAATGTTGCATGGTACCCCACAACACCTTTAAAAGGTTCTTCTTAGTTGAGAATCACTGAACTAGAATCATAAAGAAGCAGGGCTGAAAGGAACCTCCAGAGGTGAAATAGTCCAACCCCCCAGCTGAGGCAGGATCATCCCTATTCAAACCACCCTATGCAAACCATAATCTAAATTCTACATAAGACTTCTCAGCAACACAGAACTTCCCCTGCTTCACCTGCCATGGATAAGGCAGGGGAACCACTGTAGCCAATGCCCTGCTTCTATGAAATGTCAAAAAGTGCTCATGAGATCCAGGGTAGAAGGCCATGCCCCTGCTTCCAAGGAAGGTAAAAAACCCCAAAGTCCTTACCAATCTGACCATGGGATAAAATTATTTCCTGACCCCAAATATGACAATTGGTTTGACTCTGAGTGGAGGTGCAAGATCCCCTAGCCAGAAACCTCTGGCTTTGGTCCCAGCAGAAGTACAGGCAAATTCCCAGTCAAATTCCCCAGCCTTGGCTATAGCCAACATCCAGTGCCTCTGAGGGAGACTTAAAAATACCCTGACATATACCAGACAGAGGTGGTGGGGCAACCAGCAAAGCCCAGAAGCATGGGAAATACCCATAGTAGAACACAAGCATAGCTACACCTAGATCATCCCTGGCCCATGGCTGTCCAGCCACATCTCAAACACCTCAACTGATGGGGAGTCCAAAACTATCCTAGTCAGCCTATTCCATGGCCTCACTGTTTTTACAGTGACTAAGTTGTTTGGAGGGGGGGGGTTGTTTTGTTTTTGTATCAAACATAAACCTACTATGCTGCAACTTCAAGTCATTGATCTGCATCCTCTTCTCTGCAGCACTAGAGAAAAGGTATTTTTCCTCTTCTTTATGGCATCCCTTGTTATTTGCTCATTCAGCTTGCCTCCTTCCTTATCCAGATAATCCCTGTTAGGTGTCTTGCTGCAACTTAAAATTTTGTGAAGACTAAGGCAAAGTAGCTGTTGAATACTTCTGCCTTCTTTGCATCTTTGGTTAGGAGTTCCCCCTGGCTTGTTAATAGAGGACCCATAGCTTCATTGGTTCCTCTTTTGTGACCAACATACTTATAGAACCTGTTCTTGTTATCCTTAACCTCCTTTGCATTCCTGATAGTGCAGGTCTGTCCAGCTGCAAAGTGGTCAGGGGAAATATGCCCCATGGGCCACACCAGCAGGGCCACACACCATAAGGTAGCACTAGCAGGTACTATGGGCCCCCCAGGGCTGCATGTATGTGTGTGTGCAGGCACTCCCCACCCTGCTGCACTGTGTGTGCATGCAGGTGCACCTCTGGCAGTGCAGCACCCTGCTTCATCTTCAGCTCCCTGTGGGGTCCCTATGGCACTGTCCTACACAGGCACTCTGGGAGGCCAGCTCCTCTGGAACCACAGCCTACTCCACACTTTACCATACTGCCCTGCACCCAGATGGATGGAAGCAAGCAGAAGTAGCTGGGGGAAGAGGAGAGTCTGGGAACCCAGGTGCTTCTTCAGCCAGAACAACAGGGGCAGCAGTGGCTGGCTGGGAGAGTAGGGGTCACAAGTTAAGCCTTCATGGGCCACATGCAGCCCATGAGCTGCTGGTGGGCAGCCTGACCTAGAGCATTCACCAAAGATGTGGGAGATCCAGGTTCATTTTTTCCTCTTCCTACAGAGACTTGAATCTACATCTCTTTTATGTATTCTGCTGTATTGTGTGTACCCCTTAGGAGCTCTCACAACAGGCCTTTAGAAATACTGGCTGTGTTATGCAGAAGCTCAGATAGAACAGACACTAGATGACTGCCATCACACTCCTTGGCTCTGAGTGACTGCGGAACAACACATGGTATTGAGAGTAAAATGAACTAGAATGCAGGAGTTAAATCCCTGAAGAACTTAAATCCTTTGGAAATGCTGAGGAGAACTAGTGCAGGGTTAAACAGTGCTTTATTCTGTATCTGCAGCTAATGGATGCCAGGATGGCCATAGCCAGGGACAATTCAGCGCATGGAGTGGGTGTAGCTATGGCCCAATCCAGCCATGTGTCAGCAGCCCAGGGCTCAGACCAGCCATCTGGGAATGGCATGCCTAGGCCTTGATATAGCAATGTGGCAACAACATAGCCCAGCTCCAATCTGGCTGTGTGGCAATGACCTGGCCATGCCCTGATCTGGCAGTGCTACAATGTCCCAGTCTGGCCACATGGCAACAACCTGGCTGGGCCCTGCTTGAAATGTGAGGCAATGGCCTGAGCTTGGCCCTTGCTGATCCAGCCATGCAGCAATGGCCAGGCCCAGATCCATCCCCATTGCAATGGCCCAAGCTGATCTGGCTGTGTGGCACATGGAAACTTGGCTTGCAAGGGAAGCATTGGCAGTGTTAAAACTTGCTATTATTGCCCTGCTGCCAAATTTCGTGACCTGTAGAGAAACCCATGGGCTAGATGCCATGGCTTCATGGCTTGGATTTGGCCTATGGGCTGGGAGTTGAGCAAGCACGTGCTGGACATTTCTTTCCTTGCTAAAAAAATTAATATGTCTTAAGAATACTTAAAAAACTGCATGAATAGAGTTGCAAATCTTTCCAATATCTAGATTTTTCACTCCATTTTGTAGGTGAAATTTGAAAACAATAACATTGATCAGAGAGGGCTATGATATTAAAGCATTTTAGTCAGGCCCTTGGTGTCAGCAGTTCAGTTCTGCTCCGATTAATTTCAAACATGAAATCATTTTCTGTTCTGAATAAGAATCTGCAAGTTTGCAATTTTTTCCTAAAAACATGCATTCAGCTGGGTTAAATAACGGTATTCCTCAATGACTTTACATTTACATCACAAGAAAAGAATTGTTAGTAAATTAGAAAAAATGAATCCCAGGGAAAATGTGAATTGCTATTGACCTACATTGATGCTCATCCCATATATTTTAATCTTTTGTTAGCCATCGCTGACTTTGCTGAAAAATGATTTAATGAGTTTCATTAGTGTTTTTTCAAAAGCACATATGTAAAGCAAGTACTATGTGAATACAATTAGAAAAGTATTTAAATGCCATACTTCCATTTAATCTATGATGAATTAAAGTAGACCTTTTAACTGTGTTTTGATTTTTTTTTTTTATCATCTTGTGCTCTTTGACCCCTATTTATGAAGCTGAACATTGGATATCTCTTCATCTTCACCATACTGAATATGAGACATTACCTAACATTTGAAAATAAATTACAAAACCAAAATCTGTGCTGGATATTTTGAATGAGGTCCTTCTTCAAAAATACCTTGTGAAGGAAAAGATAAAGCAAAAGCAGGGCCACTTTCTTTGAAGAGCATCAGAATGTGCCTGGAGTAGTATGACTCAGTTCCTGAGTTCCTCTGTTAGTACTTCAGTGGCAAGCTCAAATTAAAATCAAAGATTGGCTGTCTGTACCTTTGCCTTAAAACACAACAAAATAAATTGTTGATTATACCACTTATATGAAAGCACTGTCTAAAGAGCAGGTCTGAACCCAAGCCTTGGCTCTGAATTAGTACTGAAGAGTATGTCTACTATTCCAGGTTCACCCAATGCTGTCTCTGAAGTGAAGCAGGCAAGTTTTATCAACTTATTTGATGACTCCTGATTGGTTAGTGTCTTTTTCACATCCTTTCAAGTCCTGGAAACTCTAAATCTTGGTGGTTTCTGGGCATAAATGATTTTCTAGGTTATGCATGTATATTTATCAGGGAGCCAACAAACACATCCAGAAAGAGATTGAACCCAGTGAAAAAAGAGAAAAAGGAAGATGTTTGTAGATCCTTCATTCCTGATGAAGGTCCTTTGGCCAGAACATGCAGTGAACTTTATTTTTATTTCCAGCCTGTACTGAAGGCTCTTCTGTATGAATGCATTGATGTAAGACCCATTAGACATAGCTGCCAGAACTGTTCTTTTAAGGATAAAAAGTTAAAAATAAATAAAAGTAAACCACTTCAGAAAATGGAGTGCATTATAGTACCTATTGCTATGGAATTTGTTTACTTCTCACTTGAATAAATCTTTTCTCGAGCTCTTTATGTATATTCTCTGCAGATTAAATTTGACCTTGAAACTTGGCCTTGACCTTTTAGTTACCTTGATTCTAGTGACTTTGGGAACAACATATCATTGTATCTCATACAAAATGAATGAATAAAAGATTTTCAAACTGTTTTAGAAGGTAGAGAGAAATGAATAATATCTGAGCAATGATATTTACCATAGCTATATTGTCAGAAGCATTTAGTGCAGAAACCTGGAAAAGTAATGGTTATGTCATTTTGTTTGTTTGTTTCAAAGAGCTACCATTAGGTCATTTTTTTGAAAATACACTCTAGGGCTTACATGGCTATCAAGGCAACTGTTACTTAGCCAGAGACCTGCTCCTGATTATTTTGAAAGGTCACAGTGATATTATTGTCAAATTTCATAGAAAGGAAAGGGTTGTTGCCATCAAAGTAATTATTTATTCAAATAATCAAAACATTAAGTGTTTCAGAATGAAACAACCTGGTGAAGTAATGTGGTAGCAAAAGGGATAGAACAGTTTTACCCCTCTGGGCAAGGTTTGAGTAATTTTACAAACTTTTTTTTATTTAAGTAATATGCTTTGATACTTACTGTTCTTAAAATGATTATGACTATACAATACTCTGTTCAGAGGAACATGTCGTCTCCAAAGGAATGCTTGATTCAGCTGAACAGAAATGGCAGGTGTTATTTTGCATTACAATGGAATCAGTAGAGAAATCCCCTACAATATGACCATCAGTAATGCTAGTGCAATTACCATCAGCGTCATTACCAGAGTTCTGGAATATCTTCAAGGTATATGATTAGTAGTTATAGAATCCATTAAAATAGCTATTGATTCTATTCACTATTTTTTTAAAAGATTTAAACCTGAATGCAGCACATGTAATTGCAATTTTGTATTATCTGATAAATGTTTCTCCTCCCTCTCTTTTTCTTTTACAGAGGTGTACTGAATCACTGTTATTTTCCCTCCCACCTTCCTCTTCATTAGTGAGACTATGCAAAAGACTTGTTAGGGATAAACATATTCTTCAAAATGCCAGAATGCTTTAACAAAAACAATATGATAATTAGAACCTGCCTTTCTCTTACCATTCCTTCCTCCTCTTCCTCCTTGTCACTGACATCAGGGTTTTTTACCTAAACTAGTGACCATAGTCTTAAGTCCTTGTTTGCTCCCCCTCTTGTCTCCACCTTCTCTCTCTGTTCATTTTAGCATCTTACTCTCCACTCCTTGCTATTCTGTGGTTTCCCCTTTTCTAATGAAACTCACTTTGACCCAACCTGCATCTCTACATAAAGCTTCACTGTAGTCTTTTCACCTTTAAACTCATTGAACATTAAATCTGAATTGATGCTAGCTCCCCTTCCAGTTGACTGAAAAAGCGTTCGCCAGATCTCTAATGACTTCTGCTTAGTGAAATCTTGCTCTTCCTTATTCCTTCTTGATTTCATTTTTGTTTAGACACATTTTGAACATAACTTCAGTCTTCAAAAAGATGAAATTATCCCACTAAATTTTATTCTCCTGTCCTCCTCTTTAGGACTTCAAGGGAGTCTTCAAATTTGGTGTCTTATTAATACTGCAGACAACAGTTGGCAAATAAAAATGTATGTAATTAGTAGACACCTTTGGTATTTTCTGTGAAATTTCATTTCTGCCCCTTATTACATGGAATATAGCCCAGAAGACTCAATTTTCAGAAACAGTAGGGAATGTTTGTAAAATGTTATTCCTCTTTGTCCTCTTAGATTCTCAGCATCCATCTATATGCTTTCCATTCTCACTATCTACATCTAATAATATAATGCTTGCCAGTTTTCATTAGGTTTGAAAGAGAGGCATCTATTAATCTTCACAGATATGCTGTAGAAATGAAGGTGAGTATCTATCTTTCTGAAGAAAGCATTAACTCTTCAACTTCTCTCAGCTATGAAAGTCAAACTCTTCTCTCATCCCTTTCCCATATTTAATTTGAAAAGAACCTTGCTTAATACATAAACTTTTCTTTTTTTAGTCCTGATAATGAAGTCATTGAGGTACTTATGTTTGTGGAGGCCCCAAGTCAGTGGCGTGTTTAAGTATGTGCCTAAATGTATTGACTTCACTGAAGCTACTTACATGTTTAAAGATAAGTAGGTGCATAAGGGTCAGAAAACAAATGTGTTTAGGTGCATAAAGGTATGGCTTGTACCTCACGTGATTAAAAAAGTATGTCATCATTTATGGAATGTATTTGGTAGCCATGCTGGTCTGGGACAAAAAGAAATGCGAAACTCTAGAACTCTTGGTTCAGAGATGATACCTATTATTATAGTATATAATTGATGATATCTACTATTATACTAGGTATGATCTCTGAGCCAAGAGTTCTACAGTTTTGCGTTTCTTATAATCTTTTATATAATTTATATAATCATGTTAATTATATCATCCTTTTATAAGGATTATATAAATCCTGTTAAGTTTTATACATTCCTTCCATGATGACATGAAAGCAACTGTTCAGTTTGATGGGTTCACTTCCAACAGCTCTGTGGCAGGGCTCTGTTTGTGCCTGCCACTTTAAGGGCCTGAAGCCAGCAGCTGGCAGGTGCCTGATGAGGGCAGTTATTTTGGATTCAGGGCTGCCCATATAAACAGGGCATTTGCTGCTGGAAGTCCAGGCAACAACATCGCCTGGCTGCAAGGCTGCTGGTATCTACTGGAGGTAAGGGAGGAGCTGTAGGGGATGGTTTGGGAGGGTCCTGGTCCTGGTCCTGGTCCTGGTCCTGGGCGTGACCTAAAACTGCACCCTGCCAGGAGTGGGTGGCCTGGTGGGACTCTCAGTGGCACGGGAGCCCCCCAGGAAATGACAAGCCAGTTACCACCCTGGTGAAAGGCGGGTCGGGGCACCTTAACCCCAGCTCCCACATTTGGGTGAGTCTGGTGACAACAAAGGTAGAGGGGGCCAGGCACAGCTATGACCAGCTGAGCCCACCCAAGGAGGGAAGCCCCAAGACCCTGAGTAGAGGGGACAGTGTGGAGCCCCGAGTAGAGGAGGAGAAGAAATAGAAAGCTGAGGGCCCAGTACACATACAGACCCTGAGTGTTACCCTGAAAGGGGCCCAAGTGTGCTTAGACCCAGTCGGGTAATTGGCTGGCCACTACCCCGGTGAGGGTCGCAGGAGAGGCCCAACAGATGGTATGTCCACCACCCAAGGAATGGACTAGCTAAGCCTAGGGCCAAAGGGTGCCTGCTCCAAGAGGGAGCAAGGTGGCATAAGTTGTCAACACAAGAAAGAGGACCTGTGAGAGAGAGTGGAGTGAGTGAGGCCCAAGTGAGAGGCGAGCAGTATGACTGTGTATGTGACTGAGGCCTGACAGTATGGCCTAAGCATGCTCCGGCTGTAGGCCAGGGGCACTGTAACATCTGGATGCCATCTGTGAGGCTTGGGCCACGGTGTAGAGAAGGTATGGAGCCACAGACACCCCCAAATATGGGAGTGCAGTAACGGGCAGCCTCCCACCTTATTTAACAGCATATTATTATTCCAACAAGGCGTGGTGGGCGAGACAAGCGGGCGGCATGTCCAGAGGTAGGTGAGGGGCTAGCTGTGGGTAGCGGGGATACCCACTTTGTCACAAGCTTCAAGGTGAAAAGTGGATTGAAGCAAGGATGTGTTCTTGCCCCCTCACTCTTTGGAATCTTCTTCTAGGTACTCCTGAATTGCGTGTTGAAAGACATGGAAGGCGGGGTGTACCTCCACCCAAGATCAGACAGGAAACTCTTCAACCTGTCATGACTTAAGGCAAAGACTAAAGTTAGAAAGGTGCTTATTAAGTTATCAGGGAGCTTCTATTCACTCATGATGCTGCCCTTATAGCCCACGATGGAGACCTACTACAAGAATTCATGGATTGCCCCTCTCAAGAGCTTGCCAGGCATTTGCTTTCACCATCAGCATAAAGAAAACAGTTGTACTAGGACAGGGAGTTCCACAAGATCCATCAATCATCCTTAATGAGAACCAGCTAGCAACAGTAGTTCAAAAGTTCAGCTACTTAGGTTCTGCAGTAACCACCAACCGCTCACTAGATGAAGAACTTAATGGTCGCATCACCTTCTGCAGACTATCTAAAAGAGCATGGAACAGCTCAAAGCTTACCATCAAGACCAAAATGCTAGTGTACAAGGCTTACATACTCAGCACTCTCATGTATGGTGGGGAAACATGGCCAGTTTATGCACAGCAAGAGAAAAGGTTAAAGACGCTGCATATTCAACATCAAATGGCAAGATAAAGATACCAACACAGAGGTTCTTCAAAGGGCAAATCTACTAAGTGTGACAGCCCTACTCAAACACAGATGACTGAGCTGGCTAGGCCATCTGAGCAGATCAGAAGATGGATGCATACCCAAGAACACGCTATACATGGAACTATCAGAGGCAACAACAACAACAACAGGACTTCCCAAGCTCACTACAAAGACAGATGCAAGTAAGATATGAAGGCAGCTGGAATCAATACTTACCAATCAGAAACTGTGGCAACTGATCGTAATAGGTGGTGTCATCATCTGCACTGGGGCATAAAAGTCCATGACAGAAATTGGCTCCAAGAGCTTGAAGAGAAAAGAGCCCATGGGAAGCAAGCAGCTCCCGAACCACTCACCCATGACGTACATTTGTAACCACTGTTACAAATCATGCAAATCTCAGATTGGACTACTCAGTCACTTGAGACACTACAAATCATCTCCATCATAGGCTGCAATATCCACCATCTCTGGGAGATGAAATGATGCCAAAGCAATAATCTTTTCGGCATCTACCTCCCATTTAATTGGAGCACTGAAGGTGCATATTCTCTTCATTGTAGTAAAAAGTAATGTAGCAGTGAAAATGCTATTAGTGAGAGAAGGGCAGTGCTACACAGTGCTTCAGAAGCTTTGCTGCTCTAGGCCCCTGAAACAGATAAGTGCTTCCCTGTTTGTCTCAGCTATGGTCTGTTATTACATCCCTGCATACCACTAATGTTCCACTTTCTCCTCAAGTTTTGCCTGTGACATTCTCTGTGAATTGAACAAGTTTCCTGTGCTAGAGCATCAAGGTCTCCATATCTGATTCCTTAGTGAAAGCCTGCTTTATTTCTGAGGTTTACTAACACCAACCCACATCAACTTAATTCCATAAGTCAGTCAATAATAAGCCTTCACCCACTTAACTTAATGATAATAATACTATAGCAATATAAATGAAGCCCATCTTTGTCTTTTTGTTTATTCTTTCGGAGCCAATAGCCTTGGCCAAATCTTAACATTGTGGACTGTAAAGTCATAGGATCAATAGCTGTACCTTGATTCTCCATTTTGTAAAGTAACAGCACAATATTGATATCTTATATATTTTAACAAAAAAATTAATATTTTAATAAATAACCCTTTAATAAAAAAACCTTGAAAGATCAAGATTCACAAGGAAAATGATGACAGATTTTCAATGATATCAGGTTTTTTTCCTGCTCACTTCCATGATGGCTGTAAAGAAAGGAATAAATAAAAACTTATACATATACTAAGGGATGCTGGTAAAGACAATGTGAAAAAAATGCTTTGAAAAAGGTCTTGAACCAGTGCCTAAGTATTCTTTATATGGCTGCGCAATCTTTTGCATTTTAGAATGATTGTCTTTCATGATTGTCTTATCTGTGCGTCTGAAGATGGCTGATGAGGCCTATCTGGGATTGACAGACTCCACTGCACCTTGGGCACGTGTTTCTGCATGGGGTGGGTGGTGCTGGATTCTTGATTTGGTCCGCAACATGCAGTTTCTGCTGTGTCTGCTTTTCCATCTCCTGTTGTTGTTGTGAGGTTTCGAAGTATTGAGATCCCTGCAGCAGACTTCCTTTATTTTGGGTGGTCCTAAGCGTTAGTCTCCCATGAGTTGAAATGGATGTTGCTATTTTTTAAGCTGGTCTTGAGGATGTCCCTGAAGCACTTTCTCTGCCCTCCTCTTGAGAGAATGCCTTGATTGAACTTGGAGAATAAAACTTGCTTTGGGAGTCTGGAGTCAGACGCCCAATGTGAAATCATTAGATCACTCCATCACAAATAAATGAGAAACTTTGAGAACTATTGAAGATTCTGCAAATGTTCAAATAGAGGTTAGTGTTTCAGCTGTTGTGGTAAAATCGAGAAAGGAATGTAATGAAGTCTCCAAAGATACAGTCAGGAAATTCATGGAATTCAGTGGTGCTGCCTTTCGTTGCCCAAAAAGATAATGGTGTAATATGCCAGGCAGCATTATATAACATTTAGATACCAAGAATTGTCAATATGTCTCAGATAAAATAAAAGTATCATCCTTCTTCCAAAACTCTGCCCAATCCAACCTCTGTCTGATGTTTGATTATGTTCAAGTCTAGCTCCTTTATGTTACAGTTTAGGTTCTGAGGTCTCCACACCTCATGGAAGGCACAGCTGTAAACAGAAATGCTGGAATACTACAAGGGAAGCTTTCCAGAATGAAAGGAAGAATATATCAGGACATTTCTAGACCAGCTTCCAGGCTTATGATGGTCAATTATTGAGTGAAAGTTTCAGGTTCAGCTACTTAGGTTCTGCAGTAACCACCAACCGCTCACTAGATGAAGAACTAATTTTCAGGTCTAATTTTTGGTTCATAGTCTGAATCAAACCCCTAAAGTATGACTTAAAATGCATGGCTACACAGGGAATAAGAGCTCTGTGTGGGTTACCAGAACCTTGAGCCTTAGTGCACAGAAGTAAACAGACATGTCATGAATGCTTCTCCCCATATTGTGTGCCTAGATGGGTTGGAGTAGATCAGTAAAAGGAAGGCCTGAAAATGCGTGTATATGCATATTAGGGAGAGGCAGAATAATTTGCTCTTGGTATAGATCATTGCAGATTTATTAGGGAATTAAGAGAACTCACATGCCTGTGTTCATTTGGATAGTTTATGCTTTCTGCTGAGCCTTGGGAAGCAAAAGAACCCAAGGCGTTACAGCCTGTGTTTCTGTAATGACATGCAGAGAAAAACTGTTGCTGGGACCCAATTCAAGGAGAAGGATAAAGGGTTTCAGGACTGATTTGCACTGGGTGGAGCCAGGCTAACTGGCCACCTGCTACACTTACCACCCAGCATTAGAAGTGACAATACTCAGGAACTGATTGGCACCAGATTATTATAAGAAGCAAAACTGATGTAGGAACATTTATTGTCAAAGTTGAGATCACTCCACGAATTAAAAAAATACCAAAACACTAAAACAATAGAGGGTCTATACAGATGCTTTACTCTTTAAATAACCTTTCTGAATTCAGAAAACTAGTTTGCGCATTCAGAGATTGAGGCAACACGGAGGCACAATCCTTTGTGACAGGGGTACTAATTTGCTATTGTTATTAACTGTGGTTGTAGCACTCAACATACTCATTTTCATAGGCAGGTTCAAGAGCATTCTATAATAAATGCCAATTTCAGCAAATTTTGTTGTTGTATTTTAGTGAAATGATTAGAGGTACACCGATACAGCAGTCCCATATCATATCAGCACCAATACAAGGAAAATTTACATTGTCAGCAATTGGCTTTTTTTGGCTAATGTTGCCGATAATGTCACCAATAAATGCCCCATGCCTGCATGCAGCTGCAGCACAACACGCAGGCAGCCAGGAGCACAGCCGAGCAGCATGGAGAGCAGCATCCAGCTGGTAAGTCTGTTGTGGGGTACAGGTGGGGGGAGGGAAGGGATGTTGGGGGATAGATCAAGGCCCTTTCAGTGAGGGAGGGAGTGGGGCTGGATCAGGGGCAGGTGCTGCACAACTGGGGCAGGGCTGAGCATGGGACAGAGCCATGAGTGGATCATCTGGGGAAGGTAGAGGGGCAGCTCCCGCTGCTACATGCACCCCAGGAAGGCAGAGGGGGCGTGTGCCCCTGGATCTGTGTGCAGGGTGAGGGCAGGATGCCACTGTGGGCTGCGGCCAGGGCTGCACTGAGCTCTTCCCAGTGGAGGGGTTGGGCAGGTCTTCATTTGGGTAGGCCGGTGCTGGGAGGGAGGCTATGGGGGCCTACAGCCAACTCCAAATTTTGCTGTAGCCCCCACCCCAGACCAAGCACAGCTTGGCCCAGGCCCCCTGCTGGGAAAAGTCTGTCACCTGTCCTGGCCTCAGCCCGCAGTGGCAGCCTGCCCTCACCCTGCACACAGATCCAGGGTCACATGCCCCCCATGCTCTTCCAGGATGCATGCAGTGGTGAGAGCTGCGCCCCCATTCCCACATCCCCCAGACAAGCTGCTTGCGGTTCTGACCTGCAGCCGCCCACCCTGGCTTAGCAGTGCCTGTCCCTGACCCAGGCCCAGCTCCACTCCCTCCCTCACCACAGAGGCCTTGATCTGTGCCCGCATGCCCCTGCCCCCACAACGGATTTACCAGCTGGATGCTGCTGTCCAAACTGCCAGGCCACATATCAGAAACCAGATTGGTATCGGCCAATATGGCTTGTTAAAAATTGGCTCTCTCTATTGGCCCCAAAATCTCTATCGATGCACCCCCTAGTAATTATGGGGTCATGAATTAGATCCCATCATGCCCTACTTCCTATACAGGGGGAGTCTGATCCTGGGCTACACCTGCACCAGGAAGAAGCAAGCTTCTATGCTTGGGAGTCTTCTCAGATGATGGGCCTTCCAGCGTGGGAGTGCATGGTGGCTAGGAGACCACAGCTTGGAGGCGTCAGGCTCAGAGGTGCACATGATTCCCCTGAGCTTTGATCAGCTGATGGGACTCCCAGTCACAGGGGCCCCTGGCCACATATTCAATTAATGGCATGATAAGAAGCAGCTACAAAGTTATTAAACATATTTTGTGGGATTTTTTTTTTTATCTTATTCCTCTTTTTAGCACACCATTGATTGATTGAACATGTGGTCAGGTAACCACTTAAGGTATGGTTAACTGGTTAATCCACCTTGTGTGTCACATGGTGATGGGGCCTCTTCTTTTCATAGACAACTGTTTATGAGAACATCTTTCAAAGCAAAGTTCTTTTTAATCTGCTCAATTTTTATTCCTATTTTATACTCTAACATCATTCTTTCTCAGGGAACTCAAGTCCCTAATTCCTTGCAAATGCAAGTAAAGCAGTTGCTAGGCAGAGATCTGTGATCCAGAGAGCACTATGCTGCAATGTTTAGCTGCACTGTAAGTCAAAATCTGGAAAAAAAATTGTTGAAGTTCTAGTTTGAAATTCTTCAGCTACATAATGGAAAATTTATTTTACAGAGTGGTGATCATACACTAATCTGACTTATTCTCTGGTCCAGTTGCTGAACTTGTCAGGCACAAAAACTGAATGCAGGATATCTGGTAAACATTTTTCCAGGTGACATTACTTTGTTAAAAACTTTGAGATGTGGATCAAGAGTGCCTCTCCTCTCATGTGTGAGGACTTCATGATCCTATTTTAACAGCACATTTGGCCATAACCAGTATTACACTTACATCCAACTGGTCATAGAGCAAAACAGTATAAAGATACTGATTCCTGGCTGGAATCACAAAGCTTACATATATCAACAATAATAACTGTTGTTGTTGTAGCAGTAGTAGTAGTAGTAAGAGTAATAATAGCTTTTGCCTAGCAAACATATGCCTCACAATATTCCTCTTCAGCAGTTATGTATTAATTGAATAGTAACAAGTAAGGGTCTCAAAAGTTAAATACTTTCCTAAGGGCACAAAGCAAAACAGAAGCAAAAGTGGGAAGAGAAGCCAAGTACTTTGACTCCAGTTTTCTGCTCTAACCAATAAGAAACACCTAACAGCACACAAAATATTCATGCATGCACACCTAAACAATCCTTCTTCAGGGCTCCTGAGAAATAATTCTGAACAAATGCTTTCCCTTGTAACAATAAGGCAGAATATTGCATAGAACTATACAGAGCCTTGATTCCTCATGGGCTGTGTATATAACCATGTGTATTCACTTTGAAACAAAACAAGTTGCAGATGTTCTTTCAGTAGCATATCAATATACTTGCTGTAATGAACTCTGGAATCTTTATTGGCCACTGAAGCTCACTATGCTTGTTAAAATCACAGCACTGATCTGACTACACTATGCTGTTGCTATCTGGAATTATAGCAGGAAAACAATATTAGCATAACTAGTCCTCTATCTCAGGATTTAGATTGGAGGTAGCATGCTGTCAAATAATCCCCCTCTTTCATCAGGCAAATTGTATCCTGCTAATTTTAAGAACTCAGGTTGAAAGAAAGTTTGATCTCTGACTCAACTATGTACTTTCAGTCTTTTCATTCAGGCTAAGCTTATATTGCCTTTTCCTTGTAGCCAGATTAATAAGTATTTTATCAGAGATTCGCAACTATAATTTTAGTCTAATGATGGATAAAGACAGTGATAACTTGCATTGTTAAATTTTGCTTGGTCGTGTAATACAATTTCATGGCTTCATGAACTTCCTTTGTTACTTTGTGCATCAAAGTTAATTAGTTCATTATATGGGAAATACATTGTTAATGCAAGAATAAGGATGAGATTTTAATTAAACAAAAATCCAGAATGAGGGTTTCCACAGCAACTTTAGTTCAGCCTCCTAGTCCTTTTTGTCACCCCATTTATACATTCTTTGCATTCCTCCATGCAGACAAGATCATCCTGGTAATGAACTGCTCATAAATAAAAGGAAGACATTTCTATTGTTATTTCTATGTTTAAGTACTTGGGAAATATTCCAATATTATGGGAGTGAAGCTATATATTATATTTACATATAACACACACACACAAATAATTCATATCAAACAAAAAAACCCCATGCAGCAATATAAACTATTTTATTTTGAAAAAGATTAAAGTCAGTCTATAGTGGCTTATGGTGGCCTGGAGTCTTATATAACTCTAGATCCTTCAGAAAAAGAGAGCTTTTATTTGTGACCTCTGGTGATTGCTGATATGTGTGGAGTATGCTATACTTCATCTCCTCTGCTTTGGAAAATAGGAGCTAACAAAGACTGGAGGATCTGTTCAGGAAACGTAAGTTGGGATGGGCAAAGTCTCATGTACTCCTGATGGTTAGAAAATGGTATTTAGGGGTTTGCTTTTGGGAATCGGCTTGTAGGTAAAGTAGATATGTATTAAAACAATGGTCTATGGCAACAGCAAGGGTTAATTGGTTTTAAACAGCCTGTTTTTACAAAGTTTCCTTCAAGGCCACTGTGCCTGATACAGGCAAGTCACAAGACATACAGGTTGGGAAACTGGAACACATGTACCACATTGATCCATAATGTGAGATAAGGGACTCCGCCATGTTGGCCAGGTCACAGCATTATCGAATGGAGAGGTCATGGTTGATCTGAGAGTTTTAGGTCTGCCTGGAACAAGGTATCTGTGTCATAAATTCAGTGCCAACACTCCTACATGCTTTGATCTCCCACAGAAAAGCCAGGCACAGTCTTATCTTTTATAGGTATCTAAGAGTATAGAAAATGCCATAATATATTAGACTTAAATGCTTCTTAATACCTGATATTGTAGGTTAAAGCATATGCTTAGTTTCATATGTGCATAAAATTAAGAATATACATAAAACTTGTGGGAGGGGTGGAGGTAAGCTGTGGGCTGGGATTTGCCTGGCTTGAGCTGGCTGGGTGTTGGGGGGAAGCTGGGAGATAGAGGAGCCTCCAATCTACCCACCCCCATTCCAACTCAGGCCAGACAAACCCCAGCCCACATCTTGCTCCCCCTTCCCTTCCTGCAGACAGCACTGATGATGAGGCTGGGCTGCATCAGCCCATGCCCAATCATGCAACGGATTGACCCCAGGAAACAGAAGTTCCCTAAGGCACTCCAAAGTTCAGTGCCTTCATCTGAACCCTTGTTGAATGTGGGTTAATTTGTCACATGATTGGTCACTTTAAAAATACTCTACAGCTGTGCATGTGTGTCATGGCACAGCTGTAGAGTGCTTTCAGGGGGCCAGTCATGTGACAAATGTAACTTCTGTCTGTGCCATTAAGGGCATAGAATGTTCCACCATGTTGGCACAATGTAAAATGGTATTTAAATTCTATTTCAGAATTTTGGATACTACTACCCTAGAAATATATAGATTAATATTATTTTTTAATCATCAGTACACCATTCAACACAGTATCATAAAAGTAATGCTAATGTTCAGCTAATAGCACATGCATTAATAGATGTTTGAATCCATGAATATAAACATTTATTCATAAGATAGTGATAAATAATCACTTCCTGATGAATATTTCAAAGAAACTGTTCCCTTTTAGTTAGAATACAGAAGCTGCTAAATACCTTATCTATTGGCTATACCTATGTAAGCATGGGAGAAAAAAAATAACATTTCATTTCAGAAGAAAGGACAATGAGTATTCATAATCAAACAAATGAAATAACAGTGTGCTTGCCTCTCAATGGGGAGGCATGCTCCTAAAAAAAACAAACAAACCAAAGACATAGGGTGTGTGTAGATGAAATGGGGGCCCTAAATTGAAGTGGTGGGTTTTTTAAAACACCGCTTCAATTTAGGACCTTTTAAAGCCCTGTGTTGTGTACACACCCCGCTGACTTACCTGCCTCCCTGGCAGTGGGATGGGGTCAGCAAGCTGCTGGCAGGTGGAGGGGTCCCTGGGCTGTCGGGGGGCTGATGCTTCCCTCCGTGGCAGTGGTGGCCCCCCCTCCCAGGCAGCACCTGCCCACAGTCACTCGGCTCGGGTGGTCCTGGGAGATACCATAGCTGTGGAGGGAAGCACTGGGCCCCCACACAGTTCAGGCAGGCAGGCAGGCTCCAGGTGGAAAAAAAAGCTCGCTGCTTTTCTTGGGTGGAGCCTGCCTTCCCAGACTGTTGCCAGGCTGGCTGCAGGGCTTCCTGGAGAGCCCCTTTGCTGCACAGAGCCTGGTGCTTCACTCCACAGCTGTAGGAGCAGCAAACTTAAACTCTTCAGAGGAGTTTTAGTTTGCTGTGCCCCAAGGCATTTAAGGAACAATATGCCGCCGAATTTGCAACAGCGGCTGTAATCCATGCACAATATGCTGCTGATGCATGCAAAACACTGACAATTACAGTGGTGCAAAAGCATTTAGCCTGCTTTAAAGTGTCGTGTACACATGCCCCTCGTTTTGTCTACATATAAGCACAATAATCCATGAGAACCGAAGTGTCTATAAGGACCTTGCAAAGGAGCAGAGTTAACAGTGAACTGGCAAAGTGAACTGAGTTTTTTGAATTTGGGAAATAAAATTCTTGTTGCTCATTTCTATTCCTTTTTATACATATAACTGGGGGAAAACATCAACATGGTAGGAATGAATACCAAAGGGGGAAAATGTAGGAGTTGCATAGCAGAGAGTGCAGTCAGAAGAACAAAAAACAAATATTCCATACACTCAGTTTTCTCTTAGACTTCTACTGAATATTGACCAGAGCCAATTTGGCTTAGCAAATTAGATCTGACAAGATCACAGCCCATGGAGAAAGTGTACAAGCTGGGGGGTTTTTTGTTTTGTTTTTGATTTGGGGTTTTTTGCTCTTCTAGTCAGTGAACCCTGAGTAAAATGAGCTACACAATTAGCTGAGTAGACTAGACATCAAATATATATAATCCTTTAGAGTTAAATCCTAATATTTTTTCAAAATAATCTTTTGAAACAGCTATTATTACATAACAAGAAGAAAAATAAAACTTATGCTTGAATCTTCCTAACATATCACAAAAATCACCATGAGAACCTAGAAAATAGCTTGCCTTCTGGTACTTTGCTTCCATGTCTGTACTCTAAAAAGAACTTGTCTTGCTTACCTTAGCCAAACAATGGCTGAGGGGGATATGATTAGATCAAGGATGTGAACACTAGACGTATATAAATGCTAGTTAAGTTAAAGGAAAAGGATGGCACAAAAACAAATGGGAATAAGCTAGCCAAGAATTAATTCATGCAGAATTTAGAGTTTGGACTAGCCTTCCAAAAATAGGACAAGAAGCCTAGATAGTTTTAAGATGGAGGTGTAATAAGTTTATGAAAGCGATTATATGGTATGGTTGCCTGCTATAGCAGCAAAGTAGCCTTTACAACCCAGGAAATCTCCTCTCATTCATATGCCAGTGAAATAATAAGTGGCACTTATTAACAGCTGCTTCCTTCTCAGAGAACAGTTAGATTTTTTATGGGTTTTTCTAAAGGATTGAAGAGACAAAACTGTTAATAAAATAGATGATTTAAAAGCAAAGGTAACAATGGGTAGAATTTTCTTTGGATCTTCAGAAAAAAAATAACCATCTAGGAGAAGGCTAAGAGGAACTAAAAAGGTGGAAGCAACCTTTTTGTTTTTCAAGAAAAGCTAACATTTAAAATCTAAGGGCTTAAAGGTAAATTCTTAAATTGGGTGAAAGGTAAATTCTTAAGCCCAGCCTGCACAATTCCTCCATGGGCTGTACCTTATAGAAGTGGCCTAATTTTCAGAGATGCCAAGTACTTACAAATCTCTAGTGCAACTCCTTTTTTTCAGAAAATCTATTAAGAGGGTTAACTGAAAAAAAAGCATGGGACCTGCCCTACCACTGAACTTGCCAGGGTTACCTAATGATGAGTAGGCTTCCACCTAATGATGGAAGTCAAAGCTTAGTAATGTGAGAGGGCAGCTTAGGACTTTGCTAGTGCATTCACTGGGTAGTCTCCAGGAAAGACTAAGAATCAGAACCTCAATATGCATAATTCAGCATGGAAATCAAAGAAGCTACACCATTTTATGCCTGCTATAGTTGTCTGTGACTGGCAGAAACCCTGAGATTAGAGTCAGGGCACCCCTTCTCAACATTTTTTGAATGTGTCAGAATCCCCACTTGCAAACCACTAGGGTATTCAACTTACCTCAGTGGTTCTCAACTGGGTGTGACAACCACCAGGTTAAACTGCCCCATATGCCTGTTGTACAGTCAGCTGGGAAGGGCTGTGTCATGCCTGCACTCCTCTTGCACTGTAATTCTCTGAGCAGTCTAAAGCAGGCAGGAGAGCTGATTCAAGCTGTAGCCCTTCCCAGTCTGACCATGCACAGCATCTCCTGGAAACAGAGGTGTGTGGGACAAGTGGAAGTGTCTTGTGCACCTCTGTTTCCATGAAGACTGTGGTGGGGGCTTGGACTGGAAAGACCTGCAGCCTAAGCCAACTCTCCCACCCACTTTAGCATTATCAGAGAACCCAGTTGAGACCCACAGCTCAAACATGTAATACAGGTGCTTGTAATCCAGGGGTGGGCAAAATGTGGCCCGCAAGCTAGGTGCGGCTCACCGGGCCATTCTATTTGGCCTGTGGGGCCCCTAAAAAATTTAGAAAATTAATATTTATCTGCCCCTGGTGGCCTGTCATGTGGCCCTCGATGGTTTGCCAAAACTTAGTAAGCGGCCCTCCCCCTAAAATAATTGCCCACCCCTATATGTAATCCAACCAGTATTTTCATTCCTGGTCTACGGACTAGCAATTTAAGAAAAATATTTCTTGCCGGCTGGAACTGTGCTATAGGATTTCTGTCCTAGAAAGCTGGTGGGGAGAGGAGAAAGTTATAAGATCAAATAAATAAAAGTATTGGACTCCTCCCCATGAAAAAATGAAAAGCATGGTTTTTGTTCTTAAACCAGAAAGGGTTTGAAAGCTTTCACAACAGAAGTGTTTACAATAAATATAAGCCTACCTGGTATGAGCTATAATTCTCCATGAGAATGAGTTGTCATTATGATTACATTTCTGGAATACTACTACTCAGCATGAACCATAAAAAGAGGTCCAAGCAATTCAGTATATTCTTAGACACACACAAAACATGTATATTTAAATATGTACCATCATGGCAGTGAGGTATGCTCACACCATCTGCTCACACCAATCACTCTACAGTTTTTTATATGATTCCATCACTGCATTGTGCTATTCAGGGCATGGCTCTGAGCTAAGTGAAATCTGTTATAAATACCCCACTGACTTCAGCAATACCAAGTCAGACTTTTTGGAGACCCCACCCTACATCCACCAAAACAGGAACAATATTTTTTTCAAAGGCATCTCCATAAATTGGCTAAAGTTCCAAAGTGAAAAAAGTAATCTAACCCATTTCCAAAAGTCATTTAGGCTATGTACAGACAGTCAAATAGCCCCGAGGCTGAATCGATTCAGTCTTTGCAGATTAATCTAAACTGCACAGATTAAACTGAAACAGAAGTAAATATCCCTTTCCCTTTGATTCAGGAAATGCAGCCATATGCCTGCAGTAGCTCAGGCCAGAAGCCAGAGGGTGCTACAGCCTGGGCTGTGTGTTTGCTTCCTCTTCCTGCTGCCCTAGGTATCTCTGGGACTTGCAGTCCAAAATCACAGCACCAGGACTCTGCAAGGTTGTTTATCACTTCCTCTTCCTGCTTCCAGGTGCCTCTGGGATATGTAATCCACATTTACAGCCAGCAGTAAGTTTAAGTGGGGAAAGGGGTCTTTAACCCCCCTCCCTTGCCCCAGAACCTAGGTGGGGTCTGCTGGCTAGGGATGGAGCAATCCCCTCCTGCAGACTGGGCTTCATACCAAGCTGGGCTTGCCCCCACCATCCCCTTGTCAGCCAGCCCTCACTGCTCCAACTAGGGAGCAGAGGGGCTGGGCTAGCCTTGCTCTCTGGAGCAGACAGCCCAGCCCAGCCCAAGGTTGAAAAGCATGCTGGGATGCTGGGGGACTGTGATTTTACTTGAACCAGGAAGGGGTCTGGGAAAGAAGTTTCATAAAAAGGTTTGACCCAAATCAGTTAAGTCTGATAGTACATTCAACCAGGTGTATCTTAAACCAGTTTCAGCCATTTTGAAACTGGTTTATGTGCACTGAGCTAGTGTTCTGTTACAGGTTTAAACCAGTTTCTGATCACTTAAACTGCTTTATGTGTAACTTCTGTCCCTAGCCTTAGAGACCTAAGAACCTCACTGAAAATCCATTTAAGAACATTCAAAAACATTTACCAGACAGAAATTTTGGCTTAAAGGTGGGGGAAAACTACAAGAAGAGGTTCTAAAGGGAATTTCACAAACCAGAACAGGTGTCTAAGCCAGACCAGAAGAGAGAGGAAGTGACTCTGGATTTTCAGAAGGTTGTGAGCGTGATCAACAGAATTTAAATTAATTATCATCTCACTATACTCTAAGATACCTCCCAATCCCCATGACCATAATGAAAATAAATTGCTATCCTGGTTCTTTTCTGTGGGAAGGTAGTTTGTTTCTGTCACAAATAACACATCTTTCATAGTAGAATAATTATGTAAGCACATTTTATTATTTTTGGTACAGAATGTTCTCTTTTTCAAGTGCACTAGTTATTACCTCTGAACTAAATTTAGACGACATTCCAATATGTTGTATATTTCTTGAATGACAGTGTTTTCTAAGTACATTTAGATCCTGCAGAAATGGAAAAAGCACAAGTTAGTTACAGTGTGATATATGTGCCTATGTTTCTGACTCTCGCCTCCCTTATTTCCACTTTGAAGGCCAAGGTACACTTGTACAGCCTGTTCTTTATTATAATAAATTGTCTGAGTCAACAGGGTGGATCTATTAATTGTTACGTTCACTTATGACTAGAAATATGACAAGAGGAACAGCAGTAAATTAATTGTTTGTAATGGTACATTCAAGGTCAGCAACAAAATACATGCACTTTTGTACTGTTCTGAATTGCAGAGCTAAAGTACAACCAAATTTTCTCATATCAAAAGGACATTAATCTTGTAGAGGTGTACAAAGATGAGTTCATGAGTGAAAAGACAGTTATAAGAGACCACTTTCAATCAAACAGTGATGAAGAAAATCCAACTACCTGCATTTGCTATTCCTTTTGGACAGTTTCTGGAGGAATGAATATCTCATCATTATAATGATGTGATTCATAGTCAGTACATTATTAGCCAAGAAAGATGCTTCCGATTGCTGGTGTGACATGCATACTTATTTGTTTAAGTTCAGTTACATGCCATTGATCAAGAAATACAACGGCGATGGTGGCCAGACAAAGGATGTTATGGCTCTCTAAAAAGTGGTATAAACAAGTTTTGTATATTATTGCTAGTAAGGCCCAAATGTTATATAAACTACCCAAACTGATCATTGTCCCCTTATTTTGTTCTGGAAGGGAAACATACCAATGGATATACACTGTTGATTATACACCTATTTTTATTAAATCAGTATGAATTATTTTGAAAGGAGTATAATCTGAAGGAGCTTTCTGTTAAATGGGGTATCCATAAAATTTATCATGGTGTAATTAGAGTAGAATAATATTTTTATTAATAGAACTGAAATAAGTGATCTATTAAATGCTATACAGTGTGTTGATTATACACTTAAGTAAGTATGTGTACATTTTCAAGTTCTTTCTTTAATGTATGAACCTTCTAGCAAATTCATGGCCGTGTCATGGGCAGTTTGGTAAGGAGAATCACACGATGGGTCCAGGACTACAGTAGCAGTGAAAGCTGGTTAATAAACAGGATATTTTTCCCTTAATATATTTTCATGGGGACATTTTCCTACCAAAAATTGTGGTAAAAAAATAAGTTGGTTACTCACAGGATATTCAGAATATATCAACAGCACATTTGTTTACATTTCAAAACATCATACCTTTCACTTCAACCACTATGATATCTATATGTAGGAAGAACATTTCTACCTGTAAAATGGTCCCTCATAATATTTTATAACAAAGAAGTAGATATAACGAATAATGTAAAAATGAACATTCAGTCACAATGTTTATTTTAAGAGTACATTTTTAAATACTTACAAAGAATAATACATGATTACTCCATTGTTACTGCAAGTTAGGGTGTCAATAGGTTGTTTCCATGTGTTACATGAATTTTTAATACTTTCTTACTAATACAATTACAATTACAATTACAATCAAGTTCACATATACATGCTAATTAAATCTATTAGTCATTCATTAACCCTTTAAGAAATGTGTAATAGTCTCCTTTTTATATAGAGTAGGACTCCATATAAATACTGCAAAACCACTGTATGTTTGGCAGCTGGGTGTCTGTGAGGAGAGGCTGCCACATGGTGGTGTCCTGCTACTCCAGGAGCATGAGGAGCTGCTCCAGGAGGTCCAAGAAGGTCACTCAGGTCATTCAGAATGCCTCTAGGCACTGGTCATCATCCCAAGTCTGCTGGACTACATGCAGCCACCAGTCCTGGCTGGCCAGGCAGACCCAGAAGTGGTGTGGCTAGAGGCCCAGGAGGGAGAGGGCAAGGGAAGCCCCGGTGGTGGCATCCAGCAGCCCATTGTCAGCATCCTTGCCAGGGTCCAGCCCACAGGATGGGGTCCAGGTGGCAGCTGTGCGGTGATGGTGGCAGCCCTGGGACAGCACAGTGTGGCCATGCAGGTGGTTGCTGTACATGGGGGAGCCAGTAGGGCCCAAACAACCATGGGCCAGCTGGTGATTGGCACAGTGAACCAGAAGGAGCCCAGGGCACTGGGCATCACTGCCAGGGGCAAGGGCATGGAATGGGGAGGCAGAGGCAGTGACAAGACAGCTGCTGCATGCTGTCCCTCAGTTATGCATGCTGTTCCTGTTCAGAGAGCAGGGAGTAGGGATGGCTTTTCAATATGGCTGCCAGCTCCCCTTGGTGGTCATAGGACCCCATTGCAGGGCCACAGGAAGTGGGAGCAGTTTGATGCTAGGAGCAGCATATCTGCTCCCACATCCCTGTATGTGTAGATACCTACCCAGGAGCATTTACTTGCAAGTAGTTTACTTGCAAGTAAACTGATCCTGAATCAAATGCATGTGTAGATGAACACAGGGGATTGGCTTTTAGGTGCAATGCTTTCCCTGTCCACGTTCTGCAGTATCATAACTAGAAAGCGATATAACCTCAGCCCATACTCAGATCTATGTTTTAAAACTCAGTCTATCTGTTAATGAATATGGTACCAAATCTGCTGTTTCTCTTTCTTTGTCCCTTATAACTAGGTTAAGAATCACATTTTTATCACCTCTTTTAACATTCATGTTCCAGCTAACATCCAAACTGACTGATGAGCAAATGTGAACAATGAAAGGTATTTGAAATGATCAGTGGGACAAAAATACATGGCATAACATGAAATTACTTTGCTAATGTGCAGTCATGGAGCCTTAAAGTTCCAATCAGAGCATTTCCAACCATTCAAAATGAATTTAACTGAACAACACTGAGTGCCTGTAAAACTCCTTCCTTCAGGGAGTTGGGCAGACTGGAACCAGATGAAGTTTAACACTTCCAAGTGTAAGGTACTCCATCTGGGGGCAAATAACCCTCAACATACATACAGGCTCAGAGGTGACAGCCTGATTTGCACCACAGCTGAAAGGGACCGAGGGGTAATGATTGACCATTGCATGAACATGAGCTGTCAGTACAATGCAGTGGCCATCAGGGCAAACAACATGCTGGCATGCATCAACCAATGCATCTCATATAAAACTAAGAAAGTGATACTCCCACTGTACTCAGCACTGGTGAGACCGCAGTTGGAGTACTGCATCCAGTTCTGGGTGCCACACTTCAATAAGGATGTGGCAAAACTTGAAAGAGTCCAGAAAAGAGCCACCCATATAATCAGGGACTTGCAAGGCAAGCCATATGAGGAAAGGCTGAGGGACCTGGGCCTCTTTAGACTAAAAAAGAGAAGGTTGACAGGGGACTTGATAGTGGCTTACTGCTATATCAGAGGAGTACATCGATGAATAACTGTTCACTAGGGCGCCCCTGGGGAAGACCAGGACCAATGGATATATGCTCCTGGAAGGCTGCTTCAGGCTTAATAACAGGAAAAACTCCTTCATAGTCAGGGTGTCCAGGCTGTGGAATAAACTCCCTCCAGAGCTGGTGCAGTCACCTACCCTGGAGGTTTTCAAGAGAAGACTGGACAGTCACCTCGCTGGGGTCACTTGGCCCCAGTTGTGTTCCTGTCTAGAGCAGAGGGGATGGACCTGATGATCTGCGAGGTCCCTTCCAGTCCTGTACAATCTATGAATCTATGATGGAAGCAAGGTTCCCTCTAAGCTGCGCGTGTGTGCAGTCGTGCATGCTTTAGAGCCATGCCATGCACGAGCTCATTAATGCCACGCACCCACCTGGTGAGGAGCTGGGTTGCAGCTTCGAGAGGCAAGAAGCTGTGTGTGGCAGAGGCACCGACGCCGGTGTGGAAAAACTTACTGGTAAGCTCAGGCAGGCAGCTAGAGGTGAGGCATGGCGAGGCAGGGACGGGGAACCTGCTCCACTTCCCAGCCCCGGCACCGTGTGCCTCCTCGCTCCCAGAGGCATGGCGAGGCGGGGACTGGGGCTGGCATGGGCTCTGCTAGCACTGGAAAACTGCTCCGCTCTCCAGCCCCGATGCCACATGCCTTCTTGCTCCCAGAGGTGAGGCAAGATGAGGTGGGTTTGGGGCCGGGGCTGGGATCGGGACTGGTGGCGATGAGGGGGCTGGGGCCGGGACTGGGAAACTGCTCCAGCAGTGATGCGGAGGCTGGGGCCGGGACTGGGAAAAGTGCTCCTCAACCCCAATGCTCTGCTCCCAGAGGTAATGTGGGGACAGGGGCTGAGGTTGCTGGCTTTTAGGAGCCTTCACTAATGTATTCTTTTGCATGTAGCATAAGTGGATTTGTTAATTAAACTGGAATTTCCAGACTGCAAACTAAATAACAAAGCAACATGCTGAGAATTGTAGAGGGAAAATTACATTTATTCTGAAGTGTTTTTTATTTTTTGAATATTTGTAATCATGAAAGGATTATAATTCTAGTAATGGCAAAACACAAACTAATATGATATTTAAAGAATTGGGTAGGTCTGTGCTCCCAGGGGCTAGGACTGGTGTTAGCTTCTTTTCCTATCATTCTAGGAAGGCCAATATCTTCCCTGCAGCAAGGATCATCTTTATATTCATTTTACAATGTCCAAGTGTAAGTGTGAAGAGGGTGAATGCAGTGGACAGGCTAAGAAGAAGAGCTGCTCAAGATTCAAAGAAAACTGGTTGAAGGAGATGTTCAAAACTGACATGCCACATGCATCTGGTCAGCAGCGCAAAAGTCTTGGAGATATTTTCCAATATCGTGAAAGCAAGGATGTCCCGTGTACCATCTGCATGCGTACAGGTGCCTATAGCGAATGGACAGCCAGAAAAAAATGGGCTGACTGGAAATTAGACTGTTTGAAACTCCATTTGACACACAAGATCCACACAGATTCTATGATGAAACTACGCAATCAAAGCAGAGGAATCCTGAAAAGTTTATTTTCTGAAACACGTGAGACATGGGAAAATAGGATGGAGCTGTCTGAAAAGAAGCGATCAGATGCCGATGACATCAGAATCTTAATTGATAATGTTCTTCTTGCAGTGAAGTTAAACTTACCAATGGTATCAGTGCAGGAAATCCACAGTCACATTAGCAAATATATTAAAATTCCTGAAAGCTGGAGAAGTAAGAATTATGCATTTGAATTTATTGACTGCATAAATTTTGTAATTAATCAGGACATACTGAATGAAGTGCGTACATTGCCATTCCACATTTTGATAGTTGACGAGAGTACAGATATCTCTGTTAGCAAAATGTTAATACTGTATGTAAAATTCCTAAGTATGGATGATTTCACTCATCAGACCAGGTTTGCTGGAATTTTAAAGCTGACAGCTTGTGATAGCTCTGCTATTGTAGTAGCAATTAGGCAATTTTATGTTGACAGCAACTTAGATATGCAAAAGATAGTAATGTTTACCTCCGATGGTGCTTCAGTAATGCTTGGAAAGTGCAACAGTGTGACTGCAGTACTTCGCCAGTCTATTCCACATCTGCTCAAGCAGCACTGCCTGGCACACCGGGAAGACTTGGGGATTGATGATGCTTGGAAAGATGTACCTTTGGTGAGGTGCATTGAAACTCTACTACAGACCATATATACACTTTTTAGTAGGTCTTCTGTAAAAAAATCTAAGTTTGAAGAACTATCTAAGGCTGCTGAGTGTGAAACAGTTTCATTTAGGCCACTGAATGAGGTGAGATGGCTCTCTAGAAATGTTGCTGTTAGTGCCTTGATGAAGAATTATACTGTGTTGATGGAGTACTGCGCACAACAAGTGGCTGAAGACAACAACTCAATTCACAAATACTGCTTGGACAAACCGAAAACCTGAGTATCATGTTGCACTGGCCATACTAAATGATGTCTTAGGTGAACTGGCTGAGCTGCACAGAATGCTTCAATGAAGTTCACTAACAACAGTAGAAGCATTTCAGTTTGCCAAAGCTAGAATTGCCAAACTTCGTTCTCAGTATCTTGGTGAGAATGTACATTTTTCTGAAGATGTTCAAACCTTACTGTCATAATTTGAATTGCTTGTTGACACTACATCAGTTATTCAATTCATTGAGCATACATGTGACCCCATGGACAACAAATTTCCAGAAGGCGAGTTGAAAGAATGGTCAATTTTCGATAAGGATTCTTTTTCCTCTACTTCAAACAGAAATGATGTCTCTTTTGGGCATGAGGAGCTGAAAACATTGACAACAAGATATAGCACCTTGCTAAACAAATCTGTAGAAACTTTTAAGAAGGACCTATGCAAACAATATGTGGACTTTAAATTAACTGTTAGTGAGAAGATGAAAACTGGGGCAATAAACACCTTTGAAGACATGGTCACCTACATGCTACAACAGGAACAATTTACTGAACTGTCATTAATTGTTGATATCTGGGCCACTTTCCAGGCATCTAGTGCAGATTGTGAGAGAGGGTTTAGCCTCATGAATGCAATAAAAACTAAATCTAGAAATTGTTTAGAAGTTGATAGTCTGGACAAGCTGATGCAAATTAAACTTCATTTAGCATCAGGAAAGACTGTTAACCTGGACACTGTATATTCTGTTTGGAAAACAGAAAAGGGTAGACAGGAGTCACTTTGGTAAATAAAGGTTATAGTATCATCTTTTGTTGTTATACTGTGTTATATGGTGGGCATGTGCCAAAAGGGAGAGGCATGACCAATTCGGGAACGGACCAATGCGGCGTGCTCACAGACCGAAGCAGTGTTCTCACAGACCGCTGTACCTTAGAGGGAACATTGGATGGGAGGTTTCTGTTAACACATAGCTATAATGCAGCCTATCCCCTTCTATGGTAAAATGTCATACCTATATTGAAGTCCAAGGGATCTGGACTTCCAGCTTCAGGGATGTATTGGGAGCCATCAGCTGATCCAGGCTCCCAGCCATTGGTGTCACAGTAGAGCTCTTGGCTCCAGCTATGGCCCTAAGCCTGGGAGTCACAGTCTGCCACTGTTCCTGGCCAAGGGGACATATCGGAGTCAAGGGGTCCAACGCACCCCTGCAAAAGGGAGCAGCAGCTCATCATGGCTCCCAATCTCAGGGGCCCATCAGAGACTTTGACTCCAATGGGTCCTTGAGTCTAGTAGTAGCAATCAACTAATCAGCACACTCTGCTTCTGGAGTGCATGGGAGTCAAGAGCTCCCATGCATCTGGAATCTGGGAGCCTCAATCAGCCTGACTACATGTTCAATTAATGGTGTGATATTTTGTGTAATAACTTTGTGGCATCTTCCTTGTTTTATCATACCATTAATTGCATTGACATGTGGCTGAGTAACTACATTTAAGTGCAATGTGTTCCAGAGACCTAAGGTTCATTTTATACCCATCTAAAGTTGAGTGAAAACAGGAAATCTAAAGGTTAACCTATTCACTCATGCAATTGCCTTGACATAGCATTAGGGCTAGCTTCTTTTGTGTATTAAAATTTAAAAGATCCAAATATAATTTGGAAGTTCAGACCACCTTGAAATGAATGAGATGCTGGGCTAGCTGCCATGCTGAAGGAGATAAGCCTTTCAGATATAATCTGTTTTCCTATTGTTATTCATAAATACCACTTCAGAATAGCAATAAAATACTCCAGACAGCCCATTTTAAGTGGCTATTGTATTTCTGGGATAGTGGCATTCCTTAGTCTATACCATGACTTAAAAAACATCCAGTAATGCACTGACACTTATATTATACTACTTAAACAGATCTTTAGTTATTATTTTCCAATATCACTCATGGCAAATCCATGTGTAGGATGGCAGGTAAGAAGCCGAATGAAGAATGCTGATAAAATGTGCAGTTCCTATCTGAAATGTTGCATAAAACTTTAAGACTCTAAAAAGACATAAATATTTTAATTGCAAAAAAGATAAAAAAATGAAATTATAAAGAACTATAGCTTTTCTGAACTAAAGCTTTTTTAAAGCTTTTTACAAGATATCTTCAATATTTAAATTCTTAATAACATAATACTTAAAATGTAATAGGAATTATTTTATTGGGAAGAACCCATCTGTCAGTATAGCTGTTGTAATAAAAACAAAATGTTGCAGTTCTACTGACTTATTCAATTAATTTCTGCTGCATTTGAATGAGTGATAATGGAGGTACAAGTCTCACAGTTTTTTATATGGGAAGGGAAAAATGAAAATGCTATTCAGATCTAGTGTGCAGTTACATTGGTACCATGGATAGCTATTACAGAAGTTTGGATGGTAGTGCCATATATCAGCATGGCATAAATTAAACCTTGATTCAGGAAAGTAATTGAGCTTCTGCTTAACGTCATGCTTATTCAGGATTGCAACAAGACACATATGCAAATCCTGAATAGAATGTTTTCTGTAATTCTTCATAAAGTTGACAAAACGTGTTGTATATCATGTATGTAGTCCCAAAGCTCTATTTTCCTTTGGGTTTTTTTGACCCTGGATATCCAGGGGTCAAAACAGCAGGAAAAAACCCCAAAGCAGCGCACACTCAGGCAGCGTGCACTGCTAAAAAGTGGAGCTGAGCAGCTTGGAGCTGCTCTGTGGCTGCTGACCATGCTCCGCTCAGCAGGATCTCTATGGATGCAGCTCTTGGAGGCCCCCAGGATCCCAGGTAAGGCTTCTGGGGCCAGCACAGTGCTGGCTCCAGGCTTCCCTATGCCACCTGGGGCAACTTGCTGCAAGCCAAAGCATACATTGCATGGGCATTCACCAGGGACAAAAAGTGTCTTGTCCTGGGGAAATCAAATTTCCACACACATCTGGACACACCCAGTGTGGCAGAATATTCCCCACTATGTTGCTCTCTATCCATTTTCTTGAATGACTATTAAAAGCAAGGTGTGATGTCTAAGCTGTGCTTTGCTATTTAGAACTCTGTTCTGGAAAGTTGGAGAGATGTAATTTCAATCCTTTCTTAATAAGGAAGAAACCTAGTACCTGGAACCCCACATCCTTGGCAAGTGTCATAACCATTCAGCTACTGGGACTAAAACATGGGGGTGTCTTCCTTCTGTTTCTTCCCTGGCTTACTCTCATGTGTGCTGTGTGTAGCTGCATACATGTCTGGTCATTGTATAGCTGACTATGCATGCTCAGTGCGTGTGCCATTTTGACATCCATGGCACAGAAGTAGACTCAGAAACACCCAGGCACACAACTACAACAAAAAGAAAAATATAACTCTGTCTAAAAAGTTTTCTTGTTAAAATAAACTAGTGCAAGAGCTTGCAAAAAAAAAAAAATCACATTTTTGCACTGAAAAATGACAATGAACTATATTACTAAGGAATTAAGGCAAATAAAACCTTTGGGACTGGAGATCTACTAGTAACAGCAGTTATAATCTATTGCCTATATTATTTTCTTCATACTACTCACTCCAGTATATATTCCCTATAGTTTATGTTTCAATCCTGAACTGGTTGGCCAAGCTCTGGGGATAAGGGTAAATGCCATTTCCATGCTAATTCACGCCCATAGGTTGGTATTAGAGGTGTGCGAAACGGGCCGTATTCAATTAGGATTCAGATTCGGCCCAAATCAGGGACAGTGATTTGATTAATTGATTCAGGTCACTGTCTCTGATTGATTCGGCCAAATCTGAATCTGCAGATATGATGCTGATTCATAGAATCAGCAATTCAGCCATAGATACAGCTTTAAATGTTTTTCCTACATACCTTGAGGTACCAGGCATGGCTTGTGAACACTGAGATTGTGGGGCAAATGGAGCATCTCACAGGAGTGAGGGGGTGGGGGGGCGACTCATGCTTGTTGGCAAACCTGGAAGTGGACCGGAATTACTTCCGGTCCATTTCCGGGTCCACCGGGGAGTGTGCAGGGGACCCCCCACAACCTCCTCCGTGGCTCAGCAATTGGGTGCAGAGGGACCCCAGGCTCCCCCCAACCAAGAGGCATCAGTTGTTGAGCCAGAGAGGGTGCAGGGGGTCCCTCCTGCGTGCTCCCTGGAGGACCCAGAAGTGGATCGGAAGTTCTTTTGTTCCACTTCTGGGTCCACTGCCGAGCACCCTGGGGAGACCTCCCCATGCTTTTGTGAGACATTCCATCACCCCAGCATCTCAGCATTCATGTACTGCCTGATACCTTGAGGTATGTAGAAAAAACATTTAAAGCTGTGTCTGTCTGAATCATTGAATCTTTCTGAATCTCTTGAGGCTTCTGAATCTCGGAGGGTTCCGATTCAATTCAGAGATATTAAAGGGTCTCCTGATTCGATTCAGATTTGGAGATTCAGCCACCGAATTGGGCTGAATCTCTGCTGAATCGAACCAGCGACCAAAGCTTCTCACAGCCCTAGTTGGTATGTCTGATGAGATTATTGAAACGTTTCCCAAAGGCAGTAATAACTATTGTGAATTAATAATAGGATAATAAACTGTTCACTTAAGTTACTAGTCTGAATTTGGTCTAAGACAGCAGCGACTGTATTTCATCTTGGCTGGTTTGTTTCCTATATGAAATAAATGGAAGAGCTCAGTTTAGCTACGAGTACCTGCAAGTACTGTACATTAGAGGTGGTAACAAAACGGGATTTTCTTTCACTCAAAATATTGACTTTTCATCAAGAAATCAAAACCCGAAATATAAACCAGGCAAAACCCAAAATATTTCATCCCCAAACCAAAAGGTCTTGAGTTGAAAATATCAGCCAAGTGCCATATGTAAATTATAATTCTGCAGATTTGTGCTTCTCTATAGACTGAATTATATCTCCCAAGATACTCTGGTGCAGTAGAGGAGATACAGTGTATCCCTTCTTGTTGAGTTACATGGTGCACCATGGCTGCTATGTACCCCTGGGGGGCCTAGCCCAATGAGGAAAATGAGACATGACACAGAAAACAGCAATTCCCGTCAATCACCATGGTGGCATTTGTCAGCCCTCAGAGTGTCACTTTAAAACAAAACAAAACAAAACAAAACAAGCAACAACAAAACCATAAAATTCTCTAGGAACATTTTCATTTAATCCAAAAACCTCACTTCTCCATTGCAAAAAGATTCTATAAAAAATTTTAACTGCTCCTACAGTGTTTATCCCAGAGTCATATTATCACTGACTCTCACTGCCAATCTCAGCACAGTAGGTCAGCACGTATCAGCACTGGGTGGGAAACCATTTTCCTTCCTTGCAAGATTTCAAAAATGTTTGTATCCTGTATCAGGATGAAGAGTCAGAATCTCAAATATTTTCATGAACTGAGCACCATTTTTGTCCATCCAAACTACAGCTAACACGGATTAGCATGGAGGTGTGGCAGAGGGTTTCACTGGTGCTGCCTCTTCTGTTCTGTTCTATGCTATGATTCTTATCTGGCCAAAAAGAGGATTTCAGTATATGAAGGTTTTTGTCTTGTGTTTATCTTTGCACTTAAATTCATCCAGCTCATCCACAATATGTCAAATCATACTTGTAAAGGTAATTTAATACGGTATTAGTAAATAAATATTTAACACTCATAAATGTCCCCACTGTACTGAGAAGGAAACCAAGGCTCAGATTGGTTAAGAGACTTTTCCAAGGTCAAGCAAAGCCAAGAATATAAATCAGGTTACCAGATTCCCTGCCCACTTTCTCACACCTCTTGCTCTGTCTAGTATAGGAAGGAATACATTCACTTTTTTAAAAAAAATAAGATTTTAAATATGTATTTTTAAAGTCTATGGCAAACCCAAAAGAGTTACTTTTATGATTGCAATGCTATAAGTGTCTTGGGCTGGATACCAATGATAACATAAATTTGGGATTCAGCTGCTAGCCTCAGTAAAGATTTATAAAAGTGCACAAACAACTTAGCATGGATATTCTGTCAATAAAACATGAAGAATGTTTTACTGTATATCATGATCATGCATTGATGTTTGTAGGCGAAGAACTTGAAACATTTTCCTTTAAGCCCAGTAGATGATTTGTTCCCTCTCTGGAAAAGAATCTAAGATTACATAATTAGCTTTTGATCATTTATTTCTGACATTCAGCAAATAGCTATTTGGTTTGCTTTGCAGAATATTGAGAGGGAGGCAAAAGTCAAATATTTTATTTGCCTTTATAAACATCAAGTAAATGACAGGGATAATTCCTTAAATGTAAGACAAAAAATGCAAGAGTGCATTAATTATTGATTAATACAAAAGCATATTCTCACAGACAGAAAACATGATTGTGGTCATACATTATAATGATTAATGACTGCTTTCCAAGAGGCCTCTAGTTTGCCTTAGCAAAATATAATCATATAAAGATTAATTAATCTAAAAGCTTTAGAAAAACATAAATGGGCAAATCAGGTCAGCAGTGTGCCCAAATCTGTACAAAGGGCAGCTTGTTTTAAAATAATTTGATGAATTTGACCTCAATTATGGCTGGAAAGCCTTCAAATAAAACCCAGTTTACCAAAGGCATATTTGACATAGCTTTTTCTTCATCTTGCCTGTGTATTTTTGTGAAATAATACCCAGCATCAATGTTCTTGTTCTCTACTTCATATCAGAAACTGTTTGTGTTATGTACTTGTATAGTAGTACATTTGAAAAATAGGCACTTTAGCACTGCATCCTATCACTTTGTGCTGTCCAGGACTAATACACAGAGGGGCTTGTTACACATTACACTGGGCACATCTACACACGTGCCCAACAACTGCACAGTCATTTAGTACTTGCTTTAACAAGTACTAAGTGACCTTGCAGTAACTGCCATTACTGCGGTCCTGGTGGTGCATGGATCATTTCTGACCCTTTTGAGCAGTAGCAATGAGCTACTGCTCAAGACTCTGACAAGTACCATCAGTGTCATGGTTCATGCCGTCCAATGCTACAGCACCACAGTGATGAGCTACATTGCTGTAGCTCGTTGCTACGGCAATGCAGTGTCTCATGTAGACACACCCACTGTGAGCTGCACAAATGTTGATTGGTTTAGTGCTAGCTTGGAGCAGCCACACCTTTAGTCTAAAAAAGGTTCTTCTCTGACCTGCACAACTGTGATTTGCCAATAGGGCCTGGTGAGCAGGGGCAGGACTAGGAGCTGTACCTCTGAGTTGCCATTAGAGGTCTGGTGAACCAGGACAGGCTTCTATCCCTGCTCTGTGGGTTGGGGTGTGGTGAGAGATGGGTTGAGGGAGGTTGGAGCCCCTGCTGGTCTATTGACTTGCCTGGGAAGGGAAAGTCCTGCTTCTAGGAGCTGGGGGGCAGCAGGGGCTTGTGGGCAGTCACTGATCACTTGGTGGGATGGGCTAAAGGGTGTAAATGTAAATGCCACTCGTGCTCTTTACTATAAGGAAATTAACATAGTTAGAAAATGGTGCTATGGCTTTTAACGAAGTTTAATATACAGTACAGCGTGATGGGGTCTGTAACAGGGAGTCTTTTGAGGCCGATTTTCCTGCGGCGCCCCCACCTGTTTCTGGGCTAACCGCCCGCCTTCTCACCCACCACGCCTTGATGATAATTAATTAATTGATGTTAATTAAGCAGGAGGCTGCCCATTTCTTGCCCCGATGCCAGGGGCATTATCTGCAGCTCCATTCCTCCCCTACACCACAGCCCAAGCCTCGCAAATGGCATCCAGATGTTATCAGTCACCCCAGCCCCACACTAGCTCCAGAATCCTCCTGGCAGGACCCTCCTTTGATCTCCTTGCTCAGGCAACCTATGCTGCCTTCATTCGGGCTGCCGAGCTCCTTGTAGCTGGGTCCCCTCTCGGGCGTGGCCCCCACTCGGGACCTTCAACCACACGTAGGCCCTGGCCTCACCTCCAAGGCCAGGTGCGGTCCCAGGCCCACAACTCTGGGTGCCCCTCACAGTGGGCATCTGGCCCTTTTGACCTTCTTGGTCCTGACCCCAGCATGGACCAATCGAGGGGGCACTCTACCTCAAGCCTGACTAGCCCCACACTCTCTCCGGGTCCCCCTTCCTGGAAGTGGGGAGATGGGGTGACTCACAATATGACTGGTGCTACCCTGAGATCTTATATGATGCCCCCTCTACTCAGGGCTCCACAACGCACCCCGCCTCTACTCAGGACTCCACAACATGCCCCCCCACCTCTGATGTCCTGACCCACCCAAAGGTGGGAGCTGGGATTAAGGAGCCCTGACCCACCTGTCTCCAGGCTGGTAACTGGTCTGGCATTTCCTGGGGGCTCCCGCATCACTGAGAGCCCCACCAGGCCACCCACTCCCAGCAGGGTGCAGTTTTAGGTCATGCCCAGGACTAGGAGCCTCCTGACCATCCCCTACAGCTCTTCCCTTACCTCCAGAGTATTCCATGAAGCCTTACAGCCAGATGATGTTGCTGCACCCCCAACCAGCAGCAAAATGCCCTGCTTATATAGGCAGCCCTGAACCAATACTTTAAGTGGCAGGCACAAACAGTGCCCTGCCACAGGGTCCTTTGGGATACAGATCAAAAGATGCCTTCAAAGCTTTGCTTTGCTGTGCTATATGTTCCCTACCAAGCCTGATTTGAAGCTCAAGGAGGGAAACAGCCACCAGACTCTTCATGGGGCTATCTTTGGCTTGGCTGGGCTAGTTGGGAGGTGGGGAACATGTGAGGAGAGCAAAAATGCACTCGTCAACTGGTCAACTGCCAATGGCTGGAAAGTCAAACTTTCTGGCCAGGCATATGTGTGTTCTGATTATAATCTCCCTGACCCAGGTGAAAAACAAAACAGATATGTGAATGATTTCTACAAAAAAAGAAGGCTTGGGGGAGGGTTGTCTCTCCAGATATATCATGGAAGATTGTGAATTGCTGGCATTGTGCTTGCAGTTTATGCCCCATAGCAACTGCCAATGTGGGGGCAGGGGGAGAGAGGGTGCATATACACAATGTGTCCACTGGGAAAGAAGTCAGCCTAGCAGCGAAGCTATCATAGACATACAATTGTCTGCCCCATCCCTACATAGCTACACACTCTTCTCTCTCATCCCCCCCCACTTCTCCCCCATCCCCCACCCTACATAGCTATACACGCAGGCCAGAAGGGAGTGTATGGGGAACCTGCGAAGTGCATGGTGCAAACTACAAAACAAAATTGTAGCATATACACGGGGCTAACTACCATTTCTCCTGGTGCCTCGGGGTACTGTGGCACGCTGGCTGCACCATACCTCAGCCTAACATGGACTTGGGAGGTGTATCTGCATGATGGGATGTTCTGACTCTGCACTTCAGGGGAGTTGAGTCACAGCTTAGCAGCTGTCTTTTCATGGCACTCCCTCCCTGTTGGAGTGCAGGCTTCTTGGATCCCAGTGGTGTTGCCTGCCCCACCCTGGGAAGGGAAAAGATGCCTCTTTCAGATATGCCACTTGGATCCTCACTGTCTGCTTGCCATCCAGTCACCCTGAGGGGTGGTAGCATCACAGGGGTCATGGTGGCTGTAATGTGGGGAGGCATGCATATGGCATGCCTGTGCAGCATCCCTATAGCCCCAGTGACCACCTGGTGGTAATTGCTGATCAGGGATGGAAGTGGGGAAATGGAGTGCATGTTGCCTGTCTCCATGGTAGCTCAGGTCAGCTGGACACAGGGGCCAATGCCTGTGGTCAGGGCAAGGTTGATAGGCCAGCCTTGCTGCCTAGATGAAGCAGTGCTCCTCCACAACAGAAGCTGCCCTCTCGACAGTCATAGATTTAATAGATTTCATAGATTTTAGGGTCGGAAGGGACCTATTAAATAATTGAGTCAGACCCCCTGCCCTGAGCAGGAAACAGTGCTGAGGTCAGATGACCCCAGCCAGGTGTTTGTCCAATTTCCTCTTAAATACCTCCATGGAAGGGGACAACACCACCTCCCTTGGAAGCATATTCCATATTTTGGCAACCCTCACTGTAAAGAATGTTTTCCTGTTGTCCAGTCTAAATTTGCTCTGCTTCAGTTTGTGGCCATTGTTCTAGATACTCCAATGGGCACCCTGGTAAACATCATGTCCTATTTCTTGCTGTCCCTTCCCCTCCTGCCCCTGATGAGTTTGTAGATGGCCACAAGATCACGTCTCAGCCTTCTCTTGTGGAGGCTGAAGAGATTCAGGCCCCTCAGTCAGTCCTCATAGGGTTTTTCCTGTAGGCCTTTAACCAGATAGGTGGCCCTCCTCTGAACCCTTTCCAGGTTATCTACATACCTCCTGAAGTGTGGTTATCTACATCCCTCCAGTTGTTGCTGTGGCAGTAGCTGCCATGGCCACAGCATTAGCTGCCTTCTCTATAGTTCTGGCCATGGCAGTTGTCCTCTCTATAGCTGTGGCCATGGCAGTAGTTGCCCTCTCTATGGCTGTGGTTGTCCTAGGATGTCACCTGCTTCTCCCCAGCCCTAGAAGACTGCTGAAGAGCCTTTAGAATGGATGCTGTCTCCTCCTGCCTGACCCTATAGGCAGAAATCCAGTTCTCAGCAGTCTTTGCTCACCACTCAGATGAGCCTGCAATGTAATCAAGGAGTTGATCTCAGTGCTCCCTCCTTCACCTTCAGCTATGGGACTCTGACTCAGATTGTCCATTTGAGACCGTGTGGCACCATCTATACTGCTAAATGCAGAGGCTTCTCTTCTCACCATGGGATTTCCTGGGGATTGAGACAAGAAGAAGGAAAAAGAAGTGGCTTTGAAACCATTTTCAGTGGTTCAGCTTGACCCTATGTGCTGGCCTGATGTGCACTTGGCCATTCATTCAGTCCCACACAAATGCTGGCAGGTGCCCTGACAGCAGTGCATTCACATCAAAATTTCAAAATAGTACAAAACTTAGGATAGTATGAGGAGCAAATTGTACTTGCCTTGCTCTGTCCAGGCACTTGCATAGGAACAGGAAGACAAGAGTCACCATGGTAAGTGCCCTCTTGGCTACCTAATCTAAAGGCACCATTTTATAACTGTGTTGCTTTCCTTATAGCAAAGAGAAAGAGCGGCACTTTCACAGTATTCTTCTGTGGGAGGAGGAGTGGCTTATAAATCATTAGAAAGAGAGTGGGGCTGGTGGGCAAGGTAATGGAGCTAGCCAGAGAGTGCAGCCAGCACTTTTTCCTTGCTTGGATTATTTGAGGACTCCCAGCCCTCACCCTCACCTCCCCCCTCCCCGCGCAGCCTCAGACAGCTGCAGACTCAGCTGGGCTCAGCAAAGCCCTGCACTTAGAGCATCAGTCAATCAATTAGCATTGCCTATAATCAGCATCACCTGTAATCCCAGGTCCTAGCTAGCCCAGAGTGCAAAGTTGCCCACCTCCAAGCTAGGATCCGAAGACACTCCAAACTATGAACCAACACTCAAAGGCCCAAGCCCACCCTCAGGCTCCTATCCCTCACCCTTCAAAGCTCCCAAACACCACACCAATCCAACACCAGCCACTCTCTCCCCAAACAAACCCTCACTTACCAGATAAGTCATCTGAAGGAAGCTCAAATTTCTGTGTCACCTAAGTTGCCACCATCCTGTCCTGGGCCCATTTCCTGGGTCTTCTTAGTTCCGGGTTCAGCATCAGGGCTCAGGAATAGGGTCAGAGGACACCAGGTCCTCAGAACTTTCCTGAGGAACTGCAGATGGCTGCTGGGTAGAGGCTGCCTCACAGCTGTCCTCGTCTTGCTAGTCACAGTGGACTAGCCCTGAGGCTGTGGACTGTATTGCAAGGAGCCACAGCACAATCCCACTCAAGGATGTGTGCAAGCTCTTCATGGAAGCAGATCAGGGTCCTAGCTTCCCCAGACATCCTACTGGCACCCCCTCACACAGAAGGATTTCAGGGACTTTATCTTGGTCCTGACCTGGAGCCAGTTCTGCTGATGCCCCTGTGACACCAACTGGGCTGCAATCCTTTCACAAGTCCCCTGATTCTGTCAGTTTCATTAAGTTGCAATGGTCCTCTCTTCTCCCAATATCACAATGAGGTCCAGCACCTCAGCTCAGCTCCAGTTAGATGCCCACCTGATTGGGTCCGGGGGGGAGGTGGGGGTCATCCTTTGGTTCATGCTGTCTGAGTTGGAAGTTCATGGAAGAAAAGTTTGTGCTTGCTAGCTGCATATCTGGCATGTGCTCTGCAGCATGTTTGCAAGGGGCTGTCCTGCCTGGGGGGTGTGAGGGTCACATCCCTGGGGCTGGAAAGGGGAGATGGCTTGGCGCCAGAACCAGCCCCTGAGCAGTTGAGTTCAGGGACTGGAAAGTTTGCACACACAGAACAGGAGGGTGGAGGATGCCACTGCATCTTGGGATACTGGAGAACTTCAGCTTGAATAGGACATCTATGGGGAGTAGCCACAAGTTAATGGAATAAGAGCTGGGCTGCATGGATCAGAGGTAATCCTGCCCTGGAATGGCATCATTTTGGCCACATAATAAGAGTTTAAAGCCATTTAAAGGTGTTAATTTGTGCACAATCCAGGGATTAGGAGCTCCAGGAGCTTCTCAAAATTAACATGTAGTCATGTGATTTTTTAAATAGGTTAGCCAGATAACATTTTAGGGGGGTTGATACAACCTAAAAAAAGGCCTCATAACCACCATTTTGCTTCCAACCATTTCTTCTATTTCTAGCACACATTTTATCACCTACCTTTTTATTATGTAACTTCCAGTGGTGTCATGCAGTTTATTTCCAGGAGTTACAATGATAACAGGATGTCATGGGAATTAATGCTTGTACAGTGCTGGAAACTAGTACTGCTTCTGGGGGAAAATTAGCAAGCTTCTATGTTTGTTAGAAGCATATGTAAGTGACATAATAGCACAACTCGTTAACATGATGCTGATTTTCCTCAAATGCAAATGACATCATAATTAATTATATTATTTATATTGTTTTAGTACCTAAAATGTTCTAGACCAAAATGAGGATATAGTCCCTGTTGAAAATAGCTTACAATTTAAATAGACAAGACAAACAAAAATAGATAATATATGAGCAAAATATCAGTCATGCATTTTGCTAATTACTCCTTTCCAATGAACACCATTCCTACAATGTTTCCCTCTGTCTTCCTCTTTTTGGGTCCAAATTGTTCCATCAGTCTGCTACTTTTTTACCCTGAGCTCCACACACATTAGTATCAGGTTCATGCCTTGGAAAAAGAAACAACTGTGTGGACAACATTTAGTATGTGTTAAATGCACTTAAAATGCTAGCAACCACACACTCAAGCAGCAAAATACATGCTGAGTTCACTCATATAATAGCAAACTTATGACTTTTCATGTAAGGAGTATCTCCAGATTGCATTAAAGTACACATGTTCAGCTACCATTGGTCTGCTCCTTGGAGATAGTACAGGTCATTTTCAGTTCTCTAGCATCCTAGGAAGTACTGTTTCCAGGCCTCCCACTCCCAATCTATCCACCTTCTAGAATTCTACTACCCAGAGAGATGGTACTGGCCCCAAGGCAACACCATGACTCACACAAGGAAGGTGTGATCCTGGCCCTTTTGGCATCACCCTGAGCATCCATTGAAACCCTGAAGGTTTGCTGAGGTCTGCCACTTTTGCTAGAGTAATGCTGTATGAACAGCAATCACCTAGCTTCATGAACTGAATTGAACCAGAAAATGTACTTCTCCGACCCCTTCAGGAGGGCCATGGATGGAATCATAGCAAGGTGCTGGACCTCATCAAGGGAACAAAGGGTGACTGACAAAACCAGGATTTACATGAACACATTTCAGCTCAAGTGGTGGCTCAGGGGTACCAGCAGGACTGGCAGCAGATCTACATGAAAATTAAGTGAATGAAGTCTCAGTATGTTCAGGACAGGGATACCATCAAGGTCTTAGGTGCTGTGAGGACCATGAAGAAATGTCCATGGTCCTCAAGAAGGACTACACTATTGCTCCATGCCTGTCACTCCAGGTCATAGGCTTCCAGGTTCATGATCACTTGGGGAACAAGATACCAGCCTGGGCCAGGAGGAATGAGCAGAATCCAAGTATGGGCCAGGCCAAGGAGATAGGAAAACAGTTAAAGACCAAGGCATGGGAGGTCTGGTTAGGTACCTGAAGCACAGGTGCAGCCCACACTAGCTTCACAGGTGCTGAGGTATGGAGTGGTCTGGTGCTGGTACTGGAACCATAACTAAAGCCAAAGCCATAGCCAAAGTCAAGACAGATCAGAGTCAAAAGCCAGTGCCTGAGATGTGGTAAGCTGAAGGTTAATCAGGATCAGAAATCAAAATCAGAGCTCAAGGTTAAACCAGAATTAAGAACAGAAAGCTGGAATGAGGGCATGCTGAGGACCAATCAAAATCAGAATCTGGAGTCAGAGCCAGGAGTCAAAACTAGAGAACCAGCAAGGAAGTGCATGGAGGATCAGGACCAAGAATGTTTGCCTGGAAAAAGATACTGCAGTCTGGGCCTAGCTTTTAAAGGCTGGAGGAGGTGTGGCCTGTGACTTTAGGGGTTTGGCTGTCCTGATTGCCTAACTCATCCTAGCTGGGACCAGGTCACTGTTCTAGGCTTACTGGAGATGGTGCTTGTTCAGGGGATGAATACTCCTGATTTTGGTTGGGACCATGAAGGTCTAAGGTTCTATTCTGGCCTCATCACAATAGGTCTGAGAACTGGCCAAGTCAGGAAACCAGAGAATAAAGCAGAGCATGAAGTCAGAGGGCACAATGGTCAGGAGATCAAGCAGAGAGCAGGGTCTAGGGACAAGCTAAGTCAAGGAGCCAGAGGATCAGGCAGAGTGTGGAGTCAAAGGGTGAGCAAGGTCAAATGACCAGGAGATCAAGTAGACAGCAGATGTGGAACAGAAGCCAGAAGGAACAGCAAAGCACCCTGGGATCAGTTTGAGCCCTGTTGCCCAGACACTTCCTGTTCCAGGCCAGAGGTTTATATGGGGGAAGTGGAAAGTCAGCCAATTCCTACCAGGATACATAAGTTGGGGAGAGCTCGGATGAGACTCTGTCATCAAGCAGGTAGAGGTGGACAACCCAGCAGGGAAGAGGAAGGGGGAGGGGGGCAGCTCAGCACAAAGGTCCACAAATGTGCCATAAAACATCTTCAATTGTTACTAGCAATGATCATCATCCCAGGTTCCCAGCACAAATTGTTTCCATCAGTCTGAGCTCACTCGTAGTGCACAGCAGAAATGAACTGGTATCTGATATTGGGCTTGAAGCACCCTGGCTTGCACAGCATCATTTTGTGCCTCCCACAAGTAGGCCAGCATGACGTCCATGGCAGCATCAGTTCTCAAAGTAATGCCTCACCAGAGCAGGAGCTCACACTGCTGAAGCATAGAGTACCCATGGATTAGAGTAGGCAAGGCAGAGATTTTCTCAATTTTGCCATATCATCTCCAGGGAGCCCCTGGACATCCTGTCCCAGCTGGGACAATTGTTCCAAGACAGATCGGAAATCCTATGCCAGGCCAAGGAGAGATTGGAATTCAGGTCATCAGTGAGACAGTCAGTCAATCAGCACTTTCTTCTGCACTTAGCTGTTTTCAGCTACTGTCAAAAATATGGGAGAAAGTCGCTCCAACATGGCATGCTGGGATGCCTGCTTACTGGCCCTCTAGTGGCAGAGTACAAGCTGAGCATGTTAGGGTTTGTAATAAATATTACCCTGTGCCCACTCAGAACATGTTCTAACTTTAGTAGCACATCTCCTTCCACAGATTTAACACATACTAAGGGTGCTTTACTAGCTTAAGGTGCTTTTAATTAGGCACCTACAGCATCTCATATATCATCCCCACACTTCAAAATGGTGGTGAGGGCACTTTAACTAAAGCTTGTTGAATGAGCTTTAGTTAAAGCACCCCTGCTGCCATTCTGAAGTGTGGGGACACTGATACATGAGACATGGGGGCTGCTGCAGCATGTTAATTAGCATGCTCCAGCAGACTCAATAAATTGATTAATCAAATTTGCTCCCATGTACTGTAGTTACAACACATCTGAGCAGCCTCCCTGCACATCTACAGGCACTGTAAGAGTCCTGTGCACCATGGTCCTTAAAAATCAAAGATGCACCCTCCCCAGTACACACACACACACACACACACACACACACACACACACACCCTCCCATCAAATGTCCATAATATAAAAAGTGCCTGAAAGACAGGGGATTCCTTGGACACAGGGGCACATAGGACTTCACTTTCTCTTATCTCCTGTCATTCAGTCTTACATCCTAGCCATTTCACTGTAGAGGTCCTGAAGCAGTTCCTGACACTATTCATTCTATATGCTTCTCAGCTGAAATGCATCATGTTTGTTAAAAGCAAGAAAAGAAAATCTATCCAAAATGTTACATAAAAGATTTGATAAATCTGGCTTGTGACAGTAGCAGATTGCCCACTTTTAAACATGAATTTCTCAGTCCAAGTCTAATCATACATTTGTTTGTATAACTCTGCACACAGTTACGCAACTCCCCATATAATTCAATGTCATCTGTTCAGAGCCAGTGACTCACATTGTCTCTTGGCCTGCATATTGTCTAATCTTTTGTTCCTGGTTAAAGTAGATATAAAATACCACGTCTCAGATTTATGGCCACTTTTTGATTACCTTTGTTCCTGTGTAAATGACAACACAAGGGGTTGGACAATAGGAAATCAGGCCGAATATCTGTCTCCATGTGTGCAATAGACAACTACACTCAGTACAGAATTACATTCTGAACAAGTCCATTGTAGTCAACAGGATTAGCAATAAGATATTGCAGTGTAATATAGGAATCAAATTATGGCATTATTTAAAACCAATCCAGAGAATTGCTTTACATCCAGTGATGTTGTGCAGCTATTACTGATGTTTGGTGGCAATGGCAATCCTGTGTATTTCCTTCAAAATATATGAAGAGAAATTAAAAGTTTACAGAAAATGATAGGCATGTGTATTTTCTTTCAGTTTCTTACACTTCAAAATTGAACTTGCTTATCTTGCAGACTCTATGGATGACCACCACTGTGGTGGGCTTATAACAAATATATAATGGATGGCAGAAGGGAAGACATTTTCATTCAACTTGTTTAAATCTGTTTGCATGCTGTTCTCTTGTGACTCTTAGTATAATGGAGCATCTGCCTACAAGCATAAAGAGAAGAGTTTCTGTAATACAATTTCATCTGCCAGCTCTCAGGCCTGCAGGTAAATTTGCAGACCTCATGACTGAAGTCATCAGAGAAATAATTTAGCAGACCATGAAAACCTCTGAACCACAATTATAAGATTTACAATTTAAGAAACAAAACATTATAAGAGAAAAAAATGTATGGCCTTAACTTAGCAATGTTCTTAAGAACATAATCAATTTTAATTATGTGTAGAAGTGCCCTTTGGGACATGGTTAAAGTTCAGGATGTACATAAGTGCTTTTTGCTGAATCAAGTCTTTTTACGTTATATATACTATAATGACTCCTTTCCAAGAGGCTTCTAGTATTCCTTAGCAAATTATATTCATATAAGGATGAATTAAATTTATGTTATATATACTGTGCCATCAGATGCTATGAATGCTATAGTACACTGTATAGTACATATATACTATACTACACTGTATAGCACATATATACTATATGTACTGTATAGATCATTCATAGCATCTGACAAAATAGGCTGTAGGCTATGAAACTCCTGCCTCCTGCTTCTCTGAATGATTTAGTCTACAAGGTGCCATCTGGTCATACATTCTACCTATATGTTATATTGTTACTGAGAGGATGGAGGAGAATATAGGAGGAAAAAAGGAGGCGGGAGAACCGAGGTGGGGAAAGACATAACCATAAATTTTTTTTCAAACAATTAAAAAACTAACATATGGGAACAAAAGGATAGAATGAAGGTAGGGTAAGATAAGGCATGTAATGTTCAAAACACTTTACTAGCTATGGAGTTTTACCTATTATAAAGAGTTTATAAGGGTGTGGGGAGGGGAAGAAACTCATTAAGAACTCCTGTACAGGCATTTTAAACTTGTAGCTTATATACATACAAAAGCAGAACCAGAAGTGTTCAAAGGGAAAGCTGAAACCCTATCATTAGCATGCCTTTTTCTTCCATATAGGTATATCAGGCAACTGGGGGAAAAATTGTCTTAATAACAATCGTATAGTATAGGAAATAGCACTTCATACTACTTTACCAAGTGTTCTGTTTCATGTATAATTAACCTGGACACTGACTTATCTTTGGAATCTGGAAACAAAGTTCAGTAGAACTTTCTGAGGATCATTCTACAATGATATTTTTTTTAACCTTGCAGCTTTTAGTCATCTAATCAAGAAAGAAAGATATAACCTGTCATCCATATTTACAGGTAAAAATCTCTATTTTAAAACACTTGTAGTGAACTTCCCTATGAACTAAAATGTATTAACTGATAATTCATCAACTACTTGCAAATAGCAGAAATACAATCTGTCCCGGACAATTTGTGAACTGAAAAATAAACATTAAAATAATGATTCACTATATACTGCTGCCTTGGGCTGCGTGAAACAGCACCATTCCGATTTTATTTCTGTTTTGATGATTTGACGGAACACTGTTTCGTTGAGTTTCATTTCGTTTTGAAAGCACTGTTCCGTTTCATTTCATTGAAACTATTTTGCTGTTTTAACACTGTTTTGATGTTTCACCCATAGGTTATTATGGTTATGGGAAACATAAAATGCAGCAGGCAGGCAGATCAGGGACTCACACGCACCCCCGGGAGGGCTGTGGGGGCTGTGCTGGAGTCCTCCCAGGGGTGCGATCTCCTGATCTGCCTGCCACATGAGAGAAGCTGGGTGCTGCCACCTGGGACTGGCACCAGGAAGAGCAGTGCTGCCGCTGGTTGGCAGTACCCGCTCCTCTCATCTGGCAGGCAGATCAGGGGCAAGCACCTTTGGGAGGACTCTGGCACAGCCCTCACAGCCCTCCAGGGGTTGCTGACCAATGTTTCCTCTAAGGAGTAGTGGTCCGTGAGCGTGCTGCTTCAGTCCGTGAGCATGCCGCTTTGGTCCTGCATCCCCCTTTCAGTGCAGTGCAGTCCACTGGTAAGTGTCCCAAAGTAAGTGTCCAGGTGGGAGCGTGCAGGGTTTGGCCACCACCCTTCTCTATGCTAACTGCTGCCCAGAGCAGCACAGTGGAGTGCTGTGGCCCAGCCATGGACCAGACACAATCAATCAATAGAACTGAAAGGGAGGCACTGGGGCCAGCGTGGGACACTTACTTAAGGTAAGCTCCTCACTCCTCATGCAGGGCCGCCAGCAGATCCTCCCTGAGGCAAGGCAAGGCAGGGGCAGGGATGGGGACAGGGATGGGGACAGGGGCTGGGGGCTGGCACAGGTTCCACTGGCTCCGGGGAACTGCTCCACAGGCTCTGTCAGCTCTGGGGAACTGCTCCGCTCCCCTGCATCACCTCAGGGAGTGATCAGGGCTGGGGAGTGGAGCAGTTCCCCGGAGTTGGCAGAGCTTCATGCAGGCAGCGGCTCATCCCCAAGGTGAGGCAAAGCAGGGCTGGGGGCTGGGGGCTGGCATGCACTCTGCTACCCCAGCCCCAGCCCCAGTCCCCGTCCCCATCCCTGTCTCTGTCCCCATCCCCATCCCCATTCCCTCCCCCGCCTCATCTCACCCTGCCTTGCCTTGGGGAGGAGCTGCTGCCTGACCTGCATGAGGAGTGAAGAGCTTACCTTCAGTAAGTGTCCCACGCTGGCCCCAGTGCCTCCGCCACACTCTGTGCCCAGCTCCTCTCCAAGCGGGTGTGCAGCCTTAAAAAGTTTGTGCAGAAAGATTTTTACTTGTGCGTGGCCATGCACACATGCAGCTTAGAGGGAACACTGGTGCTGGCAGGTCCCTAATCTGCCTGCCAGCTGACAGGAGCTGGGTGCTGCCACCTGGGGCCAGTGGCAGCCAGGGCTGCCCCTGGTGGGGTGAATCAGGGCAACGGCCCCAGATCCTGTGCTTTGGTGGGCCCCGCATAGCCAAGTGGAGTGACTGTGGCAACTCTGCACGGCCACCAGCTTTGCGTCTGGCCACTTGCCACCCTCCCCTGCCCTACCGCTCACCACCCTACCCTTCCTCAGTTCATGCGAGGATCTGCCCCATCCCGGGCCACCAGGAGTGGGGGGGGGGGGGGGGATTCAAAGAATCATAGAATCATAGAAGTAGGGTCGAAAGGGACCTTATAGATCTTCAAGTCCAACCCCCTGCCTGGGCAGGAGGAATCAAATGACCCCAGCCAGGTAAGCATCAAGCCGCTTCTTAAAGACCCCCAGGGTAGGAGCCAGCACCACTTCCCTTGGAAGTTGATTCCAGATCCTAGCTGCCCTAACTGTGAAGTAGTTCTTACGGATGTCTAATCTAAACCTACTTTCCAAGAACTTGTGGCCTTTATTCCTTGTTATCCCGGGGGGTGCTGGGGGAAACAAGGTCTCCCCAAACCCTTCTGGTCCCCCCTAGTGAGTTTATAGATGGCCACAAGGTCCCCCCTCAGCCTTCTCTTGTGAAAGCTGAACAGGTTCAGGTCCCGTAGCCTCTCATTGTAGGGCCTGCCCTGCTGTCCCCGGATCATGCAGGTGGCCCTCCTCTGGACCCTCTCAATGTTGTCCACATCCCTCTTGAAGTGGTGTGCCCAGAACTGGACACAGTATTCCAGCTGTGGCCTGACCAGTGTTGCATAGAGGATCACTTCCTTGACCCTACTTGAGATGCATCTGTGGATGCACGATAGGGTTAGCCCTGCCAACCGTGACCTCGCATTGTCCATGTTCATCTTGGAGTCAATGATGACTCCAAGATCCCTTTCTGCCTCCGTGCTCTCAAGAAGGGAGTTT
>NW_005842149.1:382553-399565 GCF_000455745.1 Alligator sinensis | reverse complement strand
TAAAGAAATTGAACAGTGCAGGCCCAAGGACCAAGCCCTGGGGGACTCCGCTGCCCACTTCCCCCCAGGTCGAATATGACCCGTCCACCACCACCCTCTGAGTACGACCCTTCAGCCAATTTGCAATCCATCTGACCGTGTAGGCATTGATGCCACAGTCGCCTAGTTTTTTAATGAGGATGGGGTTGTTGACAGTGTCAAAGGCCTTGCTGAAGTCCAGAAAGACTACATCCCCGGCGACACCTGCATCCAATGCTTTTGTGACCTGATCGTAAAAGGCAATCAGGTTGGTTTGATATGACCTGCCCCTAATGAATCTGCGCTGGTTGCCCTTGAGCATCATCCCCGATGCCGGCCCATCACAGATGTGCTCCTTGATGATCTTCTCAAAGAGCTTCCCCAGGATTGAGGTAAGACTGACGGCCCTATAGTTGCCTGGGTCCTCCCTCCTCCCTTTTTTAAAGATGGGGACCACATTGGCTATCTTCCAATCATCTGGCACCTGGCCCGAGCACCACGAGCACTCGTAAAGCCGTGCCAAGGACCCAGCAATAACCCCTGCTAGCTCCCTCAACACCCTGGGGTGGAGAGCATCTGGGCCTGCTGACTTGAACACGTCCAGCCCCTCCAGAAGCACTCTAACTTGGTCCTCCTCAACCTTAGGTCTTGAGGCGTTCCCCTCGAGCAGCTGCCACCACCAATGGCAGGGTGAGTGGCCAGGTGCAAAGCTGGTGGCGGCAGCAGCATGGAGTCACTACGGCTATTCTGCCCAGCTCTGCGGGGCCCCCCACAGTGCGGGGCCTGGGGTGGTCATCTGGCAGGCAGATTGGGGGCCCACCGGCACCCCTGAGAGGGCTGCATGAGCTGTGCTGGAGTCCTCCCTGTGGTGCATGGCCCTGATCTGCCTGCCAGATGACAGGAGCCATGTGCTGCTGCCTAGGGCCAGCAGCAGCACCAATCTTCTGGGCATTGGTGCAGGCTGTGCCCAGCAGCAGTCTGTCATCTGGCAGGCAAATCAGGGGCCCAGCCCCCACAGCCCTCCTGGGGGCGTGAGTAAGCCCCCAATCTTCTTGCTGCATGACAGGAGGCAGGTGCTGCTGCCTGAGACAGGGGCTGAAGCCAGTAAGCCTGGCTTTGAAACTTAAAACATTTCAAAACTTTTGAAACATTTTGGGTTCCCTTGTTTCATTTCAAAGCTCTTCCAAAGGCTTTTGTTTCATTTTGATTTCATCATTTCAAGCTCAAAGTGCATTAAAATAGCTTCAAAATGAAATGCCGGGTGAAATTTGGCACAGCTCTACTGCTTCCCTATCTTACCCATGAGATTTATATTTTTTTTCCAATTCAACCTGGGCAAATAAATTGTAAATTTAAACTACGGTGTAAAGGATGGGACAGGCATTCTGTTAAAACAAAGTGGATATATATAGAAGAGTTGAAATTGAGATTATGCAATTATTACCAAAAAAAACCCTACTTTAATTTATTCTTTTTATTATCAAACTTTTAAAAATAAAATTATCTCCAAACAGCTCAAATATCCAATAGCTATGAGAGAAGGCTTAATTTTTCTGCATATAATCATTTAAATTATGTTTCTCAAGTGCTAAAACATCTTCACTCAAACATATAATTTTGTACTAGGCTTGCAGCAAAAAATATTCATAGCAAATCTTTTCTTTTTATTCATCCCTCTCTAAATCTTTCAAATGAAAAAGGACTAAGATATTTTGAAATTTAAAAATTATGTTAACATTTTTCTTTTAATAATTACTTATTTTATCACAGTGGCCCATGAAGGCCCCAGTCAAGATGAGAACCATTGTGCTAGGTAGGGACAGTGCAAACATAAAATTGAGCAATAATCTCAACATATTATAGAATAGAAATTTCCAACCCCCTGCTGCCCTGCAACTGATCTAACCTTCACCACATGCACAGCCCTACAGTCACCGTGTAGTCCTCAAATTTGTGTGACAACAGATAACATAGCTACATTTGACTACAGAACTTCACTAAGGCAGATTTCCCTCAGGAGGTAGCACAAAGAGAAAAGAGTAGGGTCGTTGCAAAGTGATTTTTGGAACTATGAGAATGTTTTGTGGTGACTTGTCCTGGGCCCAGTGCTGTTCAATGTGTTTATTAATGATTTGGATGCTGGCACAGAAAGTTTCATAAGCCAGTTTGCAGACAGCATGAAATTGGGAAGGATTGGGAGCACGCTGAAGGACAGAAGTGCAACTCAGAAGGATCCTGACAGACTGGAAAACTGGGCTGAAGCTAACAGGATGAAGTTCAATGTTGACAAATGCAAGTGCTATACCTCAGGAAGAATAATCAAAATAACATATACAATATGGGTGACACCTGGCTGGATGGCAGCACTACAGAGAAGGATCTGGGAGTCTTGTTACATCTCAGACTTAATATGCAGCTGCACAAAAGCAAATGCAGTTTTGGGATGCATCAATAGAAGCATTAGGTACAAGACACAGAAAGAGATAGTGTCTTTCTACTTGGCACCAGTTAGGTCTTATCTAGAGTAGTGTGCATTGTTAGGATTCACATTTTAAAAAGGATGTGGAGAGGTTAGAGAAGGTCCACAGGCAGGTGACAAATATGATAAAGGTTTTGGAAAGCAAAACACATGAGAAGAGGATGAAGGTGCTAGGCATGTTCAGTTTGCACAAAAGGAACTGAAGAGGGGATAGTATAGCTGTCTTCAAATACTTGAAGGGCTGTCATAAAGAGGAAGGAAAATGCCTTTTCTCACTGTGGAGAATAGGATACAGACTAATGACTTGAAGTTTCAACAAAGTAGGTTTAAAATGGATATCAGGTAAAACTTCAATTGTTATAACAGTGAGGCAATGGAATAGACTGCCCAGGGAAGTTGTGGACTCTCCATCACTGGAGGTGTTCAAGAAGAGGTTGGACAGCCACTGGGAAGAGGTTGGACAGCCAGGGATGATGTATGCATAGCTATGCCTAGGTTGTTGGTTAGCACATGGGCCTGGGAGGGAATTCTGCACCATTCTCCAACCCCACTTTCTGCTATGTGTTAGGATTTTTTAATTATTATTAAGCCTTATGCAGAGGCACTGGATGTTGGTCAAAATTGGGGACTTTGACGGGTGTGCCAATGCTCCTGGTGGGACTTAAAGCTGAAGGCTCCTGGCTAGAAGGTCTCATGCCCCCACTCGGAGTCAGACCAATCACCATATTTGGGGTCAGAAAGGAATTTTACACCATGGTCAGACTGGTATGGACTGTAGAGGTTTTTCTCTTCCTCTGTAACAGGGGGCATAGGATCTCTTGACTGTAAATTAACAACATTTTACAGAAGCAGGACATTGGCTGCCATAGTTCCTCTGCTTTATCTGTGGCAATTTATAGGGTTATATCTTGTCTTGTGCCAGAATTTAATGAGTAGTTTTGCTAAGAGGTTATATTATGGATTCATATAGAATGATTTGGATAGGGATGATCCTACCTCGGGCAGGGATTGGACTAGATGACCTATGGAGGTCCCTTCCAGCCTTACCTCTCTATGATTCAATGATCTCTCTCTTATCCAATACCCACCCTAGCATTTGCCAGTTATTGGTTTAGAGATGCCAGAGGAAACATATCCAACTATTATGTTCAATAGCTATTAACAGATCTATCATCCATTAATTTATCCAGTCTCTTTTTGACTTTGGCTATGCTATCTGCCTCCATAAGTTAACTACACATGAATTCCATAAGTTAACTATGCATTGCATAAAAAGTACTTCCCCTTGCTGATTTTAAACCTGTCACCTACTAATTTCAGTGAGTGCCCTCTAATTCTCATATTGTGGAATTTGGTGAACAACAGTTCCATGTTCACTTGGTCCATACCCTGCATGATTTTATAGAGCTCTCTCATATCCCCCTCAGCCTTCTACCTTCCAAACTGAAGAGTCCTAGCCTTTTCAGTTTCTCCTAATATGGCAACTGCTCCAGCCCCCTGGTCATTTTGGTTACCTTCTCTGTACCTTTCCTAAATCTACTACATCCTTTTTAAGATGTGAGGATCAGAATTCACACATATTCAAGATGTGGTCTCAACATGAATCTGCATAATGGTGCAATGATGTTCTCTCCGGTTTTTTTAATTCCCATCTTAATCATGGCAAAATTTTATTGCCTTTTTTGCACACTGAGCTGATGTTTTTAAAGAACAATCTACAGTGACTCCAAGGTCTCTCTCCTGAATCATAATAGCTAATTCAGAACCTAGCATTGTGTAGTTGAAGTTATTTTTCCCCACATGCATTACCTTCCACTTGTCAACATTTAAATGCATCTGCCTGTTTTTTGCGCGCACACTTACCTTGATGAGATATTTCTGCAGCTCTTCTCCATCAGCTTGGGACTTGACTACCCTGAAAAATTTGGTATCATCTGCAAACTTGGAGATTTCACTGTGCACCCCCATTTTCAGGCCATTGATAAAAATGTTGAAAAAATACAGTATAGATCCCTGTGGGACTGCAGTTTTGACCTCCCTCCATCCTGAAAAGTGACCATTTAGCCTGCCCTTTGCTTCGTATCTTTCAACCAGTTCTCAATTCATAAAAGGACCTTCCCTCCAATCCTGTGGCAATGCAGGGGTTTTTTCAAGCCTTTGGTAAGAGACCCTGTCAAATGCTTTTTGAAAGTCCAAATATATTATGTCAACTGGATTGCCCATGTCCACATGCTCGTTGACACCCTCAAAGAACTCCAAAAGTTTGGTGAAGCAGGATTTCTCTTTACAAAAGCCATGTTGGCTCTTCCCCAGCAGACCGTATTTGTAAGACTCACTCTACAATAAACTGAGTAGTCCCCACCCTCCTACTGGACTTCAACTGCATTTTTTTTCTAATTGTATAATAACAGAATAGCAATAGGAAAGCTTGTACACACTATAGTGCTAGTTTGAACAAAGGCAGGAGGTAACTGACATTTCTCCAGAAGATTCTCGTGAGCTTGCCAACCCAGTTTTGCAGGCTCATGAGTTTTGGATCATTTAGATAAATATCCAGATTTTGGGTTTCTTTTCCAAACAGAAAACAAAGGCTGAATCTTCCAATATTTGATCATCAGTATTACCTGTCATAAAGTTCTGTAATCTGTTAATACTGTAATGTTTTAAGAATATTAAAATGTATGCAGTTGAATGCTGAATCATTATATAACAGTGTCAGGGTTGGCATGTAAGCTAACATGTATAATGATTTGTTCCTTGATTTTTTTTTGGACAAAATCATGAAGTAAGTTTTGCCTGTATTTCCTAATAAATCTGATATTAACTTAAATCTCTTATGGCTTGCTTTGCTCACCAAATGTTACGTAGCTAAATCAAGGAGTTTGCTGTAATAAATTGTAAATGTCACCCATACTACCTACAATGTCAATGAAATCCATTCCATTACCAAGAAAAATAAAGTAAGGAAGATAAAGAAAACAGAATATTTAAGTTTATGGAGAAGACTTGTTATCCCTGTTGGCTAGAAGAGCATTTCCAGGTAAAGATGGATTTTTGAAGCACCCTGCCCCTGGATTTCAACTCCCTAAAGAAAGAAAAATCATGTAAAAATGTATTTCCTCACCTGGCCTGCTTGCGTTATAGATAAATTATACAGGTCTGGAGAGAGACTTAGCCTGCAATACATTAGAGTGCAAGGCACTCTTATATGGTCCCATCAGTGTCCATTCCATTTTGGCAACTATATAGCAATTAAATGGTACAGAGCATGTTAACCTGTTCCTTTACATTGCCACTGGATAATGCCTCTGAACATGTGACTAGGTATAACCTTTTTAACCCCGTGTCATGTGGCTGCAGCCAGAAAATGAATATCAAAATCTAGTTAGTTCTCCTATGTGACAGATCTTTATCACATGCATCAAGAATGGATTTTACCCTGAAGGAATATTCAGGGAAGTGGCACTTAGCTCTTCAGTAGACAATATAAAATCACAAGTAGCTAGCACTTTTTGTTTCATCATTTATATCTCTTAAAAAAAAATGTAAGAGGTTTATTCTGTTCTTATAGGCACTGGTATAAATCAGTACAGGTTTCTCTCACTTTATGCTGTACATGCATTCCTGGAAAACAGGGCATAACTCGAATTTGCATAAAGGGAACCCACTTTACAATGTAACAAATAGGGATACGTTCCAAGACCTCAACTGTACTGACCCTTAAACCTATTTCTATCACTTTTACAAGACAATTTTGGTACTCACCAATAGCAGACAGTACACACAAGCATAGGGTGGTGGTGAATGTTACCATAATGGGGATGGCAACTACAGAAACACATCGCAGACAACAAGCGAGGAGCACAGATCCACACAAGAGACTATATTTTGGTGCATATCACTCCCACAATGCACCATGCACAGCAGCTGACTGTGGGTTTCCACCACACTAATCGCATAAGAGTGAATTTCCCTCGCATATAACAATTTTTTTGGTATTAAAAGGGTCATCACATAACAGTGATTTCACACATACAGAACCTGCATAAAATGAGGGAAACCTGTAGTACTTCCACTGAAGTCAAGCAAAATGACAAAACTAAGGCACAGAATCATTAACATAGTAAGGCCACAGGTACATAAACAAGTTACTTTGAGGAGCAGAAGAGTGGGACTTCACCATGCATCAGCTACACCAGTGGTTCTCGAAGGGCTTCTTTACACATGCTCTGGGGTATGGAGGGATGCTTTAATTAGAGCAGCTCTTGGGACCCACTCTAATTAAAGCTCCCACAGCATCTCATGTAATCAGCATCCCACATTTCAAGGCCACATTTCAAGGTCATTAGACGACCTTTAGTTAAGTGTCCCTGCTGCCATTTTGAAGCACAGGGTTGCAGAATACACATGATGCCGAGGCTGCTGGAACACGATTAATCAAGTCTGCTCCGATGTATTCTAATTAGAAAGTTTTGGAGCAGGCATCAGGCATGTGAGTAGGTGCCCAAACTTTTTATAGCTCGAGGTACCCCATGTTAGAAACAAGACACTGATCAATGCCCCCTCTTTTAAGTTTTTTTTTTACTCATTTTTTGACTATGAAAATACAATAGAGCAATGTTTCTGTTGCAAAGAACTCAAAAAGACTGCAGCAGGTCAGAATGCTTTGAATAGCATGAATACATATTTGAAATTCCTGGGTTTATCTTGTAAATCATGCTTGACACCTAACAGTAATAACATTGTATGGCACCATGCGGCACCCTTAAAGGGTTTCATGGACCCCAGGGTGCCACACCACGCTTACTGAGAATCACTGAACTACATCATAGTAACTGCATAGTAACACATTTCTTCCTCCTCAATAACTAAAAGTAATTTACTTCAAGTAATTGAAAATAAATTGAAGCAATTTATTTCTTTTGGAAGAGTGGTGAACGACGGTGGTTTAACCTTTTATTCACCACAAAGTAAAAGCATGCCAGCATTTAGTTAGTGCAATAAATCCCCTCCCTCCTTTAGCTCCTGGTAACTTGTTCTTGTGTTTGTGATGAAGGAGGCTAAGTGGGGTGATTTCTAGTCTGCAGTTCTCGTGGGGAACATTTTGGGGGCTCTATGTGAGGATGTAAATAGCTGCTGTAAATAATTTAAGTAGGACATCTAGATGCCCTTTTTACCCCATGGGGAGATGATGGTCTAGCTTGGCAGCAGATTGCAGAGACTGCTCCCTAATTGGTTTCCCATGATATTATGTTTAATTGTATTGGGGGACAGTTAATCCCTGTTTTAATACTATAGTTTTGCTGAGAGTGTGGCTGCCTCTGCCAGAGAAAAAATGAGGCTCTGAAGCTGCTGGAATGAGAGAGGAGAGTGGTCCCAGAGAGGACAGAGTAGAAAGAAAAGAGTAGTCCCAGGGAGAAGAGAGAGAGAGAGAGAGAGAGAGAGAGAGAAAGGAATAGTCCCAGGAAGGAGAGAGTGGAGAGTAACCAGAGATCCAAGGGTGACTGAGAGAATTGCAATGGCACAAGATTATTTGGAGCTGAGCAGTGTGTTGTTAGGGACATCAGCACCCTGCACCCCTCTCCCCTGCCTTTGAGGAAGAAAGCATCCCTCCTCCTGGAGAGCTGACCAAAAAGAAGGAGCTGGTTGAAGTGGGGGTGCTATAGATTGCGGAGTAAAGGGAAAAAATGGAGCCAGGGTCTCAAGCCAGAGGCTTGCCCCTTGTGGAGCTATGCCAGGGCAGGCTTCAGGGCAGTCCTTCAAGGAAGGGAGACTGACTAAGGCTTCTTCTTGAAGAGTCCTGAGGCAGAGCTTCGTGTCGAAAGCAGCATGATCTGTGACAGTCCTCATGGCCTTAAGCACTCTACAAAAAACAGTGTCTGAGTATCTCATCATCTGACCAGATATCTCTTACAAAGACCTACAAGCAAATTTCTTGATCTACCAGACCAGAATTAAACGGTCTGCTTGATTTTACCTGACCTGGTTGTGAACAAAGATTGAGTTACAAAACCTCTAAAGGTATCTAGTAGGAAACATAACTTTTCTATGACTGTGTTTTGGAAACAGATAACAAAAACAAACCCAGTGAACTGTTCCATGGTTTGTATATTTGTACTGTTATACGGTATTAGAAAGGAAATTGGAATGGACAGTTGCAGTGTTTAAGCAAGTATCATCAGGACTTAAAGGAGGTACAACAAAAGTTGATACAGCATTTATCAAGTAACTGTAGGCTATTACATCACTGCAATGTTTTTAGCAGATTTTTAAAAATTTTTAGCATGGTGTCAAAACAAATCTTCTCTTTGCCAGCAAAAAAGTATGTTATCCCTTGGGAGGAAAAAGGCAGACACCTGTATTATGTTATGAGCTGTATTTTTCCCCCAATTTCCCTTACTGATACCTAAAAAAATACTATTACAATGGGTAATATTTTGTGAAGATTGAGTGTACTAGAATATTGTGAAATCTAGTCATCTTTGTTTGCAAATGTCTATTTATATACAAGAAAACACATTTTACTACCTGTGCAAAGATAATCATTTCAGGGACTTATCATGTCCAGGTCTGGATTTGGTTATAAAAGATAATCTGTCATATTTCAGATTTATGAAATGGGACTTGGACTTTCTGTCAGCAACATCCTCTTACAATAGTTCAAAACACAGCTGAAAGTAAGCAATGAATTTAATATCTGATCCTGCAAGCTTTTGAGCAATACTTGGAGGAGTTGGGCCCATTTTAGGGAGCTGCCAGACATTTAGTGTTTGTCCATATTCTAAGAGTTTATGTATTTTGGAGCAGAGGTGATAGATTAGCCTTCTTAGTTTTAGGTGTTTATCTACTGGTTGCCTTCTGCCTTAGAGATATTTGGAAAAGATTGCATTCTCTGGCTCTGAATAGGCTTGAACCTTGGCCAAAACCTTTGAACTAAACTAAACTGGATGACCAAAGGAAATGGAGGTAGATTATTTTGGAATCCCACCCCACACAAGTAGTAATGACAGGAAGCATTTGTTGAAAGAATTATAAGCAGGTGTCATAATGAGTTTCTTTTGTAAAAACAGGCCAATAGTGGTATGCCTGTTCTTCAGTTGAATTTCTCTGTTGTATTCAGCTAGAAAATCTTGCAAAACTAAACAAGTACATTTATTCATTCCTCCATAAGTAGAACATATATAAGTATATATGTTACAAGTGAAAAATCAAGGAAAATACCAATCAGTTTACAATAAGAACGGAGATGAAGAAATATAAATTAAATTTGTGTCAACCTAAATTTACACAATTTTGGGTAAAGGACCACATGAAAGCTTCATATTAAGAAGAATAAACATAATGGGAGAAATATAGTGCTTGCTTCATTAAATGAATGTGGCCAGTTTTGTTCTTAGAAATATAAAACTGCACTTTCAGGGACAAAAAATAATTTTTTGGCTAACTGTATAGTTTTTGCTCTGCCCTTTGGAATGGTGCACCTCTTTACCATGCCTTCTCTAGCATATGAATAGCAGATACAATCTAGGGTTGCATATACATATTCAAATAATCAGGGAGAATTCTCCCTGGTTTGGTCTCTCAGTACAGATACTTGAATGCTGACACCCTGAAGAGTAAAGAGTCAGTAGGACTGACACTATGCAGTCAGGGGGCTCCTTAGTCTATAAAGCTGGGGGGAGGGGCTTAGTCAGCCTGATGATTGATTGGCTGCCCTAGACTGCCCATAGCCAGCCTGTGTGGGGATTGTGAAAGGGGTATGTTCTACTACCTGCTAGAGCAGCTGAGTCCAGTGAGTGAAACACTCACTGCATACACACATTCAAATAAACTGGGAGGATTCTCCCAGGTTTGTTCTCCTGATAGAGAAGCTAACTCAGAGCTGCATGTACAGACGTTTGTATGATGAGGTCCTGAAGAGCGGAGAGCCAGTGCACACATCTCATCATGCTCTGCAGGCTCCTTTAGTCATCCTGGAGACAGATAGCAGTAGTGTATAGGGCAGCCCTGATTGGCTGCTCCAGATTTCCTAGGATCATCCTATGTTGTCAGAATGTACAGACATTCGCTCTCCCGGGAGAAACTCTCTTGGAAGTGATTTAACCTTGGTTGTTCCAAGGTTATTTTTTCCTGGAGTGGCCATTTTTTATTCTGGGAAAAAAAGTCTGAACATATGTACATTTGTGGTTTCTTCTCAGAGAGTTGTGATTCTCTCAGTAGAAACTGAATGTCTGTACAAGACTACAGTCTCCCCAGTGGGAGAGAAAGGGGGAGGGGGAATGGCTACTGGAGAATTATGTTCTCTTCTGAGAGAAGCCACAGCATATACAGACATTTGCTCTCCCAGGAGAAACTCCTAGTTGGTCCCTGGTTATTTTTTTTTTTCCTGAAGCAGCCATTTTTGCTCTGGGAGAAAAAGCCTGAACATCTGTACACTTATAGTTTCTCCTGGGAGAACAGTGAGTCTCCCAGGAGAAACAGAATGTCTGTATGTGACCTAACCTTATACAGAGAATGTATAATTTGTTAGATAGATGTATTGTGCTGAAGGTGTCCTACAAAATATATTAATACTCTTTTCATGGAAATATCTCTGATATTTCATCAGAAAGATGTATGTAACTACAACAAAATAATACAGTGGCATGTAGTGAATATACAATTTAAAGTCCTTATTGGGCAATGTGCTATTTTATAAGATCAACTAGCTTTGTCTGGTTCCCTGTGTGGTCAGTGTAGACCACCTCTGCTGTATATAAAAATAACTGTTAGGAATCCATTAACAGAATCCATTTATTGAAAAATAACATGAAAATCTATCATTTCCAAGACTAGAACTCGGTCTGCTGTTGGCATAAGTCTAATATATAGATTGCATTTTAGCTATTTCCAGAAAAGAGAATATTTATAAAAGAAAAAATCTTAACAAGAATAAGGGAGACTTGAGGGCTGCTGGGTCATTAGACATGGTTATAAGCAATCAAAGTTGTTTTTCTCACAATTAAGTTGGTTACTAGTCAGGCTTTCTATATAACTACCAGCCTCTTGTAGTAAGTGTATTTAAAATTGGAGAATGCGATATAGAAATGCTTTTTTATTTGTATAGAAATTGCATTACTATCTTAGCACCACAAAGTGTAAATTAGGAATTTATGAACTGGTAATAAATATACTTTTCCCTTGTACAACTATAAATCACATTTTCCTCCCTTGCATTTGTTCCCATGTACCCAGATATTAACATTACATATTTCTTTATTCATTTTTCTTTTTATGGAACAGATCTATGGAATCTGAAGACCAAAATCCTATGAGTTGCAAATAGCTTTACATCACCTTTGCTTCCTTTCATTTTCAGAATTCTATAAATAGCATCATGGGTACAGGACTCTTACTACTCTTTAAGGGCTAGGTCTGAAGCCCATGAAGTCAATAAAAAAGACTGCTATTTCCTTTCAGGAGCTTTGGCTCCAAAATTAAGATTCTGGATATGTATTTAAAAAGTTATTTACAATACTGTCTATATGTCCTTAATTGTCTTTCTGACATATTGCTTGCAATTGTTTTATGCTTATTACTAGTTTTGGTTTTAGTGAAACAGAATAATACATATAGAAACTATTATAGGACTGCATCTGTGTCTTCATTGTGGTTTAGAATAATATTCTGAGGTACAGTCCTATGTCACCATTAGCAATGAGGGATATATGTGTATATATGTTGTAAATGGAGAACTGAGTTTTGATTAATGTTTCTTCTGAGATATGCTCAGCTCTTACATTATTTATCATTGGACCTTCCTGGGACCTTTGGTCTTTGCCTTGCCTTGCTGTTTTCCATATTTCTGTTATTTTCTTCTGTGTCCCAGAATCTAATAGATGGTATCTTTTTTGCTAGGTCCTTTAATCTACTGACAACTCTCATGTGAGTTGTCTCATTGCCTACAAATAGTGTAGTCACAAACCTGAAGTTAAGCATGATAGTAAGTGCTTATAGGACTAACACTTAAATCACATTTTTCAGTGGTCTTTACTTTGTCACTGTCCTTTGGTCACTTGGGTGCCAAATCACCCTCAGGGGAATGTTTTGTCAAATTATAGCTTTCTATAACATGGAGGCTTGTGACTTCCAGCAGCAAACAGAGATCTTCACCTCAATTTGCAGTCATTCATCTGAAGAGCAGATATGCATCCCTAGCTGCAGAGAGGAAGAAGCATGTTCCATTGGTGTTGGAAGACAGGCCAGGCCTCACAAAGGTGGGAAGGATCAAGACAACCACCACCAAGAAGAAGGAACAATTGATGGTGGTGGTTGGATACTCCCTTGTGTAGGGGATGGACAGAACCATCTGCTGACCTGACCTATTGTCTCGGGAGGTCTCCTGCTTGCCCAGAGGCCAGATCTGAGATGTCACAGAGGGACTACCGAGGGTCATCCAGCCCTCTGACTACTACCCCATGCTGCTCATTCATGTGGGCACCAATGATACTACTAGGGGAGACCCTGAGCATATCAAGAGCTCTTGATACAGGGCTCTGTATGCAAGGGTGAGGGGGCCTGGGGCTGGGGCTGGGGCTCAGGTTGTGTTCTTGTTGACCCTTCTGGTCAAGGGAAAGGGCCTGGGCAGGAGCAGGTGCATCCTGCAAATCAACACTGGGTTGCACAGGTGGTGTCACCAGGAGGGATTTGGCTTCCTTAGCCATGTGATGTTCTTGCAAGAAAAAGGAATGCTGGGATGAGTTGGGATCCACCTCATGAAGAGAGAGAAGAGCATTTTTGCAGATAGGCCCACTGACCTAGTGAAGAGGGCTTTAAACTAGGTTCACTGGGGGATGGAGACCAAAGCCCTTAGGTAAAATACCTGGAAGAAGAGCAAGCAGGAGGCAACAGGGGAGGTGCTCTCATACTTCCTGAGAAACCAGGGCAATCAACTACTTACCTCAGGTGCCTGTACACAAATGCATGCAGCCTGGGATACAAGGAGGAAGGATTAGAATTCCTTGGAAGTCCTTGCACAATGATGAAACTATGACATGATTGGAATAACAGAGACTTGATAGGATAGCTCGCATGACTAGAGCATCATCATAGATGGGTACAAACTGTTCAGGAAAGACAGGCAGGGTAGAAGAGGAGAAGGAGTTGTACTTTATGTAAAAGAGCCATATGATTGCTCAGAGCTCCGATATGAAGCTGGAGATAGGCCTGTTGACAGTCTCTGGGTTAGAGTCAGAGGGAAGAACAACAAGGGTGATGTCATGGTGGAGGTCTACTATAGACCACCAGATGAGGAGGAAGTGGTGGATGAGGCTTTCTTCAAGCAACTACTGGAAATTTCCAAATCACAGGCCCTGGTTCTCAAGGGGGACTTCAATCACTGACATCTGCTGGAAGGGCAATATAGCAGTGTGTAGGCAATCCAAGAAGATTTTGGAGAGTATTGGGGACAACTTCCTCGTGCAAGCACTGGACCGGCCAACTAAGGGCCATGCTCTTCTTGACCTGCTGCTCACAAACAAGGAAGAATTGGTGGGTAATGTAGTAGTGGTTGGCAACTTGGACAGCAGTGACCACAAGATAATAAGAGTTCATGATCCTGAGGAAAGGAATGATGGAGAGCAGCAGAGTAAAGACCCTGGACTTCAGAAATCAGACTTCAATTCACTCAGGGAACTCATGGGCAGGATTCCCTGGGAAGCCAGACTGAGGAGGAAAGGAGACCAGAAGAACTGGCTGTACTACAAATAAGCCTTACTGAGAGTGCAGAAACAAAACATCCCAATATGCAGGAAGACTAGCAAGTGTGGCAGAAGGCCAGCTTGGTTTAGCAGGGAACTCTTCAGTAAACTAAATCACAAATAAGGAAGCTTATAAGAAAGGCAAACTTGGACAAATAACTAGGGAAGAATGTAAGAGCATTGCTTGGGCATGCAGGGATGAAGTCAGGAAGGCCAAAACTCAATTGGAGTTGCAGCTAGCAAGGAATGTGAAGGGTAATAAGAAAGGTTTCTACAAGTATGTTGGTAGCAAGAGGAGGATCAGGGAAAGTATGAGTCCTTTACTGAACGGTGGAGGCAACCTTTTGATAGAGGATGCAGAAAAGGCTGAAGTGTTTAATGCCTTTTCTGCCTACGTCTTCACAGGCAAGGTCAGCTCCCAGACTACTGCACTTGGCAGCACAGTTTGGGGAGGAGATAAGCAGCCCTCAGTGCTGAAAGAACAGGTTAGGGACTACTTAGAAAAGCTGGACATACACACATCCATGGGACCAGATGAGAAGCACCTGAGGGTGCTAAAGGAATTGGCTGATTGCACAGCCATTGGCCATCATGTTTGAAATCTCATGGCAATCAGGAGACATCTCAGATGACTGAAAAACAACAAACATAATGCCCATATTTAAGAAGGGGAAGAAGGAGGATGCAGGGAACTACAGACTAGTCAGCCTCACTTCAGTCCCTGGAAAAATCAAGGAGCAGATCCTCAAGGAATCCATTTCTAAGCACTTGGAAAAGAAGAAGGTGATCAGAAACAGTCTGCATGGATTCACCAGGGGCAAGTCATGCCTGACCAACCTGATTGCCTTCTATGATGAGATGACTGGCTCTGTGAATGTGGGGAGACAGGTAGATGTGGTGGACCTTGATTTTATCAAGGCTTTTGATGCAGTTTCCCACAGCATTCTTTCAGGCAAGCTAAAGAAGTATGGGTTGGATTAATGGACTGTAAGGTGGATAACAAACTGGCTGGAGCACTCGGCTCAGAGAGTAGTAGTCAATGGCTTGATGTCTACTTGGCAGCCCATATCAAGTGGAGTGACCCAGGGGCTGGTTTTGTTGAATGTCCTTCACAATGACTTGGAAGATAGCATAGAGTGCACCCTCAGCAAGTTTGCAGATAACATCAAGCTGGGGGGAGTACTAGATATGCTGGAGGGTAGGGCTAGGATTCAAAGTGACTTAGACAAATTGGAGGATTGGGCCAAAAGGAATCTCATGAGGTTCAGCAAGAACAAGTTCAAAGACCTGCACTTAGGACATAGTAATCACATGCACCAGTACAGGCTAGGGGCTGACTGGCTGGGCAGCAGCTCTGAAGAAAAGGACTAGATGACCTCCTGAGGTCCCTTTTAACCATAACTTTCTATGATTCTATGATCCCGCCTCTAGTAAGAGGTTGAATCAGATGATCTCTAGAGGTCTATTCCAGCCCTTCTTTTCTATGATTCTGTGATTCTATAAGCCAGTTTTTCTTCAGATTAATCTCTCTCACTTTTGAAATGCTAGTCTCATTTTGGTGGTATGACGCTTAAAATATTTCATTAAAAATATTCTCTGCATTTTAATGGTAAATTTCCCACATAGTGTATTATCAGAATCTAATGTATATTCTCCTGTGCATGTTACCTTTTTTCAGTCACAATTTCTTAAAGTTTAATATTTGGAAGTCTTTCTGCTACTACATAGCTTCATGGCACTTTAAATCTAACGTTACAATTATTCCTTGATGATTTCCAAGATTGATTAATTTCCTACCACATGTCTGATTTATAAGAGTCTCTCAGAGTGTTTTAGTCTTGCTGCTCATATTACATAAGCATGTGCAAAAAGAGCCTCTCTTGATTTTGTTCCCTTATTTCAGTCAATGAAAACTGAAAGATGCAAGATTGAGAGAAAAACATTTTTTCTCCATCTTTCCAGTTCTTTCCAAGCACATCTGGCAAGTCACTTTTAGGCAAGTCTTACACTATAAGATGCATAAAAAGATGTTAAATAGGTAAATATGACTGGAAGCATTATTTTAGCATGCCAGTATCTGATATTTATTTATGTAATTCCATGTGTTTAATATTCTGATTAAGAATGAACCATCAGTGCTGGGAATTTTTAATGGGGTTTTTTGGGGGTTGGGGGGGGGGGGGGGGGGGGGAGGGTTGCCTTCCAGGTTGCATAGGAAAATCATGGAATCAACTATTCCATAGTCAAGTCATCATTATAAATATTTTCTAATAAGAATCATCTCTAATTTAAGAATTCCATTTATGCAGTTCATCTTCTCTGGGGAAATCATAATTTTTTAAAATTACAGCTCATCTACTGGTAACAGTTATTTTAAAATAACATTATGTAGGTCCATACCAGAAAGCTTGAAAACAGACCACCAAGAATATTTTACAAGAGAGTTAGCTGAACTTAAACTAAAATCCGAGGGGGAAAAAAGAGAAATACTGTGTTTATTGTTCCACAAACCCTATAAAACGACATTATAACCACAGCTGATGATAAACAACAAGCCACTGAAAATCAATAAAAAAGAGCATGTATATCAACAGCTGAATGTCTATGACAACATTATGTAACCATTGGCAGTCCCTCAATATGAGGATAACAGTCTTCAAGTAGATAGGGAAGTCAACGGTGAGTCCAGAGATGCCTGAAAAAGGCAATCCAAGATCTGCATGTTCAACTGGAGATATGGCATACAGTCTCAGAAGGAAGAAATGAATCCTTGTAAT
>NW_005842149.1:370318-382543 GCF_000455745.1 Alligator sinensis | reverse complement strand
TTTCCCTTTGTCTCTTTTGCCTATTTGCCTCCACAGTGAATTGAGTTTCCTCAAACTGGTCAATGCCTTGTCATACTTCACAGTGCCACTGGAGACAATTCAATGTTCACATCTTTCAGGTATTGACATCAATTTTACATTTCTTAAGAGTGGCCTTCACAGTGTCCTTGAATGCTTTTTTTACCACCTCTAGAGCAATGACCATTGGCAAGGTGCAAGTACAAAACCTGTTTTTGGAGCTGATTATTAGGCATCCTTATAACATGTCCTGTCTAACAAAGCCTTGGCTGGGATGATATAGTGGGGATGGTCTTGCTTTGACTAGGGGGTTGGACTAGATGACCTTCTGAGATTCCTTCCAACCCTAATTTTCTATGATTCAATGATCATCCATGTTTACATTTTGGGAAAGGTGACTACCCAGATAGGGGTAATGCTCAGATTTCTCCAAGGACTGCCCTCTAATAGTAATATGTGTGGGAGCAGCTGAGTGGTTTGGGGTAGGCTTGTAAAGTATCTTGATTTTTGTGGAGATGAAAATAAATCTAAGAATTTTATATGCTTCACAAGAGGTACTTGAGAGTGATCTGGAGCTCTCAAACTGAGTAGGCACATATAAGAACTGAAGACCAGTAATAGAGGCAGTGGTTATCTTGGATTTTTAACATAACTGGTTGATGTTAAAGAGATTCCCATCCATGTGATACTGAATGTTGACCCCAGATGGAAGTCCTTCAGCAATGAGATGTGAAATAGCTGAGCCTTAGATGGAAAAAAGTGTGCATGCAATCAGATATCCTTGCTTGACCACTTCTAATGGTGAAGGGCTCTGCTTCCAAGCCATTGCTTAGGATGATTGCTGTCACGTTGTCATGAAGAAATATGATGATGGTAAAAAATTTTGGCAGGCATCCAAATCACATCAGGATCTTCCATAGGGCCTCTCTGTTAATTGAATCAAAGGCCTTAATCAAGTTAATGAAGGCCATGTAAAGATCTCTGTGTTGCTTGCGGCACTTCTTCTGCAGCTGTCTAGAAACAGCGATCGTGTCTATTGTACCTCTGAAACCACACTAGAACTCTGATAGAACCTCCTTGGTGACAGTAATTAATATAACATTAAATACTAAAACTTTGATAGCATATCCTGTCTGTAAGTCTCAGAATTCTTCACTAGCAGTAATCATACAAATTCATTATTCACCATTGTATCTAGATTTATCTAAACATACTGTCTGAGAAGTTAAAATTGTGTGATTGGTTGAGCTAACCCCATATGGGTTTTTAATCCATGGGAAATTAGTAAAGTTTGAGCCTCCAGAATCCAAACAGAAGTTAGTCATTCCCATTGTTTTAGGCTCTCTAGACATTCACTTGAAATGTGTGTGGCAGTGCACCTTTGGGTGCTTTCCACTTTAAGGGCCTAAGCAGGCTGTGAGGCAGCCTGCAGGTGACTTCAGAGCCAACCAGGCAGTCACATGACAGCCAGGACACCACCTGATTGGAGCAGGGCAGAGCAGCCTCAGAATAAGAGCAGTAGTAGAGGAGTAGTGATGGCAGTTGTAACCAGAGAGCCAAAGAGTTAATATCTTCTGGCCAGAGTACTGCTGCTCCCAGAACATCTGAAGAACAGGGTAGGAACTATGGGGATGGAGGAAGTTCCTGGTCCTGGAGCATGACCTGAAACTATACCTTGTTGGGGTTGGATGGTGTGATGGGGCTGCTTGTGGTGGGGCAGCCACCAGGAAATGTTGCACCTGTGCCTCCCCAGTAAAAAGCAAGGATGGGGAGCTTCAGCCCCCATTGCCTTGTGGGTGACCCTGTGCAGGGGAAAGGCTAAGGAGACACACCCTGAGAGAAAAGCACAGGGCCCAAGCCCATCGCCAGACACCTGTGTCCTGAGTGAGCCATAAGCCAACTTGGGGGCCCAGGTACATTGACAGACTCCTGAGGCCCAAGGGGCATAAGGCCCAGAAGCTCCAGTGATGGGGCAGAGTGAGAGTTGGCAGCCGTATAGAGTAGAGTCTTGGAGGGCCTTAAGTTTGCACATGGGTTGACCAGAATAGCATGACTTGAGGGCCTAGTGAGGGGGCATGAGTTGAGGCCCTAGTGAGGAGGTACAAGTGAAGCCCCAGTGATGGGGCATGAGGCCCAGACACATCTAAGGACATCTGAAGCCTAGTTGGGCCAGAGGTCAAGTGTGGCTCAGTTAAGGGGCCAGGGGAGTAATCATGGGTAGTCACCTTAGGTGCTAGCTTCAGTCTCCCCCTACCCCACCCATGGCTACATGCTGTGTGCCGAAGCCCTCATGCATGGGCATTCCCTGGGGATAAGTAGGAGTGGCACAATTATGTGCTGCTGCTATTTGGCCCCAGGGAAATGCACATGTATGCTCATCTGGATGCACCCTATGCAGATAAACACCTAATCCCAAACAGGGTGGCTCTCACCCTGGAAAATCAGCAGATTCAGCTACTGAATCTAAGTTAACATAGTGAGAACAGTTATGAAAGAGGCCAAATCACCTGAGCTGTGTTCATTGACCTAACAGCCACCTATGATACAGTCAACCACCAATGACTCCTCCACAAGACCCTGGAAATGTCAAAAGATCTACACTTTACAGAGCTGATATGAACCCTGCTAAAAAACAGATTTTTTTTGTTAAACTGGACTGGAAGGGAAGCAGATGGAGGCAACAGATTAATAGCCTCCCCCAAGGAAAAGTACTTGAATAACATCTATATGAATGACCAACCAATTGATTCAGAAACAAAATATTTATCTATGCAGACTACCTGTGCATAATAGCCCAAAACACGGCTTTGTCCATATTAAAAAATCCCTCAGTGAGGCACTAATTGACCTAACCTCATACTACATTGAACACCAATTACGTAACTCAGTGATAACACAAGTATGTGCCTTCCATCTGAAAAACCATGAGGCCAACCACAACCTCAACATTACATGGTCTGGGACCTCACTATAGTAGTGTCCAAACCAAATTACCAGGCTTGCCTTCCAGAGCTTGGGTTGAGTCCCAGGCTTGTGATTTTGTTGTTTTGATTGGTAGAGCCCATCCACCAATCAGGAGGCAGCAAGAGGAGTTAAGTCATGCCCCTTTCCTGAGGGGAGGAGGAGAGGAACTCCCTCCAGACCTGATTGTAGACTGCAACACTGTCAGGTCTGGAAGACTTCAGGGGCAGAGCCCTGGAGAGTATAAAAAGAGCTGCTTGCCCAGCATGGGGGAGACAAATCCAGGACAAAGAAGAGAGAAGAGCAGGACTTAGAAGAGCTGAGGAGAGCTGTTCATCAGGGTGAAGCAGTAGCCTGGAAGCACCCCTTAAGACTTCCATCAGAGGGGAATACCCTGGGAGCTGCGTGAGGTGGCTCGTATCTGCAACCTCTGGCATGCGGCCAGAGACATGGTGCACAGGCTGGTGCATGGAGCAGGATCTTTGGAGCACTTGGGCAGCTCAGGTCCCCAACCCCTGGCATAAGCTTGGTGCAGGAGGCACTGCACGGAGGGTCCAGGAGCGGACTGAGCCTGGTGCTTCAGAGGTGGCACAGGCCTCCAACCCATAGCAAAAGGTTGAGTCCAGGGAGCCAGACAGTGCTTGGGCTACTGAGCCAGTAGACAGGGCTGAGTTAGAGGCCCCAGAAGCCCTGCATAGTGGAGCCTTGTTTCAGGGCACAGTGACCCCCACCCAGGAGCGGCCCACGTGATGGTCCTTCGCAACCCTTGGGGGGGGCCCTCCCCTGTGGGGACCCTCTCTCCAGGGTAACTTACTACTCCACAATCCCAGAGGGTTGCCTCTTGTTCTCCAGGTCAAGCTCTGTTCCCTGCCGGGTTCTCCTGCCACCTGGCTCTGCTGCTGTCATCCTGGGTTAGGGCCACATGCACCCCTGTGTGTAGTAGGCACTTCGCTTTGTGCTAGGGGTTGGAGGCCTGGACAGCCTTGTGCACCACTGGGGCTCAGTCTGTTCCCGGACCCTCTGGCCAAGCTCCCAGCCTTGTTCTGGGGGTTGAGGACCTGAGCCACTCCAGGGGTTCCAAAGATCCTGCTCCATGCACCAGCCTTTGCATCACGTCTCTGGCTGCATGCCAGAAGTTGCAGACCTGAGCCACCTCCCGCAGCTGCCAGGGTCTGGACGCCATGCTGTACACCGAGAGCCTAACCACTGGAGTCGTGCCACACTCCACACTGATATCAGTCTTCAGGGGCTCTTCCTGGGCTACTGCTTCACCCTGATGAGCAGCTCTCCTCAGCTCTTCTAAGCCCCACTCTTCTATCTTCTTTGTCCCCAGTGCATCTGCCCCTTGTCCTGGGTACGCAGCTTTTTTTATACCCTCCAGGGCTCTGCCCCTGAAGTCTTCTGGACCTGACAGTTTGCAGTCTTCAGTCAGGTCCAGGGGAGCTCTTCTCCCCCTCCCCTCAGGAAAGGGGAGTGATGTTATTTCTCTTGCTGCCTCCTGATTGGTGGATGGGCTCCACAAATCAAAACAGCAGGATCTCAAGCCTGGGATTCAACCCAAGCTCTGAAAGGTAAGCCTGCTACAAGTATCATCCACAAACTTGGACAGAGTACACTTCACACCCACATCCAAGTTGCTGATGAATATATTGAACAGTACAGTCCAAGGACTAAATCCTGCAGGACCCCACTACCCACATCCTTCCAGGTCAATGCCAACCCATCTACTACCACTCTCTGGGTGTGACCACTAAGTCAATTTGCCACCCACCAGACCGTGTACACATCTATGTCACAGTCTCTTAATTTATTTATGAGAATGGGATGAGATACTGTATCAAAGGCCTTGCTAAAATCCAAGAAAATAACATCCACCTCTATTTCTGCATCTAAGAGTTTTATGACCATGTCATATATTGAAACCAAATTGGTCAGGAATGATCAACCTGCCACCATGCTGAGTTCCATGGGGATGGGAGCTGCTGGGCACTGAGCCTGGTGGAAGGAGGTGGAGCACAGCCTGAGGGCTGCACCCTTCCTCCATCCATCAGCTCAGCTCCCAGGGAGGCAGCAGTGGCAGCCTCCCACCTGCACTCTCGGGAGGGCTGTGGGGCTCTGCCAGGCTCCTCCCCAGGGTGCCAGTCCCAATCTGCCTGTGATTAGAGGAAGCTGCTCCTCCTCCAGTTTTGTGCTTCCTATTATAGCCTGGGCGAAATGTCAAAACAGCATCAAAATTTCTAAACTGTTTTGACAAAACAAAATGGAACAGTGCTTTCAAAATGAAACACTGTTCTGTCAAACAGTCAAAACACAAGTCAAAGCTAAACGGTGCTGTTTCGCAACGCCCTACCATGCACGTTCTTTTTGCTCCCTATGTACCTCAAGAAGGACTTTTTGTTGTCTTTAATTTTTATTACCAGTCTGAGTTCCATTTCTGCTTTGGCCTTCCTAACTGATCCCCTGCAAGTGTGAGCCAAGCATGTATTCTCCTCCGTGGTGGCTACCCCCTGCTTCCACAATCTGTATGCCTCTCTTTCCCCCCCTAGGCCCTCCTGGATTTCCCTGTTCAGCCAAGAGGGTTTCTCGGCTCTTTTGCCTCCCTTTATGTGCACTGGGATGGTCCCCTTTTGTGCCTGAGGATCATTTCCTTGAGGAATGCCCACCCTTCCTGGACTTGCATCTCACCAATGCTCTTGCCCTTTAGTACCTTACTTACTAATCTCCTGCGCTCATTGAAGTTATTCTTTCTGAAATCTAGCACTTCTGCCCTACTAGTTACCTTTCCCACCTTTCACTGGATAATGAATTCTAACAATTGGTGGTCACTATCCCCTAGGTTACCGTGTATCTACAGATCACCCACCAGGTCATCCCCTGTAGCAAGTACTCTGTCCAATAAGGCATTTCCCCTAGTGGGACCGTATACCTCCTGCATTAGGTGAAGGTCTTGTATGCTGGTTAGGAACCTACATGAATGGGCAGATCTAGCTGATTGCTCCTCCCAGCAGATGTCAGGGTAGTTTAGGTCATCCATGACAACCATGTCCCTTGAGTGTACCACCTCTGAGAGCTTCCTTGTGAATATAGCCCTTTGTTTCTAACTTTCCTTTACTTCTATGGAAACAGCAGTTTAAAATGTCCAAAAGTAAAACAAAGTATGTCATGTTAAATTAAATGTTTTGTTTGAAACTAAAATAATTCACAGATTTAAAAAGTCAGTTTTCAGTTTACTTGAAACCTTTTTTTGTTGTTCTCAACTGCCAGTGAACCAAAAAGATCAATTGTTCATACAACTCTAAGCAAGACACCATGTTGTGTGACCTGTAAATTAGGCCTGTGCAAGTAGGCAGATATTCAATCCAGCTTTGGATCCAGCTGCTTCAGATGTCAGCAATCTGACCCAGAGCTCTGGATCAGTTTGCCCCTTTGATCCGGCTGAAGCGGCTCCAAAGCTTCGGAGCCAACTCAGAGATCCAGCCATAGGGTATAATGGGGAATCAATGAAATATCTATAACTTTGTGTTTTTTTCTGATTTCAATTAAACTTGCAGGTATGGTAGTGTCTTGCACAAGCATAAAGCCTGCCAAATTTCAAGAAGATACACACAGGGGTTTGGGGGGAAACTGCATCCCAAATTCTTGAAAGCAAAACTCATGTCACATGTACAAGTTACACCACAGGGGGGTGAAAACTCCAAGGGTGGTAGCCCCTGGTAGGACCATAAAGCCTGCCAAGTTTCAAGAAGATAGGTTTGGGGGGAACTGCACCTCAAGCTGCTGACAGGCAAAACTCATGACATAGATGACCCTGTGTGTGTTAAGGCGCAGCAGGCTGAAAACTGCATAGGTGGTGGCCCCTGCTGAGGCCACAAAGCCTGCCAGCTGTGTGTGTGTCTCACTGAGGGAGACTGTCTTCTGGGGCCCTGCACCTCTGGCTGCTAACAGGCAAAACTTGTGATGTGGGTTGGTGACACTGTGTGTTAAGGTGCACCCTTCCTGGTGCTGGGGCCTCTGCACAACATGGCAGTGTGCCCCAGTGAGGTCTCCTCCTCCCCTACAGCCTCACGTCTGGTCCACCACTTTACATGACAACAGGTAAAATAACTTAGCTGGCTCAACACCAGTAGCATTAGCAGCAGCATCAAAGGTACCCAAACGGAACTGTCACAGAGCCTTTCTTTTTATAAAGGAATTGACAGAAAGAAGTAAAGATGTTGTGTTGGACATATGATGTTACTCATGGTGTGTGATGGCTTATCTTGAGTTTTTATGTCTATATGTGTATTATGAAAAAAAAAAAGGAGTACTTACAAAAAAAGTATCTTTGGAAGCTTTAGGGTTGAAAACCCCTTTGTCAGACTGAGGAAGTACCTGCAGTTGGTCCTGGATGGAAGGAATAGTAAAGCAGCCAGAGGCTGGCATCACGAACAGCCTTCACCATATTGGCCCCATTGTCGGTGACCATGAACCCGCGGGTGAGCTCAGCCTGCCCAACAAGCCACTCCTGCACCATGCAGTTCATGGCCCCCATGCTGGATGAGTCCCTTGCTGTGTGGGACTCATCCAGCACCTCGGCTTGCAGTAGAGACCACCGATGGCCTGACTAATGACACCAGTGCCCTGTGAGGGAAAGGTAGGTGTGATTGCCACCCCCACTGCTCCAGATGTCAGAGGGGAAGTGCAAGGCTACCTGCGGCTCTGCCTTGCGCAGCTCCTCCCTCAAGTACTCCCTGCATGCCTCACACAGGGAGGGCACCACCATCCTACTAAAGGTGGTGTACATGGGCATTTTGTAAGATGGGACCAGAAGTGTTACAAACCGCCTGAACCCTGGCCACTCAACTAGGGAGAAGGGCTGGCTATCCAGAGCAAGCATCTCCCTAATGCTCTGGGTGATCTCACTCACCTTGGGAATGCGTCCCCCTTTCTGTCCACCTTTCTCCCACTGGTGCAGGGTGGCCTGCCTCTGCTTTGGGGGGGAAGGAGGCTTTGGAGTGAGCGGGGGACTTCCCTTTTGGTGCACACACACTGGTGCCAGGCTGAACAGGAAGAAGGGCAAGAGGGTGCTGCCTCCTCAGATGCAGCAGCATCGCCTTGGTAGAAAAGTCTCACATCCTTGCCACGGCTCACGTGCCTTCAGCAGTGCTGGCAGATGGGAAACCTGGGATCATCTGCCAGTTCAAAATGCTCCCACACTACACTACTCCCCCACTTCTGGGTTGGGGCTGAGGATCCTGCCTTATCCCACTCCTCAGCAGCCTGAGGCTGAACAGCAGGAGGAGCTGCCTCAGCTGAGCCACTTGCCTCCACAACCTCCTCCTCCTCCAAGGTGCTGCTTTCCAGAGGAGACCTGGCTCTAGGGGAAATTTGAGGGGTGTGGAGCACAAACTCCAATTCCCCCTCAGTCCCCAGAATTGCTTGAGCCAGCGCACTCAGCAACCCTGGTTCCAGCTCTAGCTCCTCTTCTGGCAGTGGGAGGCTCACACTGAGAGGTGACATTGGGGTGGAGGAGACAGGGATTCCACTGCTGGTGCTTACTTCTGGACTGAGGGGAGGTGGTGCAGGTGCAGGGACATCAGGTGCAGACATTGCTCCCACCTCCTTGCTTCCACTGGCAGCACTGATGTCATGGCTGCTTGGGAAGAGAATACGTCTGTGTTGGGGGTGGGCTTACAGCTCTAGCTCTCCTCCTACCCCCTCTCCCTCCCCTGCCAGAAGACCTGGCACCTGCCTTTCCAGCATGCTTCATATTAATATTTCCTGTGCTACAAAAGGTCTGGGTGTGTGTGTCTCTCCTTTTGCATTGTGTGTTTTATTCCCTCTGTTGCATGCATGCACTGGACTGTTCTTTGATTGTTTGCTTCAGTGTTGAGAGCTATGTAAAAATTGTGTGCTGTCTGTCTGTCTGTCTTCTTCTCCTATGAATACCTGATTTTTCTTCTTTATATTGTGTGCATGTGTGTGTGTGTGTGCAATCTGTGTGCCTCCCTGCACAGTGATGGATCATGCTGGCAGGGAAAACACAGCTTTCTTTTTTCAAAGTTTGCAACAAAAAAACCCAGCACATATAAATTGAAAGAAATGAATTGACTAGTACTAAGAGATGCTAAACTAAGCTAAGATAAGCTAAATTCTACCCAATCCTTTCTAACAAGAAAAAGGAGCAGGCAAGTTCAACTACTGAGTAAAGTAACTCAGCTGAGATGCCTGTGTCTCCTAGGGTACCATTCTCATGCAGTTCCTGAGAAGGAACTAGCTTGCAAAAGGCACAGCAGGCCTCTGAACAGAGGCTTTTATGCTGTTTCTAGGTCCCTCCCCACCCCCGCTCTCCCTCTCTCCCCTGTTCCCCCTCCCTCTTCTAACTTTCACTTTCAGCATCTGAAGCTTTTCTGAAGTGCTTCGGAAGCTCTGAACTGCTTCGGGAAGCTTGAATGAGCCAGCGCTTCGCTCCCAGCATGCTGCTTCGGACACCGAAGCATCTAAAGTGGCCCCAGATCCAAAGCACAATCCAAAGCCTTGCACAGCCCTACTATAAATTTGTTCACTTTGCTGTATAACCATGAGTTGACTTAATGGTGGCTAACAGTTTGTGGTAAATATACATGTTGTTCTTTTACTTTAAAAAATATTGTATTAAATTAATTCCATTTGAACAGTATAAAAAGAAAAAAAGTCATGCCTCATGCCTCACTTCCTACAATGAGACCTACATTTCACCTTAGGATCACTATAATTTGTTCCACATTTCATCAAGGCCATCAGGTTCTAGGCACATCTACACAAGACGCTACAGCAGAGTAGCAATGAGCTACTGCAACGTAGTTCATTGTTACTGTTCAGTAACGTCTGAAACAAATTGTGTGGGGAGGCTACTGAGCAATAACATCAGCTACTACGTAGTCATTTAGTCCTTGTTTATGCAGTTATGTAATAACTGCACAGTCTGCCACTCATGTAGACGTGGCCTCTGTTATTTACTGCTGGCATCTTACCTGTTACACAGCTAGTGTGAGGATTTTAAGAGGAACAAACAGAGAAATGCCAAAATAAAAGAAAGCTTTTTCTATGTTGAATCAAATTTATGTGACTAGATTCATAAAGTAAATTAAAATAGGAGGCATAAGCAATGAGATTATGCATTCTTTTCTTTTCTTTTTTTACATTTTTAATAGTCAGACTGACCAGATTTCACTGATATTTGATCATATATCGGTTTTCCCTGTCATTTATAGTCACAGTTACAGAGGACTTCAAGGATGCCCTGAGCCATAGAGAAAAGTGTTATCCATAATTTTATAGATGAAGAGATTAAAACAAAGAGAGATTAAGTGGGTTTCCCACAATACATTTGTGACAGATCCCTAAAAAATTAGATTCCATGATTTGTAGGATGCTCCCTTTACTGGAAAATCACCTTCCCATTGTTCCAAAGAGTCACTCCAAGCACTCCATTTGAATATGTATGTTTTATGCCAGAATCTACTTCCAGGTTCTATCAGGTTTCTGTAGATGAAAGAGATGGAGATGAAACAATTCACATACTATTTGCTCTCTTTGCATTTACAGGCTGTCAGTTACCGTAAACCACTACCGCCCTTTTACCAGGGCACTCAAACTTTGACAATTTAGATAAGTTAAATTTTAAATAGTTTATCACAGGTCAACTTCCCTGCTATAGGTGTCAATAGCAAATTTAAATTCAAATTTAAATGCATCTCTGATTTAGTTATTCTATGGGTGCATCTACACGAGACGCTTAACAGCGAATTAGCATAGTTTACTCTGAAGTAAACACATGGGTCTACATGTGCACATGCTTACTTCACAGTAAATCTCCCTAATCCCAAATAAATTTGCTACCTACAAATGCAAGTAGCAAATTTACTTGGCATTAGTAACAGCACTGCAGGGCTCGTGTAGATGCCTGGCTGGGAGCCAAATCTGCTCCCAGTCAGCCATTCACAAAGGGGCAGGCGATAGCTCCCTGGCCTCAGGAGCTGCCTGTTTCTGGGATGGACTCCACCACAGGAGCCCAGGGGGGGACTATGTCCTCCTGCCCTGGCAGCAGAGAGCTCCAAGCCCCCTACTCCCAGATTGTGATCACAGAGTGGGGGCTAGGACTGTTGACTAGAATGGGCATCATATAGCTACTGGTCCCTCTGGAGGAGTATTACCACGACAGACAAAACATGGGGCAGCAGAATATAAGAGACTACATATGCAAACAACTTATTCCATCTCAAATATAGTTGAAATAGTGCACATGCCAATGTCCATGTGTCCAATATGTATACATTTAAATTGGTTAGAGAAAGGAGAATATAACCAAGCAAGCAACAAAATTAAAATATCAAATACTCAAAATATGTAATATACCTAATCAGACATTTTCTGTCTGTTGTAGACATCTGTAGGCTTCATCATTTCTCCTACAAAGGAAAAAAGGCTTACAAATATCTACATAATTAATAATGAAGTAACAATAACTATGACCCTACATTAAACTTCCAGAAAAATATGCAATCTCTATTTTAAAATAATGTCCCAATAATGATAATGCATGGTCTATAAGAAAATAAAAAATGCATCCATTCATTCAAGTAAAATGAGACTACTAAAGATAGGAGCCAGATTTCATAGATTTCATACCATTAGGGCTGGAAGGGACCTCGGAAGATCATCGAGTCCAGCCCCCTGCCCAAAGGGCAGGAAGTCAGCTGGGGTCATAGGATCCCAGCAAGATAAGCATCCAGTTTGCTCTTGAAGGTGTTCAATGTAGGTGCTTGAACCACCTCCGGTGGCAGGCTGTTCCAGACCTTGGGGACTCGGACAGTAAAGAAATTCTTCCTTATGTCCAGCCTGAAATGGTCTTGTAGTAGTTTATGACCGTTCGACCTAGTCGTCATCCCTTGGGGCGCTCTGGTGAACAAACATTCCCCCAGATACTGGTGGTCACCCCTGATAAACTTATAGGTGGCCATCAGATCACCCCTGAGCCTGCGCTTTTCCAGGCTAAAGAGCCCCATGGCTCTCAGCCTGTCATCGTAGGGACTGCTTCCCTGACCTCTGATCATGCATGTGGCTCTTCTCTGGACTCTCTCAAGCTTCTCCACATCCTTTTTGAATTGTGGAGCCCAAAACTGGACACAGTACTCCAGCTGTGGCCTCACCAAGGCCGAGTACAAGGGGAGAATGACGTCCCAGGATTTGCTTGAGAAGCATCTATGGATGCAAGCCAGCATTTTG
>NW_005842149.1:356085-369256 GCF_000455745.1 Alligator sinensis | reverse complement strand
TTATTGTCCTTGATGCTCAAAGCTAGCTGGAGTTCAGTTGCAGCCTTGGCTTTCCTGGTCTGCTCCCTACAGGACCGGACCAGTGCAGAATAATCCTCCTTGGAGGTGACTCCCATCCTCCATCCTTTGTAGGCCTTTCTTTTTAGCCTCAGGAGGTCTGCTAGGTCCCTGGAGAGCCAGGGGGGCTGCTGTGCCCTCTTGCTGCCTTTCCTCCTAGATGGAATAGACTTAGTTTGTGCATTGAGGATCGCTCCCTTGAGGAGCAACCACTCTTCTTGAACTCCCCTCTCCCTGGGGTCATGGTCCCTTAGGGCCTCACTAACAAGCCTCTTGAGCTTGTCAAAGTCAGTTTTCCTGAAGTCAAGGACTTCCATGTTGCTGACTGACTTGCCAGCTTTTCGGCAGATGGTGAAGGTGATCAGCTCGTGGTCGCTGTCACCCAGCTTCCCATCGATCACTAGGTCGCCAACTAGGTCATCCCCAGTAGCTAGTACCAGGTTGAGCAGCGCTTTGCCTCTCATTTGCCCATAGACTTCTTGAGTCAGGTAGAGGTCATCCACACACAAGAGGAAGCTTTGTGACTGCTCGGATTTTGCTGAGCGATCCTCCCATGAGATGTCCAGGTAATTGAAGTCACCCATGATGACCATGGTCCTGGAGCATGAGGCCTCAGCCAGTTCCCGGGCAAACTCCTGGTCAAGCTCAGAACTTTGGGTGGGAGGTCTGTAGTAGACTCCCACCATTGTGTCCCCTGTGCCGTGTTCCCCATGGATTTTAACTCAGAGGGTCTCCAGTCGTCCACCCTGGTCGCCAATATTGGCTTGCAGGGACGTGTAGCTTTCCTTAACATAGAGAGCTACACCCCCGCCCCTTTTTTCTACACGATCCCTCCTGTACAGTATATAGCCATCTATACCATCTATTCAGATTGTGACTGAACTTTGTGAAGGCTCTACCATGCAAGCACCCTTCCCTTCATATAGCTTCTGCAGTCACTGTTTGGATCCATTCCACCCATGCGCCCCTGGAAAATAGATCAGAATAAAGTAAGATCATGGATTCCCCTGCCAATACTTCATATTGCAACAGGACAGTTTGGGCATTTTATGCTGGAGGTGTATAGTGATACTAAAAAACCTTAGTGGTGAAGAGGAAAAACTGATTTCATATTGTTTTCCTGTCAGAGGAGGAAAAGGATCCAACTATTTGATCATATCAATGGAGAATCTTACAAAACTTGGGGATCTGGCTCGTCATTCACATCCTTAAAAATTTACTGATGGAGGACAAGCAAAATATAGTTATGCTTTCATTATTGTTTCCTCTGTTGCCAATGAGACTTAACCAGGACTATTCTGGTGAGAGAGTCCATCATTTTCTGTCTGGATCACTGTCTTCTTGAATGTTATTATCTGGAAGACAGATATTATTTATTAATCTAACTTGCTTTTCATTTCCTCCAAGATTATTTTTTGTACAGTCCTGAGAGTTTGGAGGTACAGTAATGAGTATTTTTTGGAGCTCATATTTCTTCATTTTTGGTAGTTCTAATTCTTATATCCAATGACTTTTTCTTGCTGTGTAAATGGCATCATAATGTCTAAACTAGGCTCTGAGGCATCCTACTAATGGTGGTAGTTTACTTTGTTCAGTAGACCATCTCATTTCTTCTGGACATAATACTCACTTGATGGTGAAAATGGGAGGATTCATGCTCTCTGCAGTCTAACTTAGAAATACACCTCTGTCTAGAATGGAGAAAGTGAATTCAATCACATTAACATGCCTGAAACATGGAGTATTGCATCCAGGCCTACACATCTGTCTGAGATGAGATATAACAAGCCTTGAAGATTCCCTGACAGTCACATTTTTGTTCACACTTTATTTGATTTATAAAAATCATATTTTTATTGGAAAGGCAACTGGCGTAAACATGCATTGGAGAGAGAGCTTTTTATTTGAGATATACAACAGAATGATTATATTGGTCATTTAAATATCCTGGATTTCTTTAAGGGTTATAGCTCTTATGCAGAGAAACCAATTTCTTTAAAATCATTTTCTTTGCAAGCCAGTTTAGGTGAACAGTGTGGTGAACTCACATACATGACAGCAAAATGTAGACTCTGATCCTAAGATCTGTCAAATGTTCAGTAAAGCATCTGTGTACAATACAGCAGTTCTACGGAAACCACATTAAATATTCAACTAATGCCTACAAATAGCAGCCAGAATATTTTATTAAACAGTACTATATTTGTTTGCATATCATTTTTATTATTTCAGAGTAATTATGGTAGAATATTGAATAGTCTTGATTATAAGGCACTAAATGAAAAGCCTGAAGGGAGGATCAGAGAGTTCACCTTCTCTTTTGTTTGCCTATGCAAATGCACCAGCCTGTTGAAGGAAGCAGATTTGACAAAAGGGCATAATGTATTTTAAGACTCACTGCATCACCATAGAAATGTACCCACTGAAACAGTAAACCAATGTAATAGCCTTTTAAAATTTGGTCAGGATACTCAGGTTGATGATAACTTATCCTTGGCCCTTGATTCTTAAAAGATCAAAAATGGTCAAAGCCCAGAGTTTTACTACCTATCCAAAAGGTACCTCCTGTTTAATCAGTTCCTAGACCCTGCCTCCCAAGAGACACTATCTTCTATTGCTCACTGCATTTACTGCAATGAAATTGCAATACAATTTCTAGTTATTTACCCAACAGACACAATTTCAAAGAATAGGTACAATGCAGGATTACATACAATGCTCATGTGGTCACCAATCCTTAAGAAGCTAGTTAAAACAGTTTTGAGGAGATAAATGATTAGTAGGGCTGTGCAAAATGGCAGCGTTCCTTTTCGACCAGTGTTTCAACGTTTTGACAGAGCAGCGCTCCATTTCAAATTTTGTTTAATTTGAAACAGCTGTTCTGTTTTGTTCCGTCAAAACAGAGTCGAAACGGCGAAACTGTTTTGACATTTTGCCCATAGGATATAATGGGGAAGGACAAAACAGCCTTTAACTTTGTCATTTCTGGCTTGATTTGGATGAAACTTGCAGAACTTGTAGTCCCTTCTGAGGGCATGAATTCTACCAAGTTTCAAGGAGATAGGTGCAGGGAGTTCAGGGAAACTGCACCCCAAATTTTTTAAAGCAAAACTTGTGTTATGTGTATGTGTTAAGCCACAGCAGGGTTAAAACTGCATTCATGCTAGCCCCTGCTGAGGCCACAAAGCCTGCTAAGTTTCAAGAAGATAGGTGCAGGGGTTTGGGGGAAACTGTACCTCAAGCTGTGGACAAGCAAAACTCATAACATGGGTGAAACTGTGTGGGGTGTTACACAATCAATCATGATTCACTCAGGGACCAGCTCAATACACAGTAGCTAGCGAGGATAACAAGTTAGTGAGCAAAGAGTAACACCTACAAAACCACAGACTAAGGAGAGGAAAGAATCAATACAGAGCCAGGAACTGCTTCTGCCCAAGACAGAGACAGTCAGTTGCACAAGCACCCACATCACAAGTTTTGCCTGTCAGCAGCTAAGGGTGCAGGACCCCAGAACTCCCCTTCACCTATCTCCTTAACAGCTGGCAAGCTTTGTGGCCACAGCAGGGCCTAGCAGTTAGGCCTGCAGTAGTTTCCCCCCACCCATCCCCCAAGACAGACACAGTTGCACAAGCACCCATGACACAAGTTTTGCCTGTCAGCAGCCAGAGGTGCAGGGCCCCAGAACCCAGAAGCCTTGCACCTATCTTGTTGACAGCTGGCAGGCCTTGTGGTCTCAGCAGGGGCTAGCATGTCTGTAGTTTTGACCCTACTGTGGCTTAACATATACATGACACGTTTTGCTTTCAAACCTTTTAGGTAGTTTCTCCAAACCCCCTGCACCTATCTCCCTGAAGCTTGGCAGGGTTCATGCCCTCAGAACAGGCTACCTTTCCTGCAAGGTTCATCCAAATTAGGCCAGAAATGAGAAAGTTATAGGCTGTTTTGTCCTTCCCCATTATAGCCTATAGGCGAAACGTCAAAACAGCATTGAAACAGTGAAACGTTTCAACTTGCCTCATTTTTTTTTTAGGCTGTTTCATCTATATCTGTTCCATTTTGATGTTGCTGTTTTGACCTTGAAATGGGTCGAAACCGCATCAAAACAAAACTGGAGGCGAAATTTCTCATAGCCCTAATGATTAGCTTTTAACACGTTCCAGCAAATTCTACTACACTGACAGTGTTTTAATCTAACATCTCTCCTAACTATACAGTTTGTCCAATAAAAGACATTACCAAGAAAATCCTGGACCATCATGGCTACAACATCGCTCCAATCCTATATATCTTTTTAAATAAGTCTGTCATATATAGAAATTGCAGAGAGAAAACAGAATTAGCAGGAGTTGCCAAAACTCCTTCATGCTATAGAAATCTGTCACAGTTCTTCCCTATTGGAGCATTCCTGGCATTCTTTTGATGGGATAGCTAAAAACCCTGTTAGTAGTTGTATACTCTTTCACTGTTTCCTTTTTCTCACCCACTTCTCTCTGTTAGAAGGACAGCTGTCACATACAAGTCCCTGACTTTGTGACGGTATTCTTGGAAAAGTTACTTCATGGTAAGCCTAGCACAGCAGAAGTACCACAGACTTTGGCCTAACACTGAAATCTGTTTACTTATTCTTCAAGCCCAAAAGAATGCAACTTGTCAATGAATTGTCATAGGCTTGGCTTGTAGCAATTCCTGTAGCAATTACTTTTTGAAGTCCCATCAGAAAAGAGCAATAATAGATATCCAAGTGCTAACTAATAGAATTATTGACTACACTGCAAATCTCTGGGCATATGTCCTACTGCACTCACCTCTAGGCCATCAATGCATCATTTATTTGATATATGGTATGATAAATAGCAATCAGTAAAGACAGATATGCCCAGTGGTACTTGCTTGCTTTCCTATCTAAAACATGAGAGCTTTCCTGTTTGTAGGCAATAACTGTGGATAACTATGTGAAATTGTTCTTAGCCTAGAATAAACATTTTGCACTTTCATAAACTTTTTATGGTTTCATGCTTTACAAATTCTGTAAGTTTATTAGTTTAATATATTCTAAAATATTTTCATAAACCATAATGAATACAAATGCCTCAACCAAATGTTTTTTAATTTCAAAAGTTTGATTTTTTTATTTTTAATATTTTTTATATAAATTAACTTACATTTATAAAAGAAAAGTCATTTGGAATCAAATATCTTAACATGAAATGTTGAAATAGAAATTCAAAATGATCAAAATATCCTCTCTCAAAATAAGAAATTCTTCAAAACCAAACTTCTCCCACAAAAATGTTGATTATAATAAGTTGGCATATTTTAATGAAAAAACTATGTAAAAAATTCCCAACCAGCTCCACTTCTAAGATATTAGTTAACATGATAGTTGTGAGAATGTAGAACTGGAGCTTGGAATGTAGGAATTTAAGCTTAGCCTACAACATTTTTCCTTATATATTATCCAAATGCTTTTTTTAATGAAAACTCTTAATGTGGTCAGTTTTCTTTCAGTAATTAAACAAAATTATAAAAAATGCACTCTGAAGGAAAAGAAGATGTTGCTTATAAAACTCACAGGCTTGCTTTAAAACTTTGAATGACAAACAGTTCTGAGATGGATTGTTTCCTCCATTGCTTTTCTCTAAACCTTTTCCATCCACTCCACCATTGTACATTTTATTCTTCCTCCAGAAGAGTTAGATCAAGATGGAAATTTAAAGAGGCTGGCTACCCAATTTAGCTTGCAAGATTGTACATGCTTGCTCTTCTGCCAGTATGCACATTTCAATAGTCAATTATTGCTCATGATTTTTCTTTTTTAATGTTTTTGGTTTTCCTTAGATTATTTCTTTAATATGCTTTCAAGGAAATCTCTCTACTACATCCCATGAGGTAGAAGTCACCTCTGATAGAGCTTCTACCTGTTGGGCAAATGCTTAGACACTTCCTATACTGATAGAAACCACTATGCCACCTACAGCCAAGGACAGAACTAGTGCATGGCAGAGATGAAAGACTGCCTCACCCTACAGGGTGATGAGGACGCCCAGGAGCAGCTCCGCAACATACACAACAACAAGGGGTGCATCTACATGAGATGTGACTGCACAGTGGTTACTGCATATTTATTTAATACTTATATAAGCAAGTACTAAATAAATGCACAGTAACAGGAGTTACTGTGCAGTAGTACCAGCAAATGTCCTCAAGTGATGCTACTGCGCAGTAGCCAAATACTACTGCACAGTAGTGTATTAGCACTGTTAGTGATGTGATGTGTCTCTGTGCAGTAATATTCAGTTACTGCGCAGTCAGCATCTTGTGTAGACATGCCCAAAGAGGCATTTCAGCAGATTTCTGCAGAGATGACAGGGAGGAGCCATTACCAGGACTGGGTGCGGTGCAGCGGCAAAACAGAATGGATTAAGACCTGCTACGAGAGGACAGGCTGCGACAACAAGACTTTCAGAGGCAGAAGGCATACCATACATTTCTATGATGAGCTGTCCTGCATTGTCATGAAGGATAGGAGTGTCACCATTGTGCACTGCATTGTGCATTGGGCTGCATCAGGCAGGTATGGCAGCAGGTGGTAGAAGTCACCCAGCCACAGGAGGTGTATGAGGGCACCTTAAAGACAGGGAAACGTGGGGCGCAGGTGCAGCTCCACAAGGACACAGGGAATTCTGGGGGCCGGTTCCAGGTGGAGGTAAATCTTAGCTTCCTTGACCAATTCCTGAGCAGTGGAACCATGAGTACTGAGAGGCAGGACTTAGGGGACAGTTCTGACAGCATAGTTGTTTTCATGTAGGATGTGGACCTGAATGCTGTGTTATCCACAACTCATATGATCCCATGTGATCTGTTTTCTGAAGGATCTCAGCTTCTTCAAATCAGGGGGATACCACATGCCTGGAGACACCTTTTCCTAGGTCAAGGCCAAAACTGTTCCATACTCAGTCCTTCGACACTCCTCACAGCCCCTTCCACTCACCTAGACACCAACCACCAGTCCTCCTTGTCCCAGGATAGGGACCTTTATATCTGGAACTCAGGAGACTGGTAGAATAAGGGCCATGGCATCTCCAAGGATCAGGGAAGAGTAGTGTGACTGGGACCACAATATTTAGGGCCCGTGGACATGTGCTTCCCAGACACTGCAGTCTTCACTGGTCTAGCCATAGCCCCAACAGTATCAGGGGTCTTCTTAGGTCCATAAGCCTCCAAGGGGGTACCAAGGCAGCCCTAGAGAGGTGCAGGACCACCAAGCTTCAAGGGTTTACCATATCCCACTGTCCCACTGTGCAAAATGTCACAGGTACCATGTTCAGCATCAGGGCCCAGGATCCCAAAGTCCTCCCCAGTGCCATGCCCAAGACTCACAGGGGAGTTGGCCCCACCCTGAGGACCATAGTTCTGGTCATAAGGAGCACTTCAGAACTGGCAAGGAGAGGGACCTGCTGGCTCTGATCTTGGCACATGAGACATCCTCTAAGTGTAGTGGAGTATCTCATGGTTGGGGTACTTGAGAAAGATGGAGGATCGAGGACCTATGGATGAGGGCATAAGTGGCCCTCAGAAGGCCATGAGGTAGCAGCAACTCTGGCCATGGAGCAGGCTCCTTCTGTGGCCATCTGCATCCACACCTACATCACCCTGCAGCACAAGGGCCATGCCTGGATCTCTTCTCTGGCAGCCACAGAGCAGAGAGGGAGGGAAGGGTTACTGTACACAGTAGTTTTTTGGTGTCACACCAGGTCATGGCCAGCCAGATTTGGGACCAGTCAGGGATTGAGATGCCAGATGAGGTTGGGAGGAATGAGCAGATTCCAGGGACAAGTCAGGTCAGGAAGCCAGGGGGTCAATCCAAGCATGGGGTCTAGAAACAGGTCCAGTCAGGAAGCTCAGGGATTGAATAGAGAGTAGAGTCAGAGAGCAAGCCCATTAATGAAGTCAGGAACTCAAGCAGAAAGCAGAGTGTAGAGTGCCAAGTGCAAGCTGGAAGGAACAGCAAAACTGGAATCATTTTGAGTCCCGGTGCCCAGACAGTTCCTTTTGTGGGTTGGGGGAACTGGAGGGTCAGCTGACCCTGACTGGTCATTCTGGTGCTAGTGAGTGGACAGAAGGCTAGGCCCTGCTGGAGCTTTCAGGACAGCTTTGATTAGCCAGGGAGACCACTTGTAGGGTGGCAGGTCAGGATGAGGAGATGTGCTGGTCAGGCTGAGGCCCTAGCCATGAAGCCATGGCCTGACACCCAAGGGTGCATGGTCCCCTGTGGTAGTCAACCATTCAGAGCTGCCCTGTGTGTTCAGTTGCTCTTAGCAATCTCTGGAAGCCCTCAGGGCACACTGGGAAATATGCTGTGAACCACTGCTGGTACAGGCTGTCTGCATCCCTCCTACCCCAAACACCAAATGTTTGTGCAGTGCTCTACCAATAGGTGTTCCAACCACACAGACTAAACTGCTCAGCTTCAACCAGTTGATTTCAATGCTTGCATGCACCCTAAATAAAATGGTTATTGTCATTGTTTTAGAAGACCTGGGGAGGCACTTTCCCAATTTCCATTCTCCTCAGGTCCCTTTTCACAATATTTTCTAGATGGTAGTGGTTGCTATTGCTTGGACAGCCATGGGTATCTTGATTCCAAATGCAATTTAAGGGCCATGCTTGGTGCCTGGATCACTGAAAGGATCACAGATCTTTTCTTAGGCAAAATGTTCACATCAGGAGAAGCCTTTTTGGTAGAGCTATCTAGCTTCCTCCTAAACTGTGAGATGACAACTTGTTCCTTCACCCCCATCAAACAATTCAGTGTCCATATGTAGAAGTGTCAAACACTCACATAATGAATCCCCTTTAAAAAAAAGGGAATACTGAAGAAAATGTGTTCTGAAGATTGTGAAGTCCTATAATAATGTAACCCTACTGCTGGGCACTGGCTGGCAGCAACAAGGACTGGGTTCAATTTTTGGAGTACTAAATATATTTTATTTTAGCTTGAGCCTCTGCCCAAAAATCTGGGAACACTAAAGTAATTACTAGGGTGTCCCGCATAAACAAACCCCCCTCCTTGCAGATGTAATATAGAAAACAGAAGAAAACACCAAATGCAATGTGAAACACTACCCACATGACATATAGTTAGTGCCAGGGGAAGCTGCTTGAGAGTGCAGGTCCTTGGGCAGTGTGAGGGGCCCCTCGGTGCTTTTGGAAGGATAGCGGTGTGGCAATCTTTGCTCCCACAGAAAGGCTGTATGTGTATATGGGGAATGTCTGCAGCTCCAGACAGCATGCGCACACTCCACACTTCTGGGCTGGATTATATGGCCTGCCGAAGCAAAAACTGCAGAAAAAAACTCCAAAGGAAGCAAGTTGATTAATGGCTATGTAGCAGAAAGCCCCTTTTCCTCTTGCCTGCAGTTGCTCTCCCCTACTTGGATATATTTTTCCTCTTCTACCTTTTCTTCCTTCCTTCCTCTTTCTTTCACTTTAAGATAAGGAATTGTGTTTTGAAATTTGTATGTGTGCATTTTGTATCTCCCCTTGTATTTTGGTATTTTTATCTATTTGTGTGCCATAGCATTTGTAGCTTATATTTTATACTCCTCACCTTTCAACTTTCAACTAAATGTGTTTTAGTAAGTTATACATTGTAAGAATGTTAACAAGGGCAGGAATCAAACTGTCCTTCACTGTATCAGGCTGGCCCCTGAAAGAGCGAGTGAATCAGTGATTGAATGTGTAACAAGGCAGCACACAGCAATTATGTGGACCAACTTTTGGGATGAATATCTCCAGATCAACCACTCCCAGAGCCCTATTCAAAATTTATCAACGGACTCCCAAACCTGCACGTACATACGGACGACCCCTGGGGCTGACAGATGCCATCCAGTAGCCACTGAGGGGGGGAAGTCCCACAAGGGTCAATGACCCCTGGATTGGGCAAACCTGAAAACTGGGGAGTCACCAAAGTCTGCCAAGGACAGATAAAAGGCAGTGAAAAGTGACCCTCAGTGGCGCCCTCTTGATCTCCAACTCGACCAGACCTGTCCAGCCAGAAGGACCAGCCGGCGACCCCCTTCTGGAAGATAACACCACGCTGAAAGAAGCCTCAACGACAGACTCCAGCGCTTATAGGATAGGTATACCTGACTCTGTAGCCTGCTACTGTGTGTGTGTGTGTATGTGCGCGCATGTGTGCGTGTGGGGACCAGCCCCAAGGTTTATGATTACAGTGTTTCAATCCGCCTAATAAACTAGAATTTTAAGGATCCCAAGTTGGACATTTGTAGCCAACAGCTACAGCTGGCCCAACCGCACAGCCAACTAAAACAAAGGCCTATCCAAAGAAACAAGGGGAAAGACCAAGCCTACCCTCTAGGCCTGGGCTGCAGGTAATTGGGTCACAATTCCACTGGGAGCAGAAAGTTGCAAACTCAACCCCAGCCCCAAACTGGCAGGATTAGAAACTCCCAGGTTCCAACCGTGTTTAAGCTGCCAGGCCTAAATCCTGGCCAGGAAAGCCAAGGAACTAATACTATTTCTCCCAATATTAATCCGTTACAAACTCAAAAGAGAAAAAGGGGAAGAAAAGGAGGAGAGAGGAGTGCCCAAACACTGGGACATTCTCCCTCTCTCTCCCCTCTACTTGAGCTTCCCTTTTCACTTCACTCTTCAGCAGCCCCCTGACAGCTTCTCCTCCCCACAAACCAGCCTAGCTCACCTTATATGCCTTGCATGACATCACCCTGGCCTTGTCCAGTCAGGGAGTGCCACATTCCAGTTCCTCTCCCAACCAACCCACCTGAAGAATCCTCTGCTCCCCCTGGCCAATGAGGCCAGAGGATTTTTACATATTTGCCCCAGATACAGGCCCCAGCTTGCCACATGCTGAGCACATGGCCAAAGTACAGGAGCCGTCTTGCCCACATAAAAAAAAAAAAGTCACACAGACAAAAAAACACAATATACAACCCAAGTGTGTGGGGATGTTACACTAATATTATGAAAAAAATCTCATATGTTTGTGCAGACACAGGACTGATAATGACATTTGACTTTATTTGCTGTTATTTTTTAGCATTAAAAAGGATACTAAGGAGAAGTGCAGTATCTTAAGTCTATGACCATAATCACAGTTTGGCCTGTCTGGCAGCAGCATAGCATCCTATCTAGTTTGTGGGGGTTTTTAAAGCTTTGCTTACATCAGATTTTTTTTATCAGTTATCATGGCTGTCAGTATTTATAGGAAACCAAATAATTTGTAAACAGACATTTAGTTAACAATACATCTCATTTCAGAGATTTAATAACCACACTTTTTATTTGTTATCTTAAATCTCTAACCAGCCATTGCTGCAGTATGCATGCTCTCCTCAGCAAAAAGGATGCAGATGATAATTCTTCCTAAAGCAAGCCAAGTAATTATCTTGCACTTCAAGAAGAACAACTACTACTCCGCTATCAAGGAGGTGCTGCAGGAACAATGGAAACAATGGCACCTCTTTTCTGTATTCCAATTTAAGGGACTTATTGAGCTATGTTACTATGTGTAGAACCAAGTTTCCCTAAAAATTAGTAAACTGTCTGAAATATTCATTTTCCTTAAACTATTGCATTATATGAAAATTGGAATACTACATTTTCAAACCAAGCAATGTTAAAATAAGATGGAATCATCTTATTTTATTATTTGCGTGTTTGAACAGATAAAACATGAAAATACCAATACATGGAATTTTAAATTACTGGTGCTTTTGAGTTTTCTGCGTTGAAAACGTAATTAGGATACTCCACATATTCACCTTCTTTTTATGAATAGAACAGCCTTAGAATGTAACTGTGTATTAAAATATATTTTGTTTAGTTATCAAACAGAAGAGTACTGAGCAATAACACTGTTGTTGCTGTAGCAAAACCCCCAGTTTTTCTTTTTTTATTTAAAAATACACTCCCCTCCTCTTCCCCTAACCATTTCTGACTTTCTCTCTGCCCTCTCTATCCCTTAGAATTGATTAAAAGTAGTACTAGGTAAGCTAAGCTAAGTTCTTGTACACTATTATTGTAATAAGCCCCTTTTTATATTGCAAATAGTGTTCTATTATGTTTGTATAGATTTTTCTCTTTTACATTGTATTATACCATATTCCTATCATTTTTGCATTGATTTTTATTTTTTTTATTGTTTATTAATACTGTATGGTTTAGACTGGTGTCTGTAAAGTAATGTCAAGTAATGTCAAATTTCCATTTTGTATGTCAGTCCTCCATCTTGTGTCCTCTGCCCAGGTATAACCAATGACTCATGCCTAACCAGTCTCATGTAAATTGGGTCATGAATGAATGGGGATGAATGAGGGTGCTTGAGAGTCAATGGCAGTAGATCTAAAAATAGCTCCCTCTGAATGACCAAACCATCAACTCAACAACCCAGCCATCACCCTGCATTGACACCCCACCCCACCCCGGCTCAAGATTTGGAAGACAAAGACTACTGCAGAACCCAGCCAACCCACCATTACAGACATCTGAAACTGCATGCCCTAGCCTGGAATGCACATGCTCAGTACACCAGGGGCTCATCCTTGCCTGGGCATTCCCCTGCCACTAGGATCATAGAAGGTATGCCCCTATAAAAGGGGGCAGTGAAAACAGACCCAGTGGGACGCCCTCTCCATCTGGACCAGCACCATGCCACACCACCTATCCACCCAGAGGCCCTGCAGGCAACTACCCTCTGGGCAACACCTTGCTAGAGAAGACCCTGAGTGGCCATCAAGGATCAACTTATGGCCCAGGATAGATAGCTATCACCCACCTTCCTTCCCCAAGCAAAGGACCTGGACTCTGTTCCTACACACCTTGACCTCAATCCCTCCACCAAGCCTTTTTCTCTTCTGCTACCATTGTGTGGGTGTATATGTGAGTGCTTGTGTGTGTGTAGGAACCAATAACTTCATGGGGCTGTGTAGTGTGTTGTCATTTTAATAAACCTGTTATTTTGAAACCACAAGTTGGGTTTTTGTCTTATTGCCAACCCTCCTCCTTGATTTCTTGGCTATCTCCCAGCTTTCTGTCTCTGTTTCCAGCCCCAATTTCCCAGCTTTCT
>NW_005842149.1:353810-356035 GCF_000455745.1 Alligator sinensis | reverse complement strand
TTCCCTCGCTTTCACCCCAGCACCAGTGCCTCAGTTCCTCAGCCCAGCTTCTCTCTAGTCTACTGGTTCTAATCCTAGTCCTGACAACTTTCATTCCCTACTGTTTCACCTTAACCTTCCCCCAAGTACCCCAAGCACACACATACACACTGTACCATCCAAGTTAGGAACTCACCTATGTGTGCGTGAACTGCTGAATATATATATGTCATCGTGTGCATGATATATGAATTAGTGATCTGTGTACTGGATGTGCATGTGTTGGTAATTGATTTTGTCTAATTTTTGGTGTGTGTAGTGTGTATGTGCTTGAATTGGTGATAGGTGTGCATGTATCTAGGCTGGTAATTCTGGATGTGTGTGTGCCTGAGCTGGTAGTGTATGTGTATGTATGTATATGCACCTAATTGATTTGTGTGTTTGTATGTGTGCAACTGTGTCACACCCTCCCATCTAACAGCACAATTTTGAGATCCTGAGAGTTGGCCTGACCCCACAGGGCAACAATGCCAAATATAATTTGCTCTTTGATCCTTCACCAAAAATAAAAAATTAAACCTAGAAAAATAATATCTACCAATAAGGATATATTAATCTTCTTTTATGCCCCTGCATTACTTCAAAAAGTAATGGGAAGTGAAATGATTCAGGTCAGTGTAATACACACTGATAGGATGGTTCTGCCTCTAGTGGCCAGGCAATGTTTAAGACATTGTATTTGAACCATGAGAAGATCTATGCACCAATCTACAGTATTTGGGTATTTAGGTGTATAAATATTTAGGTTTTAGTATATCTCTTACTTGGGAGTCAGACACCTAAAAGACCTTTGAAGATCTGAACCCTGGCACTTTGTTTCAGATGATAATAGTTAGTGCTTTTAGATGCATACGTCTCAGTTTCAACCTTTCTGAGCCAATTAGGGCTCCCATGATACCCAGACAGAATAATTATGAATGAAAAAAACTTCTTGATAAATTAAATATAATTGAACAGTGAATGAATTCGCTGAATTAAACAACAGAATTGGAATTTAAGTTATCTGGTCACTACTTCTAGATCACCTCAAAATGTAGTCAGTGTCTTGCTGTGAATTATAGCACTAATTCTATTAAAGTGTCTGATGTACCTAAGTATGGAATTTGGCTCAAATCCATACTGGTATTCAGAGATCTGGCAAAAAAGTCTAAATTATGAAAGGAAGAATATTTTTTTCATATAAGTTTTATACTAACATGCAATTTATATTGTTCTTGATTTTTCTTGATGAATATAAGACCAAATAACCTGCTATCCTGGTATATGGTCTCTGTCCATAGCAGTATACAATATTAAAGGTCCTTTGTGGGATAGAGAATTTAGACATGTTTGGGTAGGTCTGGGAGTATCCCAAATTACCTTCTTAATGGACTATTAGTTTTTAAAATGACATTGCAGGCATATGTCTACTGAATCACAGTTCTAAATTTGTGAGTTACAAAAATTTACACAAAAGTTCTTGGCTGATCTGAAACAAAGTGAAAAATGGTTGAGGATCTACCTGCATATTTAATAAACTGGTGGTTGCATTGAATTTTGTACCTTGCCTCTGGAAATTTTCCTGCATGTTTTCTAGGGAGAAAAATAATTTTTGTCAAAATTGTTTCCATTCAGGTTATCAAATTTGTGATAATCCAAACCTTTCCACCATTCTTATCCAGCATGAATTGTAAAATGCCAAGTTCTTGTTGGATAACAGGTCATTGTCTATATGTCCCTGTCAGTTTGGATGGATGTAGCTGGTTCTGTTTGGAAGGACACCTCTGGTACACCTTGCCTTTGAAGTCAGCGCTTGTGCATGTCAAACTTTGTTTTACCTCCTCACAAACTCTACACTGAAAGCCTTTCTTTCTTTCTTTCTTTCTTTCAAGATGGCCGCCGACAGGTGAAGCCCTTCTAAGCTCCTGCAGCTCAGGTGCTTTCAGCTCGTTGCCCCGCACTCCCTGCCCCCCTTTTCCTGTCCCCCCCAAAAAAACCCTTGCCTCTCCCCACCCTGTCCCTGGGGACCCCCTCCCTGCCCCTTCCCCCCACTTTCTGAGCATTTTTCCCCTGGGCTCTGGCAGCCTCGTTTGTCTCTGCCCCTCCCCCACCCCCGCCTGAGTTCTCCCTTTGTTTTCTGCTGCCTCCCTCCCCCAGGGCCCCTTCCCTTGGTCCCTGCCATCTCCCCCTGCCTTGGGGCGTGCCCT
>NW_005842149.1:344923-345495 GCF_000455745.1 Alligator sinensis | reverse complement strand
CAGGGCCTGATCGATCTGCCCAGCAAGGTGGCCGCCTATCGGCTGCAGGCCCTCCAGCGGCTCCTGTACGCCGAAGGCCAGCTCCCGTGGCGACAGCTGGAGTGCCGATTCCTGAGGCGAGTGGGGGGCCTCGGCTTTGACCGGGAGCTGTTTCAACTGGACCTCACCTTCCTGAACGGGGCGGTCCTTCCCCCATTCTACCGCAGCATGGTGCGGGCCTGGCGGGCGGCCTTCCATCTCTGTCCCCAGGCCAGGCACCTACGGTTCCCGCAACTGCTCCGAGCGCCCCTGATCCACAACCCGGCCCTGCAATGTGTCGTGCCGAGCCTGGCCTCTGCCAGCCTCGTGGCAGCTCTCATTCAGGTGCGCTCCCCCTGCCTGGGGCACCTCCTGGACCCTGCTCAGTCGGACTGGCTGTCGCCCGAGGCCCTAGCTGCGCGGCTGGCTATGCACTCCGTCCGCACCGTGGGGCGGCTTCTGTGGGCCGTGAGGGCCGCCCTCCCGACGGAGGCAGTGACCGCCCTGGAAGTCCATCTCCAGGCTCGCCGGCCCCTCCCCCCGGGGGGGGGCGC